>NC_135233.1:376542296-376863546 GCF_051348905.1 Ranitomeya variabilis | reverse complement strand
TGGCCCTGCCGCGCTCTGTGTGTGTGTGTGGCGCGCCCTGCCGGCTGCAGCCTTTCTGTAGGGTCGGTCTCGGCCCCAGGTTTATGCCGTGCTTTATCTTGCAGGTCGTGCTCCCAGGCCAAGCTGCTGCTGGTTCTCCCCATGACTCCCATCATCCTCCCTACGCAGGGCTGTGGACGAGCTGAAGGTGAGCAATGGATAATGCTGTTGTCATGGGCTGTGCTAGGGGGCGCTGTCTGCAGGAATGACAGTGAGCGTCCCTCATGTGACGGTCTGAGTGCAGGTGATGACACCGTGACTAGAGTCTCTGACATCCCGTGAAGTCACAGTAAACGCTCTGATGCCCTCAGTACCTCCCTGTGGAGGCGCCGTGGTGTAATGTGCCACTGATTGCCTTGTAGAGCCAGCTTTTGTTATAAATCATTGTACTCCATGATGGTAATGGGGGTGGTCAGGGGCCTGCAGGAGCAGGACAGCGTTCAACGTCATATTCATTAAAACCGAACACCTGGTTGGCAAATTCTTTATGAAATGGCAAAGACCTTAAGTGTCTGCCAACCAAGCCTGCCGTGGGGTGCCTGAGCCACTACCGTACAGTCTTGTAGGTCTCTGGGTCTGGCGGTAACTTAACAGGTGAAAATGGGCAGACTGGTTTTGTTTGCTCGAAGCCAGTCTGGATGGGGAACACTTTCAGCGCTGTTATAAGGAGCCATCTCTGCATTGTGGGAACTTTCCTGTGTAGAGACCCCTAAAAAATGGCAGCTGGCAAGTGTTGTGGAGAAGCAGACTGACTGTGCCCTGCCATGCTGCAGTGTATGGGGGAGGTACATGTCATGTGTGGATCTGGAGCGCAGAGTAATGGCAGCCTGGTTGGTAGTCACATGACAGTACTGGGGTCTTCCTCGTAACTGAGTGGTGCGTGCGTCCACCAGCTCTGTGGCTTCTGGTTGGCTTGACAGTATCGTGACTGCATCTGTACCATTTTGGACTGTAGAGATGCATTCACCTCAATGCTGATATTTATGCAGTGCTGGCCTGTGGCTCCATGGGGGGTCCTGGCACTCTCTAGGGTCGGGGGGCCCTGCCGCTGTCTCTGTAGGGTTGGTTTCTGCCCCTGGTTTATGCTGTGCTTTATCTTGCAGGTCGTGCTCCCGGGCCAAGCTCCTGATACGGTAAGCTGCCGGTTCTCCTCCATGACTCCCATCGTCCCCCTGTGGTCCTTACATGATGATCTCATTCTGTCTGACTCGCCTTGTGATGTCAATTCCGCAGCGTTCTGACGACCGCTCCCCTCTGCTTCCCCTCCGCTCTCCATTCTCCCGACGCTGATCTGTTCTCTTCCTTCCACAGCTGCGGTGAGTGAAGCAGGGCTGCGGACAAGCTGAAGGTGAGCAATGGAAAGTGCTGCTGTCACGGGCTGTGCTAGGGGGCGCTGTCTGCAGGACGGGCAGTGAGCGTCCCTCATGTGACGGCGGTCTGAGTGCAGGTGATGTAAACCTAGCACTCAACTTAAATGCATGAGAATAAGTTTATTGTAGCACATGAGATAAACGTTTCGGTCCACACGGACCTTCGTCAGTAACGTATTGTGCTGAGACGTGTGGTGGACTCCGTGTCGGGCGGCAGATGTATCCGTCCTCCATCCCTCTCTCAGCTCTAATATACCACTAAGTGTCTGGGGGCAGATGGATCGGCCCGTTCTCACGCTGTTTGCATATACCACTAAGTGTGGTCTCCCGCTGTACTTTGCACATACAGATTCTTCTCTGGGAGCCACGCTATATATTTGCCCAGCACATTACGTTACTGACAAAGGTCTGTGTGGACCGAAACATTTATCTCATGTGCTACAATAAACTTATTCTCACGCATTTAAGTTGAGTGCTAGGTTTACTTCTATATTGACGGTTTGGGAGCCTAACCTCAGCACCACCCCTTAGCTGTGCACACGGTGTTTCTTGTATGAGTGCAGGTGATGACACCGTGACTAGAGTCTCTGACATCTCATGAAGTCACAGTAAACGCTCTGATGCCCTCAGTACCTCACCCGTGGAGGCGCCGTGGTGTAATGTGCCACTGATTACCTTGTAGCGCCAGCTTTTGTTATAAATCATTGAACCCCATGATGGTAATGGGGGCGGTCAGGGGCCTGCAGGAGCGGGACAGCTTTCAACGTCATATTCATAAAAACCAAACACCTGGTTGGCAAATTCTTTATGAAATGGCAAAGACCTTAAAAGTGCCTGATCCGTGTGTGTGGGGGGGGTGTCTGATCCAGTACTGTACAGTCTTGTAGGTCTCTGGGTCCAGCAGTATTTTAACAGGTCAGACTGGTTTTGTTTGCGATGAGGTGGTAATTGCTCGAAGCCAGTCGGGATGGGGAACACTTTCAGCTCTGTTATAAGGAGCCATCTCTGCATTGTGGGAACTTTCCTGTGTGTGGAGACCCCCTAAAAGATGGTGGCTGGCAAGTGTGGAAAAGCAGACTGACTGTGGCCCTGCCATGCTGCAGTGTATGGGGGAGGTACATGTCACGTGTGGTGGGCTTATAATAGAAGGAATCTGAGTCTGGAGCTCAGAGTAATGGCAGCCTATTTGGTAGTCACATGACAGTACTGGGGTCTTCCTCGTAACTGAGTGGTGCGTGCGTCCACCAGCTCTGTGGCTTCTGGTTGGCTTGACAGTATCGTGACTGCATCTGTACCATTTTGGACTGTAGAGATGCATTCACCTCAATGCTGATATTTATGCAGTGCTGGCATGTGGCTCCATGGGGGGTCCTGGCACTCTCTAGGGTCGGGGGGCCCTGCTGCTGTCTCTGTAGGGTCCGTCTCGGCCCCTGGTTTATGCTGTACTTTATCTTGCAGGTTGTGCTCCCGGGCTGAGTTCCTGATACGGTAAGCTGCCGGTTCTCCTCCATGACTCCCATCGTCCCCCTGTGGTCCTTACATGATGATCTCATTCTGTCTGACTCGCCTTGTGATGTCAATTCCGCAGCGTTCTGACGACCGCTCCCCTCTGCTTCCCCTCCGCTCTCCATTCTCCCGACGCTGATCTATTCTCTTCCTTCCACAGCTGCGGTGAGTGAAGCCGGACTGCGCAGGGCTGCGGACAAGCTGAAGGTGAGCAATGGAAAGTGCTGCTGTCACGGGCTGTGCTAGGGGGCGCTGTCTACAGGACGGACAGTGAGTGTCCCTCATGTGACGGCGGTCTGAGTGCAGGTGATGACACGTGACTAGAGTCTCTGACATCTCATGAAGTCACAGTAAACGCTCTGATGCCCTCAGTACCTCGCCCATAGAGGCCATTGGGGTGGGATGTGCTGCTAACTGGTAGTGCTGGATAGTGGATGTTGCCCCCTTCTGTTGGAAGTCATTGAGTGCAGTTATGGGTTTGGGGGGTGCTGTGGTTTGGGGATCTAAGGTCAGATGGTGGTTTAGATCTGCTGGTCATGGCAGCTTCTTGGGGTTGTAGTCTTATAGCTAGGGGGTCACAGGTCTTGTTATATTGCAGATTTTAATCTATTAACCCTGTCCTGTCTGCTAGGTTAATCATGACTATTCCAGAGCTGCGGAGATGAAGGTAGGACACGATTTGCTCCCTGAACCTGTCTGCTGTCATATCCGGCCCCAGCTTTACAATGGAGTGTGAATTATGACACTAAGACTAGTGTCTCTGATTGGTCTGATGCCATAGTAAACGCTCTGACGCCCTCCTATTAGGATGCTGGGGATTGCAGTTTCAGCAATGGTCTATTAAAAGCTTCAAGTAGACTCAAGACTTTGGTCCAGAGTCTTGTAGAAAGAACTGCAGGGAATGCTATCCGGGGGTCTGCGGCAGATCCTGCAACACATGCATTTACCTAGAGAACTGGTTGTAGTGTCCCTGAAGATGTCTGTCACTTTCATTATGACCTGATCTGTATTTTGTCTGCAGGTGCAGCATGATGGCGTCCTGCAGAGAAGAGCGCACGAGTCTCTATACCGGATGTAAGTCTGTATATAATGTATAGGGGCGGGTGTGAACCGGACATGGACTGGTCTGATGCCTTGGTAAACTAACACCTGTCAGACCACCACTTCTGATACTCCCGAACTGCTTGGCCGAGCATTCATGTGGTTAAAATAGGGAGAGGAAATAAAGCTGCCGGTGTACTGGGAAGTTACCGCTATTGGCGTTCATGAGAATTGGCATAAACTCCCTGGACTGTCTCTTGCCTTACTTCAACCTGCATGTCCATTGTGTATGTGTTTAATCTTGCTGCAAATAACCACATCTGCTGCCACCCCAAAATGCAAAGTTAAGAATCACTTGGGCATTAGGGAACTGGTGGCACAAACTATACCCAGAATGAATGATTTTGGTTCCTACCTGGGTCTTATGTGCATCTATTTATTATTCCCCCTCTCTCCACAGGTGCTGTCACTGGTGGCTGGAGCAGAGTTACTCACCAGTCTGTAAACTAAAGTTCTGCAATAAACCAGTCATTAATGTTCAATCAGTCTTATTAATGTGTCCGTCTATAAACCATTGCACCGTCCTGAGTGCAACAAGGTGTGAGGATGTAAACTATCAAAGTATCCAAGAAAAACCTTACAAAGACTATTTTATTGAAGTTAATAAACATAATATAGAAACAAAGTAACGTATCACTACTAAAAGCAGGAAAAAACTATTAAAGGATCCTCAAACTTTGTGTACAGCCTTAACCCCTTGGTGAGAGCCAAATTTAAAAAAAAAAAATCTGACTGAACGCTTCAACAAATTTCAGTTATTTTGAGATTATTTTTTTTTCCCATGACACACTTTATGATAAATTTAGGTTGATATGTTTTGTGTATATAAAATTTGACGATGTAAACATTTTCACACTTTTATTATTCCTTTAATTCAGATAGTCATAGCATGCAAACATTAATAAATAATATTTCCCACTTGTCTGCTTTACACTAGCACCATATGTAAAATGTTTTGTTTTGGTTTTTTTTACAAATGTAGCTTTTTTTTTTTTGGTGCCTATCCAGGTTTGAATTGACTTTTGGGGTTCTGTATATTAGAAAACTCCAAAACTGATAACGTCTTAAAAACAGCACCCCTGACATAATGCAAACTGCTGTCAGGTAGTTAACTAACTCCTCAGGTGCTTTTCAGGATTTAATACAAAGTGGCATGATGGGAATGAAAGTGTATTTTTACCACCTAAATGTCGCTGACTTTTGAACAGGTTAAAACAGCCGACAGACTCTTAAGGCCAGTATAAGGCCTTGACAAATATCAGGACCACACAATCGTGATCTCAGGGGGCCCATGGGGATAAAGAGGGAGAAGCCACACACTTTTAAACATTTATATGATCTAGTCATTATTGACAGCAGCATCTAAGGGGTTAAACAGATATGGCGGTGACAGCACTGATTGTGATTGATGCAGCTAGTTGTCCGCTATCGTGTATGGCCGACAGCTGCTGGGTTGTTACCTGTATGGGGATGAAACAAGAAAATGTCAGTTAAAAGACGTATCGGTGGTCATTAGGGGGATAAAAATATCTGGATCCATGCACCAAGAAGGAGATTAGAAATATATGCAGCATGTGACATCATTAAAGTTTGGAAGCTTCTAGTAAGTATGGGATGACCCCCAGGAGTGGTCCCCTGAAGAATCATTTTATGAAACCCATCCGGGTGCACAGGGCTAGTGCAGGGCCCCCATTGTAAGGGTCTGATGTGGACTGCCTTTGTCGGGGTTGGGAGTCTTGGGGTTTGGGCTAGGCCTGCTGATAATCCTATATAACTGTGATGACCTCCTACACCTGGCTTCTCCTTATGGGTGAGACCGCTCCATTTTTATGATCCTTTGTTATTTTTGGGTGGATCTTCAGCCCCATTATCTACCATATAATTGTCTAAGGGTCATTTCTGTCTGTCACGGATATTCATTGGTCGCGGCCTCTGTCTGTCATGGAATCCAAGTCGCTGATTGGTCGTGGCAAAACAGCCACGACCAATCAGCGACGGGCACGGTCTGGCGGAAAAATGGCCGCTCCTTCCTCCCCGCAGTCAGTGCCCGCTCTGTACTCCCCTCCAGTCTGCCCTCATACAGGGTTAATGGCAGGGGTAACGGACCGCGTTATGCCGCGGTGTAATGCACTCCGTTCCCGCTGCTATTAACCCTGTGTGACCAACTGTTTACTATTCATGCTGCCTATGCAGCATGAATTGTAAAACGATCTAATGTTAAAAATAATTAAAAAAAAATAAAAAATCGTTATACTCACCGTCCGTCGGCCCCCGGATCGACAACAGGACTTTCCCGCTCGCGACGCTCCGATAACCGGTCCATGCTGCGATCTCGCGAGATGATGTAGTGGTCTCGCGAGACCGCAATGCACTCTTGAGACCAGAGCGCACGAGCAGCGCCGGTAACCGCTTCGCTTGGATCCGGAAGGTGAGTATATAACTATTTTTTATTTTATTTCTTTTTTTTTAACAGGGATATGATGCCCACATTGCTATATACTACGTGGCTGGGCAATATACTACATGGCTGGGTAATATACTACATGGGCTGGGCAATATACTACATGGGCTGTGCTATATACTACGTGGCTGGGCAATATACTACATGGCCTGGGCTATATACTACGTGGCTGGGCAATATACAACGTGGGCTGTGCTATATACTACATAGACTGGGCAATATACTACATGGGCTGTGCTATATACTACATAGGCTGGGCAATATACTACATGGGCTGTGCTATATACTACGTGGCTGGGCAATATACTACGTGACTATACTATGTGGGCTGCGCTATACACTATGCATACATATTCTAGAATACCCAATGCTTTAGAATCGGGCCACCATCTAGTATCTCTATATTCCCTCTGCACTCACACACAACTACTTGTTACGTAGTGTTTCCACTAGGGTTATTTTGGAATTTGCTTTACCCTGGGTTATTCCCACATTCTGTGTATTTTGTGTATGCGAGGAGCTTCAGCGTTGGTTCCAGTCATTTAACCTGCAGAACTGGTTATTATATTATGTAGTCACTCTTGACAGCAGCATCTAAGACAGGGGTGGGCAATTAATTTTCCCAAGGGGCCACATCAGAAACTGGCACTGCTGTGGAGGGCCAAACCAATCGGCTGAACTTAAAAGGGGCGCTCCGAAACCAAAGGTGAATTTCATATTAAATGTATATCTATTCGGTGTAATAATCTAATCTTGTTTTCTAATTTACTTCAATGAAAAATTCCATGACGTACCCTTTACATTCTGACTTCCTGTCTTTTTTTTTTTTTTTTTAATGACCCATGACATTTTGTTTGATTCACCAGTGTATTCTGGAATACTCAAATTAGCCGTCATCAGGGGGCAGAAGCTGCGGTCACTGGCACAAGCTCTGCACCCTCTCTGAATTTAGGCGCCATCAGTGATGTCTGTTTTGGAGGCTCGGCTAGTCCTCACCTGATAATGCTTCGGTTGTAAATTCTGATGCATACTCGGTATGAGTTTTCTGTGCTGTATTCCTTTGAATGCACAGTGTCTGCGCACTCCCTTGCTGGCTCTAAGGAGAAGAGATGGCCCGGCAGGGGCCAGTCCAGTCCCTGAAACAGATGACGCTATTTTCATGGTGGGGAAAGCAGCTGGGGCAGTGACCGCAGCCTCTGCCCCCTAATGATGTCCCATGTGAGTATCCCAAACTGCACTGGGATTCTAAAAAAAGTCACTGGAAGTAAAAAAGAAAAAAAAAAACACAGACAGGAAGTTACATTAGAAAGGGAAAGGTAGAAATTTTTAACTGAAATATATTAGAAAAGTGATTAGATTATTGAATTAAATTTAGTATGAAAGGCACCTTTGGTTTCAGATCACCCTTTAATTCTGCATAATATTAATTTTATCACTTTTTAAAAAGCAGTTGCTTATGTGATGAAGTTTACATGAGCATATAAAAAAAAATCATGATTTTTGTCCAGAAAAAGACGATTTTCCATCTGTGTTGTCATCTGTAGGGCATCCATTTTTATAGAGCAGAAGTGAATAAAATTTGAAAGAAGAAATACAGTGTCCTGTGTTAGTAATGGAAATGTATTCGTAAAAATCGGATGCTATATGGATGACTCATATGGGATACAATTTTTTTATTTTTGCACACCCATAGACTTCAACAGGGGGAACAGTATGGAGTGGATGTGATATGCCACAGATCACAGGGGGAGCACTATGGGGACTTAACCCTTACCTCTCCTGCACAGGACATACAACAGTAGGGAGGTAAGGGTTAACCCTCACATACAGAGGTGAGGAGGCATACATGGTGGGGGCAGAAGAGCAGTTTGGGGAGCACATAGAATATGTATGTAGTGGAGGTGAGGGGGCACTTCACTGCTGGACCCCATATTCAGTGGGAATACTCAGCCCAAGTGTTTTATCTCCCTTCAGCTACCAGGGAGATGCAGGGGCTACTAATAAGCTGCTCTCCCTGAACCTAAACTACAGCCCCACAACTTTCATTCCACAGTGTGAAAGGAGGCGACGCAGGTGCTGTGACCTCCTCAGCACAGCGGACACAGGATGCTGCCTCCCAGGTGGTATCTGGGCTCCTCTTAGAAGCTCCCTGCCCATTATCTGCAGCAGATGGGTGTTGTAGTCCATGCTTCCCTCCTCCGGTCCTGACCGCTCTGCCCCCTGACCTGCACACACAGGTTTCAGCAGCTCTGCAAGCCAGGAACTGAGCAGCCCCGCATCCACCAATGAGAAGACGGGGCAACAATCGCTTCTGAGAAAGATCAGACTCCTAGATCAGTCCCTCTCCGGCCCGCTGGCTGCGAGTGTCAGCGGGCCGCACAGAAACACTCAGGGGGCCGGATGTGGCCCGCGGGCTGCAGTTTGCCCAGGCCTGATCTAAGGGGCTAAACAGATATGGACGATGCCAACACTGATTGTGGCTATTGCAGCAAGTTGTCCGCTATGTGTACAGCCGACAGCTGCTGGATTGTCACCTGTATGGGGAGGTTATTCTCATAGCTCGGGTCAGTAAAAAGACATATTGGCAGTTTTCTTTGTTAGGGAGTTACAAGGGTTACAAGTTGACCAGCAATTTCTCATTTTTACAACACCATTTTTTTTAGGGACCACATCACATTTGAAGTCACTTTGAGGGGTCCATATGATAGAAACCCAAGTGTGACACCATTCTAAAAACTGCTCCCCTCAAGGTGCTCAAAACCACATTCGAGAAGTTTATTAACCCTTCAGGTGTTTCACAGGAAGTTTTGGAATGTTTAAAAAAAAATGAACATTTTAACTTTTTTTCACAAAAAAATTTACTTCTGATCCAATTTGTTTTATTTTCCCAAGGGTAACCGGAGAAATTGGACCTCAAATGTTGTTGAGCAATTTGTCCCGAGTACGCTGACACCCCATATGTTGGGGTAAACCCCTGTTTGGGCGCACGGCAGAGCTCGGAAGGGAAGGAGCACTGTTTTACTTTTTCAACGCAGAATTGTTTGGATTGAGATCGGACATCATGTTGCGTTTGCAGACCCCCTGATGTGCCTAAACAGTGGAAACCCCCCAATTATAACTCCAAACCTAACCCCAATACACCCCTAACCCTAATCCCAACTCGAACACACCCCTAATCCCAACGCTAACCATACCCCAAACCTAACCGTAAACGTAATCCTAACCCCAACTCTAGCCCCAAGCCTAACCCTAATGGGGAAAATGGAAATAAATACATTTTTTTATTTTATTTTTCCCTAACTAATAATGCGGGGTTTGATTTACTTTTTATAGCGGGTTTTTGTTTGGCAGCTGTCACACACTAAAAGACTCTTTATTGCAAAAAATATTTATAATTTTTCCATATTTTGGTCATGCGAGGTCTTGTTTTTGGCGGGACGAGTTGACGTTTTTATTGGTACCATTTTCGGGCACATGACATTTTTTTATAGCTTTTTATTCAGATTTTTGTTAGGCAGAATGAACAAAAACCAGCAATTCATGAATTTCTTTTGGGGGGGGGGGTGTTGTGAATTTGGATTCTGGGCTCCCCCGGTGGCTACTGGTGGAATTGAACTTGTGACATCATCTTCCCTGTTCACCTGTTCTGATTAGATCTGGGTGTCGCTATATAACCTGGCTTCTCTGTTAGATGCTTGCCGGTCAACAATGTTATCAGAAGCCTCTCTGTGCTTGTTCCTGCTCCCAGACATCTACTAGATAAGTTGGACATTCGTCCATGTTTTGTTTTTGTATTTTGGTTCCAGTTCACAGCTGCAGTTTCGTTACTGTGTCTGGAAAGCTCTTGTTGATCAGGAATTGCCACTCTGGTATTATGAGTTAATGCCAGAGTCCTAAAGTAATTTCTGGATGTGTTTTGTTAGGGTTTTCTACTGACCATGAAAGTATGCTTTCTGTCTTCTGCTATCTAGAAAGCGGACCTCAAATTTGCTAAAACTATTTTCCTGCTGCGTTTGTTGTTTCATCTCATATCACCGCCAATATATGTGGGGGGCTTCTGTCTCCTTTTGGGCATTTCTCTAGAGGTGAGTCAGGTCTTATATTTCCCTCTGCTAGCATTATTTAGTTCTCCGGCCGGCGCTGGGCATATAGGGATAAAAAGTAGGACATGCTACCTGGCTACTTCTAGATGATGCGGTAGGTTTAGTTCATGGTCAGTACAGTTACATCTTCCAAGAGCTTGTTCGTATAGAGGCTTATGCTAGTTCTCTGGCCATGGAGATCATGACAGTTTGACCGGGCACTAAAGGGTTAAAATCCTTGGCTGAGAAAGGAGAGAAATAAGAAGTCTGCTGAGAGTTTTTTTTGGCCTTGGGCTTGCTGTATGAGGAACCTCATTTGGAACTTCAGGCAGGCGGCTACTTTCAGAGAGGGGCAAACCTGTGCACCATCTGGCGGTGTCCACTGAGAAGACGCCAGAAAGCATGCAGTGTGATAGAATTCTGTCCAGAAGCGAGCGGCAGAATTTTAGACGGAAAAATGGGTTGTGTTTCTATTGTGGGATTATTCAAACCTGCAGTTACACTCTGAAGATCCATTATTAACAGGTGAACACAAAGCCATTCAAAGATTATAAGGAGAGAGTTATCTTGTCAGCTGTTTCTCCAGACCTGCGGCGGGCCTTGCAGGAGTTTCAGGCGGATAGACCGGATCGTTGTCCGCCTGATAGGCTGTTTGTTCCTGATGATTGGACCAGTAAAGTCATCTCTGAGGTGCATTCTTCTGCGTTGGCAGGTCATCCTGGAATTTTTGGTACCAGGGATTTGGTGGCAAGATCCTTCTGGTGGCCTTCCCTGTCACGAGATGTGCGAGGCTTTGTGCAGTCTTGTGACGTTTGTGCTCGGGCCAAGCCTTGTTGTTCTCGGGCTAGTGGATTATTGTTGCCCTTGCCTATTCCTAAGAGGCCTTGGACACACATCTCGATGGATTTTATTTCAGATCTGCCTGTTTCTCAGAAGATGTCTGTCATCTGGGTGGTGTGTGACCGTTTTTCTAAGATGGTTCATTTGGTTCCCCTGCCCAAATTGCCTTCTTCTTCCGAGTTGGTGCCCCTGTTTTTTCAAAATGTTGTTCGTTTGCATGGTATTCCTGAGAATATCGTTTCTGACAGAGGAACCCAATTTGTGTCTAGATTTTGGCGGGCATTTTGTGCTAGGATGGGCATAGATTTGTCTTTTTCGTCTGCTTTTCACCCTCAGACTAATGGCCAGACCGAGCGGACTAATCAGACCCTGGAGACATATCTGAGGTGTTTTGTGTCTGCTGACCAGGATGATTGGGTTGCTTTTTTGCCATTGGCGGAGTTCGCCCTCAATAATCGGGCCAGCTCTGCCACCTTGGTTTCCCCGTTTTTCTGTAATTCGGGGTTCCATCCTCGATTTTCCTCCGGTCAGATGGAATCCTCGGATTGTCCTGGAGTGGATGCGGTGGTGGAGAGATTGCATCATATCTGGGGGCAGGTGATGGACAATTTAAAGTTGTCCCAGGAGAAGACTCAGCTTTTTGCCAACCGTCACCGTCGTGTTGGTCCTCGGCTTTGTGTTGGAGATTTGGTGTGGTTGTCTTCTCGTTTTGTCCCTATGAGGGTCTCATCTCCTAAGTTTAAGCCTCGGTTCATCGGTCCGTATAAAATATTGGAGATTCTTAACCCTGTTTCCTTCCGTTTGGACCTCCCTGCATCCTTTTCTATTCATAACGTTTTTCATCGGTCGTTATTGCGCAGGTATGAGGCACCGGTTGTGCCTTCCGTTGAGCCTCCTGCTCCGGTGTTGGTTGAGGGTGAGTTGGAGTACGTTGTGGAAAAAATCCTAGACTCCCGTGTTTCCAGACGGAGACTCCAGTATCTGGTCAAGTGGAAGGGATACGGCCAGGAGGATAATTCTTGGGTCACTGCATCTGATGTTCATGCCTCTGATCTGGTTCGTGCCTTTCATAGGGCCCATCCTGATCGCCCTGGTGGTTCTGGTGAGGGTTCGGTGCCCCCTCCTTGAGGGGGGGGTACTGTTGTGAATTTGGATTCTGGGCTCCCCCGGTGGCTACTGGTGGAATTGAACTTGTGACATCATCTTCCCTGTTCACCTGTTCTGATTAGATCTGGGTGTCGCTATATAACCTGGCTTCTCTGTTAGATGCTTGCCGGTCAACAATGTTATCAGAAGCCTCTCTGTGCTTGTTCCTGCTCCCAGACATCTACTAGATAAGTTGGACATTCGTCCATGTTTTGTTTTTGTATTTTGGTTCCAGTTCACAGCTGCAGTTTCGTTACTGTGTCTGGAAAGCTCTTGTTGATCAGGAATTGCCACTCTGGTATTATGAGTTAATGCCAGAGTCCTAAAGTAATTTCTGGATGTGTTTTGTTAGGGTTTTCTACTGACCATGAAAGTATGCTTTCTGTCTTCTGCTATCTAGAAAGCGGACCTCAAATTTGCTAAAACTATTTTCCTGCTGCGTTTGTTGTTTCATCTCATATCACCGCCAATATATGTGGGGGGCTTCTGTCTCCTTTTGGGCATTTCTCTAGAGGTGAGTCAGGTCTTATATTTCCCTCTGCTAGCATTATTTAGTTCTCCGGCCGGCGCTGGGCATATAGGGATAAAAAGTAGGACATGCTACCTGGCTACTTCTAGATGATGCGGTAGGTTTAGTTCATGGTCAGTACAGTTACATCTTCCAAGAGCTTGTTCGTATAGAGGCTTATGCTAGTTCTCTGGCCATGGAGATCATGACAGGGGGGGATGTTTATACCGTTCTGCGTTTGGTAAAATTGATAAAGCAGTTTTATTCTTTGGGTCAGAACGATTACAGCGATACCTCATTTATATAATTTTATGTTTTGGCGCTTTTATACAATAAAAACAATTTTATAGAAAAAATAATTCTTTTTTGCATCTTTTTTACACGACGTTTTCGGCGGTAAAATGTTTATTTATATCCGTCTTTTTGATCGCGTGTTATTCCACTTTTTTTTGTTCAGCGGTATGATGATAAAGCATTGTTTTTTGCCTAGTTTTTTTTTTCTGTGTTCACTGAAGGGGTTAACTAGTGGGATAGTTTTATAGGTCGGGTTGTTACGGACGCAGCGATACTAAATATGTGTACTTTTATTTTTTTTTATTTACATAAAGAAATGTATTTATTGGAACAATTTTTCTTTATTTAGGACTTTTTTTTTTTTTTTTTTTACACATGTAAATTTTTTTTTTTATATACTTTGTCCCAGGGTGGGACATCACTATATATTGTCAGCGATCTGACAGGCACTGCAGGAGGCTTGCTGGCGCCTGCTCTGAGCAGGCGCTTGCAAGCCACCTCCCTGCAGGACCTGGAAGGAGCCCCGCGGCCATCTTGGATCCGGGGCCTGCAGGGAGGAGGACGGAGGAGACGCTCGGAGCAACGCGGTCACATCGCGTTGCTCCGGGGGTCTCGAGGAAGCACGCAGCCAGCCCCCTCCCTGCGCAATGCTTCCCTATGCCGCCGGAACGCTGTGATCATGTTTGATCGCAGTGTTCCAGGGGTTAACCGCTCCTGGCACATAGTGCCGGATGTCAGCTGACACTCGGCCACGCTCCCCCCGTGAGCGCGGCTGATCGCGTTAGACGTACTATCCCCTCGGTGGTCATACGGGCCAATACTACCTCGACTGCATAATACGTCTAATGTCAGAAAGGGGTTAAGCAGTTAAATTACCTGTGTTTTAAATATTTTTAGAATCTGATTTGTGAGATGCATCCACACAAAATAGGTTAAGTTGTGGACGTGAGAAAAATCTAGGCATAAAATAAATTTGAGAGCAAATAACTAAAAAATGGCATGTGCATATGTATTCACCTCTTTGGCAATGAAGCCCAAAAAAACTTCTGCAAGCAATTACCTCCATAAGTCACATGCTAAGTTTATGCAGGGGCCATTTATACACATTTTATTCCAAGTGGCTGACACACGGGGCAAGAGACCAGTAATACATCCAAAGAAACCTACTTCTAGAACACTTGCAATATTCACCTTACATATTTCTATCATGACTGCTGCATTCACTCACATCCACTGTCTTTGCACACCATCCATATCAGCCCCTCTCTTCTATGTACAGTACTCATGCTCTTTTCACAATCCTAAACTGCACAGATCCACTCACTCCTACCATACAACACAAGAGACTCTCACAAATCAATTAAAAATCTGCTTACTCTATTCTGGTTGCAGGAAAACTCTCCCAACACCAGACCTTGTAATAATAAATCAGACCCCTCCCCTACTACACACAGATGTCCTGCAAATCTCATTAATATTCCCTGCATGTCTTTAACTCTTAACTTTGCCCTCTGGAATTTACTCTCAGCATGTAACAAACTCTCCATCCATGACTTCTTCCTTTCTGATTCTATTAACCTTCTGGCTTTTACTGAAACCTGGATACAGCAGTCATACACCGCTGTTGCTCTCATGTGGTGGCCTACATTTCTCTTCTACACAGATATCTGATAACAGACCACGTGGAGGTGTTGGTTTGTTCCTATCAACAAAATGTACTTTTTCAGGTTATCGCCCAAGTAACCTCACTTATCTTCCCTTTATTTGAGGTCCATGCTGTCAGACTCTACATCCCCTTCGCGTGGCGGTTGTGTATCGTCCTCCAGGTCCCTCCCGTCAGTTTCTAGATCACTTTGCCACCTGATGTCCACATTTGCTCTCCTCTGACATCCCCACCCTCATAATGGGAGACTTTAACATCCCCATGGGTGATCCCATATGCTACTCACCTTTTATCTCTAACATGTTCCTTCCCCAGCTTACTAACTCTCCAACGCATGAAGACGGAAACTCTCTCGACCTGGTCTTCTCCTGGCTTTGCTTAGTGAATAATTTTACTAACTCCTCTCTCATGCTCTATGACCACAACCTTCTTTCATTCTCTGTCAAGAACTGTAATCCCACTCAGGACACCCGCACTTTCCACACTTATTGAAATATACGGGCTATTAACACCCAGAAACTTCTGAAGAATTTGCAGTCATCATTGGCCCCAATCTCATATCCTGACTCTGCACTGAAACATAACGAAACCATGTGAAGTGTCCTGGATGAAGCTGCATCTCCTACACATATAACAACTTGACACAGACGGCGCCAACCCTGGCACACTCTGCAAACACGTCTTCTATAGTGGTGCTCCAGGTGCGCCGAACGTCTGGAGAAAATCTAATCTGCCTGAAGATTTCATCCATTATAAGTTTATGCTTAAAACATACAACTCTGCCCTTCACCTCTACAAGCAAACCTATTTCAACACCCTCATTACCTCACTATTCAAGAATCCTAAACGACTCTTTGACACTTTTCATTCCCTCAGTCCAAGAGTACAGACCAGTCTTATCACCGACTTCTGAGCTGACGATCTAGCCAATTATTTAAAGAATAAATTTGACCATATGCAACAGGAAATTTTCTCCCAATCCCCATATACCATACACTGTCCCCCCCCCCCCCCACACACACACACACACACACACTGCATGTAGCTCACTCTCTGGCTTTGAACCAGTCACAGAAGGAGTGATCAGGCTCCTTGCATCTTCTTGCTCTACTACTTTCACTACTGACCCTATTCCCTCACATCTCCAGTTCATTTCCCCAGCTGTCACCACTCACCTAATGAAAATATTCAACCTCTCTCATCATCATATGTTTCTCTCCTCAACTAAACACGCCAGCATACATCCATTACTTTAAAAAAAAAAAATCCCTTGACCAGAACTGCTGCTAACCATAGACCTGTCTCTAATCTTCCCATCATCTCTAAACTCCTGGAACGCCTGGTCCACTCCCGTCTAATCCGCTATCTCTCAGACAACTCTCCTCTTGACCCTCTTCAATCTGGTTTTCACTCTTTACACTCCACTGAAACTGCCCTCGCCAAAGTCTCTAATGATCTACTAACAGCTAAATCTACTGGTCATTACTCCATGCTAATTCTCTTGGATCTCTCCTCAGCATTCGACACTGTGGATCATCAGCTCCTCCTCACAATGCTCCACTCCATCAGCCTTAAGGACACAGCCCTCCCCTGGTTCTCCTATCTCTCTGACCGCTCCTTCACTGTATCTTTTTCTGGCTCCTCTCCTCTTCCCCTTACTGTCAGGGTTCCTCAAGGATCAGTCCTACGCCCCCTCCTTTTCTACTTGTATACTTCCCCTATTGGACAATCAGTAGATTTGGTTTCCAGTACCATCTCTATGCTGATGACACCCAATTTGTACACATTGTCTCCTGACATCATGCCTGCATTATTATAAAACACCGGTGATAGTCTTACCGCTGTCTCTAACATCATGTCCTCCCTCTATCTGAAACTGAACCTTTCAAAAACTGAACTCCTTGTGTTTCCTCCCTCTACTAACCTACCTATGCCCGACACTGCCATTTCCGTATGTGGTTCCACCATTACCCCCAAGCAACATGCCCGCTGCCTTGAGGTCTTACTTGATTCAGATCTTTCATTCATCCCCCACATCCGATCACTGGCTCACTCTTGTTATCTGCATCTCCAAAACATTTCTAGAATTCGTCCTGTTCTTTCTTTCGACTCTGCAAAAACTCTTACTGTCTCACTTATTCATTCTCATCTTGACTATGGCCACTCTCTACTAATCAGTTTCCCTCTTACTAAACTCTCCCCTCTCTGATCCGTCCTGAGTGCTGCAGCCAGGATCATATTCCTCACCAACCATTACACTGATGCCTCTACCTTGTGCCAGTCATTACACTGATTACCCATCTGCTACAGAGTTCAATATAAACTTATCACTCTCACCCACAAAGCGCTTCACAGTTTAGCACCACCCTACATCTCCTTCCTAGTCTCAGTCTACCACCCTACCTGTGCCCTTCGTTCTGCTAATGACCTAAGATTAACATCCTCAATAATCAGAACCTCCCACTCCCATCTCCAAGACTTCTCATGTGCTGCGCCAATTCTTTGGAATGCACTACCCAGGACACTTTGATTAATCCCCAATACCCACAGTTTCAAACGTGCCCTAAAGACGAATTTCTTCAGACTGGCCATTCTTATCTAATGTAACTATCCCTGTTTTGCCCATACAAAATGTTCTTCATGCTTTTAATAGCCCTCTGTGTCTGTACTTTTACACATACTGGTTGGTGACCTTTTCATGCAGCATTACATGAACACCCTATTACACTGATGGCTAGACCGAACAATACAAGCAATTATTACCATCCACCTTTCATGTCTTCTGATTTCCTCATAGATTGTAAGCTTGCGAGCAGCAGGGCCCTCATTCCTCCTGGTATCTGTTATTAATATGATTATTGTTATTCTGTTATGTCTTTTATTGTCTGTATAAGTCTCCTCTAAAATGTAAAGTGCTACAGAATATGTTGGCGCTATAGAAATAAAATTATTATTATTAGTAACAGGACGACCACCTGTGTGCAATCTAAGTGTCACATATCTATCAGTATATACACTTTACCTTTTCTGAAAGGCCACAGAGGCTGCAACACCATTAAAGGGGTTGTCCACTACTTTCAATTAACCCCCCTATGTATCCCCCCGGGGCCCCTGATGATTTGTGTAAATACCTTCTTTAGCCGTTTTCGCCTGTGAGCGGCGCTATGCTGGTGGCTGAGTCCGGGTCACATGACCCCCAGGCTTCAGCCGCCGCTCATTTCCGCCGACGTCACGTCAATTTCCAGACTCTGGAAATTGACGTGACGTCAGTAGCAGGCTTGTCCCCAGGCTCCACAGACAGCAGTCACTCATAAAGAGTGACTGGGCTGTGGGCGGGGCTGAGGCTGCCTGCGGGGCCGTGCTGGGGGCGGGCGGGGCTAGGCAGGGATGTGCGGGCGGGCGCCGGTGCTGTGCGGTCCCCGGCGCTGTGCGGTCCCGGGCGCCGGCGATGTGCGGTCGCCGGCGTTTTGCGGTCCCGAGCGCCGGTGCTGTGCGGTCCCGGTCCCCGGCGCTGTGTGGTCCCGGGCGCCGGTGCTATGCGGTCCCGGTCCCCGGCGATGTGCGGTCGCCGGCGCTTTGCGGTCCCGAGCGCCGGTGCTGTGCGGTCCTGGTCCCCGGCGCTGTGCGGTCCCGGGCGCCGGTGCTGTGCGGTCCCGGTCCCCGGCGATGTGCGGTCGCCGGCACTTTGCGGTCCCGGTCCCCGGCGCTGTGCGGACCGGTATGTGCTGGGGGGTGGTGTGTGTGTGTGTGTGTCTGTCTCTGTGTGCAGGCATCATCCGATGGGACAACAAGTCCCATCGGGCTCTGCCTGCTACAGTGGCAGTGAGTGACACATTAGCCAATGATGGGACAGTAGTAGTCCCATCATCCGGCTAATGTGTTGAATGTAAAAAAAAAAAAAAAAAAATACATACATACATACATACATACAACACACGACATGCGACGACACTCACCATGCGACGACATGCGCCATGCGACGACATGCACCATGCAACGACACTCACCATGCGGCAACATGCGCCATGCGACGGCATGCGACATGTACCATGCAATGACATGCGCCATGGGACGACATGCGCCATGCGATGACATGCGCCATGCGACAACATGCGACATGCGCCATGCGATGACATGCGCCATGCGACAACATGCGACATGAAGCATGCAACGACATGCACCATGCGACGACATGCGCCATGCAACTACATGCGCTATGCGATAACATGCGACAACATGCGACATGCAGCATGCAATGACATGCGCCATGCAACAACATGCGACATGCAGCATGCGACGATATGCACCATGCGACGACATGCGCCATGCAACTACATGCACCATGCGGCGACATGCACCATGCAACGACACCATGCGGCAACATGCGCCATGCGACGGCATGCGACATGTACCATGCAATGACATGCGCCATGCGACGACATGGGACGCCATGCGCCATGCGATGACATGCGCCATGCGACAACATGCGACATGCGCCATGCGATGACATGCGCCATGCGACAACATGCGACATGCAGCATGCGACGACATGCACCATGTGACGACATGCGCCATGCAACTGCATGCGCCATGCAACTGCATGCGACAACATGCGACATGCAGCATGCGATGACATGCGCCATGCAACAACATGCGCCATGCAACTACATGCACCATGCGGCGACATGCGCCATGCAACGACACTCACCATGCGGCAACATGCGACATGCGACGGCATGCGACATGTACCATGCAATGACATGCGCCATGCGACGACATGCGCCATGCGATGACATGCGACAACATGCGACATGCAGCATGCGATGACATGCGCCATGCAACAACATGCGACATGCAGCATGCGACGACATGCACCATGCGACGACATGCGCCATGCAACTACATGCACCATGCGACGACATGCGGCATGCAACGACATGCGCCATGCGACGACATGCGGCATGCGCATACAGTACATACATACAGTACATACATACAGACATACAGTACATACATACAGTACATACATTACATACATACATACATATAGACATACAGTACATTAAACATAGAGTACATACTCACCATCACTTGTCACTTTGATCCCCGAAGCCATTGTTATCTGTAAAAAATATTAAAATAATAAACAAACACTATACTCCCTGATCTGCAGAAATCCAATTAAAACGAGTGTCCCTCGACGATCTCCTGTGGAGAGCTGGAGCATCTGCTGATGCAACCACTCACCAGGGGCTCCAGGAACACAATGAGGGGAGGAAGGTATCCTTCCACAATGTATTCCCCACAATGTATTCCTACGCCCCTGTGAGAAAATAGTCCCTAGTCTCACTTTATGGCATGCTGTATGAGAAAGTTCCCACGCAGCTTTTTGCCATAAAGTGAGACCAGTGAACTTTAGTAACCTCAGTGATACACTGCAGGAGCCATTGCCTCCTGTCAGTGTCACTGAGGGTCCTATAGAGCGGTGACATCAACCCTAACCGTAAATGTGACAGAAATACGTGGCACTTTAATACGTGACACTGAAATACGTGGCACGTGGCACTTACATACGTGGCACTTAAATCCGTGGCACTGAAATACGTGGCACTGAAATACGTGGCACTTACATAGGTGGCACTGAAATATGTGGCACTTACATAGGTGGCACTTAAATCCGTGGCACTGAAATACGTGTCACGTGGTACTTAAATACGTGGCACTTACATACGTGGCACTTACATACGTGGCACTTATATATGTGGCACGTGTGTTGTGAATTTACCTTTTGGCTCCCTCTAGTGGCTACTAGTGATTTTACTCTGGGAATGTCTATCATCCCTTGTATGCTCACCTGGGTCGTTAGGTCAGGGGTGTTGCTATATAAGCTCCCTGGACCTTCAGTTCAATGCCTGGCATCGTTGATATCAGAGCTAATCTGTAGTGCTCTTGTCTATTGATCCTGGTTCCTGCGTGATTAAGCTAAGTCCGCTTTCTTGCTTTTTGCTATTTGTTTTTGTTTGCATTTTTGTCCAGCTTGTTCATTATCTGTATCCTTTCCTTGCTGGAAGCTCTAGGGAGGCTGGAGTTCTCCCCCCGGGCCGTTAGACGGTTCGGGGGTTCTTGAATCTCCAGTGTGGAATTTTGTTAGGGTTTTTTGTTGACCATATAAGTTATCTTACTACATTCTGCTATTAGTAAGCGGGCCTCTCTTTGCTAAACCTAGTTCATCTCTGTGTTTGTCATTTCCTGTTACCTCACCGTTATTATTTGTGGGGGGCTTGTATCCTACTTTTGGGGTCTATTCTCTGGAGGCAAGAGAGGTCTTTGTTTTCCTCTTCTAGGGGTAGTTAGTCCTCCGGCTGGCGCGAGACATCTAGCGACCAACGTAGGCATGTTCCCCGGCTACTTCTAGTGTTGGCGTTAGGAGTAGATATATGGTCAACCCAGTTACCACTGCCCTATGAGCTGGATTTTTGTACTTCGCAGACTTGCTGATATCTCTGAGACCCTCGCCATTGGGGTCATAACAGTTTGCCAGGCCCGTATTAAATGTTAAATGCATTGCAGAAGCGGGATTATAAGAAAGAAAGTTCTGAGTTTTTTTTTCTCTCTCTCATTTTTTTTTCTTTTCCCCTTTAACTCTGAGTGGCTTGTGTTTGCTGCAGACATGAATGTCCAGACCTTGATTACAAGTGTGGACCAGCTTGCTGCTCGTGTGCAGGGCATACAAGATTATGTTATCAGAAATCCTATGTCAGAACCTAAGATACCGATTCCTGAACCATTTTCCGGAGACCGATTTAAATTTAGAAATTTCAGGAATAATTGTAAATTGTTTTTGTCCCTGAGACCCTGTTCATCTGGAGACTCCGCTCAGCAAGTAAAAATTGTTATTTCTTTTTTACGGGGCGACCCTCAGGATTGGGCCTTCTCGCTGGCGCCAGGAGATCCGGCATTGGCTGACATTGATGCGTTTTTTCTGGCGCTCGGTTTGCTTTATGAGGAACCCAATCTTGAGATTCAGGCAGAAAAAGCCTTGCTGGCGATGTCTCAGGGCCAGGACGAGGCCGAAGTGTATTGCCAAAAATTTCGGAAATGGTCCGTGCTGACCCAGTGGAACGAGTGTGCATTGGCTGCAAATTTTAGAAATGGCCTTTCTGAAGCCATTAAGAATGTGATGGTGGGTTTTCCCATTCCCACAGGTCTGAATGATTCTATGGCCCTGGCTATTCAAATCGACCGGCGGTTGCGGGAGCGCAAAACCGCAAATCCTCTCATGGTGTTGTCTGAACAGGCACCTGATTTAATGCAATGTGATAGAATCCTGACTAGAAATGAGCGGAAAATTCATAGACGCCAGAATGGCTTGTGTTACTACTGTGGTGATTCTACACATGTTATCTCAGCATGCTCTAAACGTCTTACTAAGGTTGTTAGTCCGGTCGCCATTGGTAATTTGCAACCTAAATTTATTCTATCTGTAACTTTGATTTGCTCACTGTCATCGTATCCTGTCATGGCGTTTGTGGACTCAGGTGCTGCCCTGAGCCTTATGGATCTGTCATTTGCCAAGCGCTGCGGATTTGTGCTTGAGCCATTGGAAAATCCTATCCCTCTTAGGGGTATTGACTCTACGCCATTGGCAAAAAAAAAACCGCAGTTTTGGACACAGGTTACCATGTGCATGACTCCCGAACATCGGGAGGTAATACGTTTTCTTGTTCTACATAAAATGCATGATTTGGTTGTTTTGGGTTTGCCATGGTTACAGACCCATAATCCAGTCTTGGACTGGAAGGCTATGTCAGTGTCAAGCTGGGGCTGCCATGGAATTCACGGAGATTCCCTGCCCTTGTCTATTGCATCTTCTACGCCTTCGGAAGTTCCGGCGTATTTGTCTGATTATCAGGATGTCTTCAGCGAGTCTAAGTCCAGTGCACTGCCTCCTCATAGGGAATGTGACTGTGCAATAGATTTGATTCCTGGCAGTAAGTTTCCTAAGGGGAGACTGTTTAATCTGTCGGTACCTGAACATACCGCGATGCGTTCATATATCAAGGAGTCTCTTGAGAAGGGGCATATCCGTCCTTCTTCTTCCCCTCTTGGTGCGGGATTCTTTTTTGTGGCCAAAAAGGACGGATCTTTGAGGCCTTGTATTGACTATCGGCTTTTAAATAAGATCACTGTCAAATTTCAGTATCCTTTGCCGCTGTTGTCAGATTTGTTTGCCCGGATTAAAGGTGCCAAGTGGTTCACCAAGATAGACCTTCGTGGTGCGTACAACCTTGTGCGCATTAGGCAGGGCGATGAATGGAAAACCGCATTCAATACGCCCGAAGGTCATTTTGAGTACTTGGTGATGCCATTTGGGCTCTCTAATGCACCTTCAGTTTTTCAGTCCTTCATGCATGACATTTTCCGGAAGTATCTGGATAAATTTTTGATTGTTTATCTGGATGATATTCTGGTTTTTTCTGATGATTGGGACTCGCATGTGGAGCAGGTCAGGATGGTTTTTGAGATTCTGCGTGAAAATTCTTTGTTTGTAAAAGGCTCAAAGTGTCTCTTTGGTGTACAGAAGGTTCCCTTTTTGGGGTTAATTTTTTCCCCTTCTGCTGTGGAGATGGATCCAGTCAAGGTCCGAGCTATTCATGATTGGACTCAACCCTCGTCAGTTAAGAGTCTTCAGAAGTTCTTGGGTTTTGCTAACTTCTACCGTCGTTTTATCGCAAATTTCTCTAGCGTTGTTAAACCGCTGACGGATATGACCAAGAAAGGCTCTGATGTAGCTAACTGGGCTCCTGCTGCCGTGGAGGCTTTCCAGGAGTTGAAACGCCGGTTTACTTCGGCGCCTGTTTTGTGCCAGCCTGACGTCTCACTTCCCTTTCAGGTTGAGGTGGATGCTTCGGAGATTGGGGCAGGGGCCGTTTTGTCGCAGAGAGGCCCTGGTTGCTCTACTATGAGACCTTGTGCCTTTTTCTCTAGGAAGTTTTCGCCGGCAGAGCGAAATTATGATGTGGGCAATCGGGAGTTGTTGGCCATGAAGTGGGCATTTGAAGAGTGGCGTCATTGGCTCGAGGGTGCTAAGCATCGTGTGGTGGTCTTGACTGATCACAAAAATTTGATGTATCTCGAGTCTGCTAAACGCCTGAATCCTAGACAGGCCCGCTGGTCATTGTTTTTCTCCCGTTTTGACTTTGTGGTCTCGTATTTACCAGGTTCTAAGAATGTGAAGGCCGATGCTCTGTCTAGGAGCTTTGTGCCTGATGCTCCTGGAGTCGCTGAACCTGAGGGTATTCTTAAGGAAGGAGTTATCTTGTCAGCTATTTCTCCAGATCTGCGACGTGTGTTGCAGAGATTTCAGGCTGGTAGGCCTGACTCTTGTCCACCTGACAGATTGTTTGTGCCTGCTAAATGGACCAGCAGAGTCATTTCCGAGGTTCATTCCTCAGTGTTGGCAGGGCACCCGGGAATTTTTGGCACCAGAGATCTGGTGGCCAGGTCCTTTTGGTGGCCTTCCTTGTCAAGGGATGTGCGGTCATTTGTTCAGTCCTGTGGTACTTGTGCTCGAGCTAAGCCTTGCTGTTCTCGTGCCAGCGGGTTGCTCTTGCCCTTGCCTGTCCCGAAGAGACCTTGGACACACATCTCTATGGATTTCATTTCGGATCTTCCGGTGTCTAAGGGCATGTCTGTCATCTGGGTGATATGTGATCGTTTCTCCAAGATGGTCCATCTGGTTCCTTTGCCTAAGCTGCCTTCCTCTTCTGATCTGGTTCCTGTGTTCTTCCAGAACGTGGTTCGTTTGCACGGCATTCCTGAGAATATTGTGTCGGACAGAGGATCCCAGTTTGTTTACAGGTTCTGGCGATCCTTTTGTGGTAGGATGGGCATTGATTTGTCGTTTTCCTCCGCTTTTCATCCACAGACTAACGGACAAACGGAACGAACTAATCAGACTCTGGAGGCGTATTTGAGGTGTTTTGTCTCTTCTGATCAGGATGATTGGGTGACCTTCTTGCCGTTGGCTGAATTTGCCCTTAATAATCGGGCTAGTTCTGCCACCTTGGTTTCGCCATTTTTCTGCAACTCCGGTTTCCATCCTCGTTTTTCCTCGGGACATGTGGAGCCTTCTGACTGTCCTGGAGTGGATTCTGTGGTGGATAGGTTGCAGCGGATCTGGAATCATGTGGTGGACAACTTGAAGTTGTCACAGGAGAAGGCTCAGCGTTTTGCCAACCGCCGCCGCGGTGTGGGTCCCCGACTTCGTGTTGGGGATTTGGTATGGCTGTCTTCTCGATTTGTTCCTATGAAGGTCTCCTCTCCCAAATTTAAGCCTCGATTCATTGGTCCTTACAGGATATTGGAGATCCTTAATCCTGTGTCCTTTCGCCTGGATCTTCCGGTGTCGTTTGCCATTCACAACGTATTTCATAGGTCCTTGTTGCGGCGGTACGTTGTGCCTGTGGTTCCTTCTGCTGAGCCTCCTGCTCCGGTGTTGGTTGAGGGCGAGTTGGAGTACGTGGTGGAGAAGATCTTAGATTCTCGTCTCTCCAGGCGGAGGCTTCAGTACCTGGTCAAGTGGAAGGGCTATGGTCAGGAGGATAATTCCTGGGTGGTCGCCTCTGATGTGCATGCGGCCGATTTAGTTCGTGCCTTTCACGCCGCTCATCCTGATCGCCCTGGTGGTCTTGGTGAGGGTTCGGTGACCCCTCACTAAGGGGGGGGTACTGTTGTGAATTTACCTTTTGGCTCCCTCTAGTGGCTACTAGTGATTTTACTCTGGGAATGTCTATCATCCCTTGTATGCTCACCTGGGTCGTTAGGTCAGGGGTGTTGCTATATAAGCTCCCTGGACCTTCAGTTCAATGCCTGGCATCGTTGATATCAGAGCTAATCTGTAGTGCTCTTGTCTATTGATCCTGGTTCCTGCGTGATTAAGCTAAGTCCGCTTTCTTGCTTTTTGCTATTTGTTTTTGTTTGCATTTTTGTCCAGCTTGTTCATTATCTGTATCCTTTCCTTGCTGGAAGCTCTAGGGAGGCTGGAGTTCTCCCCCCGGGCCGTTAGACGGTTCGGGGGTTCTTGAATCTCCAGTGTGGAATTTTGTTAGGGTTTTTGTTGACCATATAAGTTATCTTACTACATTCTGCTATTAGTAAGCGGGCCTCTCTTTGCTAAACCTAGTTCATCTCTGTGTTTGTCATTTCCTCTTACCTCACCGTTATTATTTGTGGGGGGCTTGTATCCTACTTTTGGGGTCTATTCTCTGGAGGCAAGAGAGGTCTTTGTTTTCCTCTTCTAGGGGTAGTTAGTCCTCCGGCTACTTCTAGTGTTGGCGTTAGGAGTAGATATATGGTCAACCCAGTTACCACTGCCCTATGAGCTGGATTTTTGTACTTCGCAGACTTGCTGATATCTCTGAGACCCTCGCCATTGGGGTCATAACACACGTGGCACTTATATACGTGGCACTTATATACGTGGCACTGAAATACGTGGCACTGAAATACGTGGCACTGAAATATCGTGGCACTATGTCAGAAAATGTTCATTAAACGGTTAGGGGTGAGGTTAGGGGTAGGGTTAGGGTTAGGGTTTGGATCCCTTTATCACCCTGATGGTGGTGGGTGGTGTTTCAGTGTTTTTTTCTGTTTTTTTCTATAAAAACGCATGCGTTTTTAACGCAAACAAACGCATGTGCTTAAAAACGCATGCGTTTACATAGACAGCAATGCATTTTTTTTGCCGCAAATAAACGCATGCGTTTTTTTGCGGCAAAAAAAGTATGAAACTGAGCTGTGAAATGATGAATCCGGCCTTGGAATCCATTTTTTCATGCATGTTTCCATTCAAATCATGCACATTTTCCGTTTATTTACTTATTTCTAAAAACGGCATTAAAACCGCGCATAAACCGCACCAAAAAAAGCATCAAAACTGCACCAAAAACTGCATCAAAACCTGGTGCAGTTTTGCAGTTTTGGTGCGGTTTTGATGCAGTTTTTGGTGCGGTTTTGATGCAGTTCTTGGTGTGGTTTTGGTGCGGCTTTTTCCGCAGCATGTGCACAACAAGTCTGCGGCTCCCATAGACTTACATTGGTTGTACACTACACTGCGGATTTGATGCAATTCAGTGCAGCAAAAAACGCTGCGGATCTGCAATCAAATCCGCAACGTGTGCACACAGCCTTAGCATTTAGTGAACCTAGCCAAAAAGCCAAGCAAAAAACAAGTGTGGGATTGCACTTTTTTGCCATTTCATTGCACTTTGAATTTTTTTCACATTTTCTGTTACACGACATGGTAAAACCAATGCTGTCGTTCAAAAGTAGAACTTGTCCCGCAAAAGATCACATGGCGATATTGACGGAAAAATATGGCTCTGGAAAGAAGGGGAGCGATAAACGAAAACAAAAAAGCTCCAGGGGGTGAAGGGGTTTAGAAACATGGATATGGACATATCTATGGAAATAGACATAGATATATAGATATATCTGTATCTATCTATCTATCTATCTATCTATCTATCTATCTATCTATCTATCTATCCATCTATCTGTGTGTAATGGAGTGTGGGTTGGACAAATGTAAAGAGGAGGTTGGACAGAAATGACATCATAAATCTTTCTGAAGCTAGAGGAGGGAGAGGAGGGAGGGGTTGGGGTGTGTTTTGGAGTGAGTGTGGTAGATTTGTGCTTAGTAGCAGTGCAATGCATCATGGAACTTGTAGTATTAGAGCACAATAACTCAGGAGAAAGGAAGTTGTCGATTAACCCCATGAGAGCTGAATCCAGCACTAAAGATGTGCTGCTACAGCATGATAAAAGGTTATATTGCTAAAATAAACACAGTAGATGTTTTCAGTGGCCCATAATAGCAAGATTTATGAAAAAAAAAAAAAAAAGGTTATAGTAGTGGACAACTTCTTTAACAAGAGGTTCCGCTAACCAAACACCAGGAAGGCCAAGGAGATCTCCAAACAAGTCAGGGACATAGTTGTTGAGAAGAACAAGTCAGGGTTGGGTTATAAATAAAATCCCAATATCTGATGATCCCCCAGAGCACCATCAAATCCATTATCATCAAATGGAAAGAACATGGCACTAAAACAAACCTGCCAAGAGAAGAACGCCCGCCAAAACTCTCAGCCCGGCAAGGAGGACATTAAAGAGGCAGCATAGAGACCAAAGGTAACTCTGAAGGAGCTACAGAGTTCCCTAACAGAGACTGGAGTATCTGTCCATACGACCATAATAAGCCGTACGCTCCTTAGAGGTGACCTTTACGGAAGAGGGGGCAGATAAAAGCCTTTACTTACACACAAATATTGTAAGGCTCGTTTTGGGTTTGCCTAAAGACATGTAGGAGACTTTCCCAAATGTACGGAGGTCAGGTGCTGTGGTCAGATGAGACTAAAATTGAACTTTTTGGTAACCAAGGTAAACACTAAGACGCCAAACCGACACAGCTCATCATCACCCCAAGAACACTATTCCCACAGTGAAATGTAGTGGCAGCATCATGCTGTAGGGTTATTTTTTGGAACCACTGACAGGGAAAATGGGACTGGGACGGAGGTTCACCTTCCAACAAGACAATGGCCCAAACCATACTGCTAAAGAAACACTCAAGTGTTTTAAGGGGAAACGTAAATGTTCTGGAGGGGCCTAGTCACAGCCCAGACTTAAATCCAATTGATAATCTGTGGTCAGACTTGGATATTGCTGTTCACCAGAGGATACCGTCTAACTTGAAGGAGCTGATGGAGTTTTGAGAAATGGGCAAAAATCCCAGTGGCAAGATGTGGAAAGCTCATAGAGACTTATCCAAAATAACTTGCAGCTGTAATCACTGCAAAAGGAGACTTTACAAAGTACTGACTATAGGGGGGTGAATAGTTACGCACACTGAAGTTTTCAGTTATGTCGTTTGCTGCGCAATAATAAAAAAAAAATTTTTGACAGCTGTAGACATGTTCTTTACATGAACTCATGCAAAACCTCCAAAAAAAACAATGAAATTACAGGTTTTGTGGTAGTAAAACATAAAGAAAAATGGCAAGGGTTGTAAATACCTTTGCAAGCCAGTGTATGTAACAGGGTTTTCTGCAAACAATCCCCTGCGGGTGCAGCTTCCATAAAAGTGGAAGAAGTAATCACAGGATTCCTGGAGTCCCCTGAGTCTGGTTGAACTATTAATCACCCTTTTGTGCCCCTCAGGGTGTGACCATGTGGCGCTCCCCACTAATGACATTGCCTCCCAGGCATGGAGACTCCGGCTTTCCCAGGTGACAGCAGTTTCCATTAAGGCTTATTAGAAGACTTGCTTTGACATGTACGGTCTATTCCTGCTCTACTGTTGCAGCCGTTTCTTGGGGTCGGGAGTAGTGATGAGCGAACGTGCTGGGATAAGGAGTTGTCGGAGCATGCTCGGATGCTGAGTGTCTTCGACATGCTCTAATAATATATTCGAGTCCCCGCGGCTGCATGTCTCGAGCCTGTTTGTTAGTCAATCCTTGCATTTGTTGTGGCTGTCGAACAGTCGCGAAACATGCAGCTGTGAGGATATTTTTTTAGAACGCTGAAGTCACTCGGTTAGCACCCGAGCTCGGGAGTCCATAAACCATGGAGTTCACACAAAATGCTTCCTTGCACATGTATTTATTGCATCGCCAGCAAAATCCAAAGTTCTGCAGCCTACTGTGTGCACTGTGACCGTATATTTAGGAACATGCAAGTTCTGCAATAATGGCTGTCTGTGGGCAGCCTGGGACTTATAGTATGGACTCTTGATGAGTGGGACCTTATTATTATTATTTATTATTATAACGCCATTTATTCCATTGGGCTTTACATGTGAGGAGGGGTATACGTACTAAAAACAGGTATAATAATCTTAAACAATACAAGTCACGACTGGTACAGGAGGAGAGAGGACCCTGCCCGCGAGGGCTCACAATCTACAAGGGATGGGTGAGGATACAGTAGGCGAGGGTAGAGCTGGTCGTGCAGCGGTTTGGTCGATCGGTGGTTACTGCAGGTTGTAGGCTTGTCGGAAGAGGTGGGTCTTCAGGTTATTTTTGAAGGTTTCCACGGTAGGCGAGAGTCTGATATGGTGGGGTTGAGAGTTCCAGAATATGGGGGAAGCACGGGAGAAGTCTTGTATGTGGTTGTGGGAAGAGGAGATAAGAGGTGAGTAGAGAAGGAGATCGTGTGAGGATCGGAGGTTGCGTGTAGGTAAGTATCGGAAGACGAGGTCACAGATGTATGGAGGACACAGGTTGTGGATGGCTTTGTATGTCATCGTTAGGGTTTTGAACTGGAGTCTTTGGGTAATCGGGAGCCAGTGCAGGGATTGACAGTGGGGAGAGGCCGGGGAATAGCAGGGGGACAGGTGGATTAGCAGCAGCAGAGTTTAGAATAGATTGGAGGGGTGCAAGAGTGTTCGAGGGGAGGCCACAGAGCAGGAGGTTGCAGTAGTCAAGGCAGGAGACCTTAGGGCTCATTCAGATGTCAGTCATTTTTTGGGTAGGTAAAAAAAAAAATCTGGTCATATTTCCATCAACATTTTGGATCAGGTTTACATCGGTATTTGGTTACTCTTTACCATAAGTGTTGTTCTCTTATGCAAACAAAAAAAAATTGAAAAGTTTCTTCTACCCAAAAGCAGACGGAAGGCGATATATACTTTTCACGGACCTGTTACTTGGATCAAAATTGGACATGTCTCTGATTTTTTTATTTTTTTCGTGGATAGCTCCATAGATTATAATGGGAAAATGTTCGATCTTTCGAGCTTCTTCTGTCACCAGGGCTTAAGTGCAAATATTACCCCTTACGTCACATATCAGCTGACTGACATGGGTCTGGCGGGAGAAATACAGTTTGTACTCTTTAGGGTTTGTCTATATGTTGTCATATTGCTGCTTTTTTTTTTTCTCGATGTGAACATTTTGTGGAAGATTCACATTTGGCCATGGTAGCCATTCTTCTTCGGTATAGGAGGACGTGGCAGCGTTATACAATCTTGGCTTTTCCCAGTTGTGGTCAGGACATAGTTATATGTTATTGTGACCTCATGTAGGAGAGAAGTGCAGCGCTCCCTATTTTAGAGCGTGGTCAGCTGCTGTCTTCCTCTTCTTCTCTTCCTCCCTGTTTTTGTGCTCAGCTGCAGAACATGAATCTCTAGGAATGGTCATCTGAGGGCGGAGATTTGAAAAAAAAAAAAAGGCTTTTGTCTTGTGAGGGTGTCCCCTATGGCTTTCCATAGCAGCTGCACCCTTTTTGGAATTCCGGCTATGAGACATAGAGGACCTAGAAAGAGGAGGAGGAGGAGGTAGGCCCAGAGAAAGAGACAGAGGAAGGCAGGCCACACCTATTGTGTGTGAAAAGCACCGTTCAAGCTACCTCCTACCTAAAGGAGAGGTGGAAGAGAGAGGGAACTCTGTGCTGGAAGGACTGGAGGGCGAAACTGGAAAGTTGCAGCGTAAATGGAATCTATGGGATACGAAAGTGAGTCAAAGGTAGACTGACGAGTCCATGAAACCAAAAGAAGGAAAAGTTTAAGTGGACGAGACAAGGAAAACGTGTGCGGAGAAGAATGCTTTGAAAGAGTGGATAAACGGAGGACGAGGAGCGAAGAAACTCCTGAACCTGATCCAACTTTGGCGTTAACCATCATCCAGAGAGAAAATCCTGCGCTTACCTCCTCCAAATCCCGTAGAAACCTCAGAAGGCAAGTCACATATGGTCGTTCGGGGTGGGGGTTATTTTTTGTTTCGTTTTAGTAGTGGTCTTTATTCACACTTACATCACGGACCACCTAGCGTCTTTCATATTGATGTCAAGAACTGAGCTATTCTTGCTGTCATAAGTGACCTCAACCGAAACCCAAATGTGGGCTCCGAGCACAAGTCTGAACAGGATGTAGAGGTGAGACTATGATATAGTCATACATTTTTTTCCCCAAATAATTCACTTGTGTATGGGAAGGTCTGGCCAAATTTTAATCATCTGTCAAATTCTTCCAGGAGTTGAGAACCGACACCTGATTTTGCTTTTGTTGAACCCCTTCATATGTCGGCAACATTAATAGAGGCGGCTAATGTATTGTCTCCATGTAATGCCCATCATCGGTGGCAGTGAGATATCTACATGTGCATGGCAGCCCTAACAATTCTCCTTCTCCCCCTCTGCCGGCAGCCTTCTTTTAACATGTGTCTCACTGGTCTGCAGTTGTCTGCACCCTACAGCTAATTCTCAGTTACCTGATCCTGCAGGAGTACTACTATTTTTGTTGACCTCTCCCAATGACCTCTCTCAGATGACTGTGCCTCTTGGTGGTAGAGCAGGCTCTACAGAACCAATGATCACCCCGTGAGTGTCATCACAGAGAGACAAGATATATGAGCGCTGTAAACAACTGTCTATATTCCACCGGTGATCAAAGTACGGTATTTTTGTGTGGCAATTCAAGTGGCTATAGGTTTAAAGTCCCTCATTGTGCCACCAAATGGTACCTCCACGAGACACCTTACTCTTCCAGAGACACATTACACCTAGGGGATGATACCTCTGTAATATAGCCTGCCATAGAACATTTCATATGCCTTCATATCATATCAAGGGCACATGGTGGTACGATATGGACCCATGGTATCGTCTCACATGGATAATAAAGTCATTTGTTTTAGGATTTACTTGGAGAGTAGATGGTGCTCAATACAAGGTATTATAGACATCTTATTTGGCAAAGTAGAGATTATCAGCCCCGTGGCTGGAGGAGACTATCGTCCAGATTGGCAAAAAGAAGATTATCAGGATGTGCGGGTTGCAGTCACGGAAAGGATAAGAGCCGGAGAGTGTAAGCAAGGTTTTATTAATCACACCAACGCATTATTTACCTTGAGAAAGGTGCCTAAACGCATTGGTGTAATTAATAAAATCTTGCTTATACTCTACAGCTCTTATCCTTTCCGTGAGTGCAGCCCGAACATCGTTATAATCTCTGCTTTGCCAATCTGCAATCTGAACAATGCTCTCCTCCAGCCACGGGGCTGCAGCTACAGCACATCAGGCTTCTACAGGTGTTGTTTCCTTATACAACCTCTACAGGTGCCTGTTACCATCATCCTCACCTCCATTTTGTTTCTTATGATACTGCCTGTCTGTGTCCCTCAGTCCCATTGAGATCTTCCTAACTTCATCTTCTGATGCTTCTTATTGATCCGTCAGAAGATATTCAAAGGGGTAATCGGTCTTAAAAATGTTGACTAGATGTTAGCTTAAAAAATTGCCCCTAGGAACCTCCGTGTTGAGCTTATCATGAGGCTTCTAGGCTCAAGAATCCCCAATGACCAGCTCGTTTGGTCGGAAAAAGTTGAAAAGTCATCCAGATGTTGTCTTACATGGTGCCCATGGGTGACCATAATTTTGCTGAGTCAATGAAGGGGAGATCCCAGAATTTTTTTTTTTTAACACCCAGTAGTCTAGTAGGCTCTTTAAAGTAACATAGCCATTCCTTCTACTAGTAGTCACCAGGGAAGAGATGAGAGAGAAAAACCTGGTACTGTGCATAGTTTCTAAAATCAATAAATGGAATTATTGTCCAGAACTGCCACCAACACCCAGTGAACCCAAATGCCAGGGCACACGGCAGCCTAAACGGTCGACTACCTGGGTTTTAATTTGTGACTTTCACCACACATGTACAGAAGATGTGCGGGCTGGATTTATGGAGCTCGCTCAGGAACAGAGTCTGCTTCATACAGCACGGGTGCCAGAAGTGTAATACAGCCGACACTTGAGTCTATCTGCTAAGATCAGAGCCAGCTCTGATCTCTGGAGGTTAACCTCTTAGGACGCTACTGTCAATCGTGACCGCAGCATTTAAGAGGTTGGAAATGGAGAAAAGTGTCCCCTCTTTTCTTCATTGCCCCCTCCCGCCTCTACTAAAGGTCTTCGTGTCTGCCATGTTTGTACACCTATGATACGTATCCCGTTGCTTGGCTTGATAGTAGATAGGTGATTTGTAGTGTGTTGTACAACCAATCAAGCCCTCCCCGCTTCAAATTTCCTACAGGGATTAATAAAAAACTTTAAAAATAAATACATTTTAAAAGAAAAATACAAAATCTAAAACTACAGTTCCGAAATGTAAATAAAAATAAATAAGTGCACAAGTGTCCAACTAATAAAATATTTTAATATTCTGTATACCCAGAAGGTGAATGAAAATAAAATTGAAACAGAATCGCTGTTATTTTATAACTTCACCTGTTCTAAATATGGAATAAATAGAGATTAAAAAGTCAATCTGGATAAAAAATTGCTAACGATAAAATCTACAACTCGAACCCCAAAAACTCAAATCTTGATGCATCTGGATCTAATGAAGTAAAATACAACAAAAAAAGTTAAAGCTAGGTGAAGAGGAAAAAAAGGGAGAAGAGGCCACTGACTGTTACCCAAAAGGCCCCCATAAACCAGGAGCCGGCCTTGTTCTTATCTGTCCCCAACTACACTGTGTTTCAGATATATTCCCCCTATGCCTCTTGTCTTTGCTTCAAATCCTTTCTATTTTACCCATAACGACCAGTCACAGAGCAGCTTTCATTTTATCAGAGCTGTTTACAAAATGAAAGCTGCGCTGTGATTGGTTGCTATGGGCTACAAAACACCGTTTCTTAATTAGATGGTACAGATAAAGGCCCGTGTGTATTTATATTGTATCTATAGGTCGGAGGCGGCCATTGTAAAAATATGAATATTAAATATTCATAGTTCTAGAGAAAACAAACCATTGATTTAGTAGCTGCTACTTCTGTGCTTGTCAGAGAGGAGAGGGACTGTTAATCCTCAGACAGGAGCGGGCGCACTGTGCTCATGTCCTCCTTCTGCAGTGAGGATGGTGTCATCACATGTGCATCGAGGATAACCCACTATATAAGAATAGCCGGTATCTACGGAGCATGTGCGACCTGTCATGAAAGAACCACAGGACGTATCCATGGGCAACCAGATAGACAAAAGCTTCTGACGCGTTGATTTTCAGGGGAGGATATCCGATCAGCAAGCACTTTTGGAAATTTATTGCATTTGAAAACTTAAACTTATTTTAGGATTTTAACCCATCGATCTATGAGTCATATTGGGGGTAATAACCCTTTTAGAGTGAGAGGTGTTCTTTGGTGACGCTCTGCCCTCTTGATAAAGGAGGAGGGTGCTAAATGTAGGATTGGGATCCCACGGCTTATTGTTTTTCTTTCATTTCTCAAGATTTACCTGGGTATTTCCAGGATTTTAGCTCCTTGTAGACTTACAGTTGTTGATTCTTGCTCAGGGGAACTTTTTTTTGGTTCAGAGAACTTTCATGTCCAAAACTCTGTCGAAATGTGAATGTCCACATTCCTTCATTGTCAGGAGCTCATAACTGTGCAGACATGTCACATTACTATCTGATGACTGATAAAGGTTTTTTTTTGGAAGGATTAGTAATGAAGTGATATAAGATGTAGAGTCCTCTGTGAGACGCCCTATTGGGACAAGTTAAAGAAAGTATAAAGATCTGGACTCCTGGCCATACACGTTAGATCGAAGACAGCTGATCCGGCTGTTTTCATATACCTACCTCTTATCCTCAACTAGAAGGACCTCTAGCTCTACGACACATGCACATCCACCTCCACCATGTGTAAGGCTACATGAAATTTAGAGTTTTAGATGTGAAATTCCTTATGGGTTCTAATCCAAAAGCGTACCTGGATGCCTGGTTCTCACCCGGGTGGCACTAGGTTTACAGACAAGTTTTCCAGACAGAAGCACGGAGAATCACAACGAGTTGTGAGGTCAAGTCAGACTTGAACAAGTTGGAAGAAGCTTGGCTTCAACTTAAGGCAGAGAACAGTTCCAGACTGTTATTACATAGGCACAGAAAAATGTGACCTGCGTAGTCTACAGTATACTCCATTTTTCAACCTTACACCAGTGGGACTTTCCAGTTGGATACCAAGGTTCTGGTACCAGGATAGTCAGCCAGAGACTGTCAGGCAGATGATAGCAGGTTATTTTATAGATGTTGTCAGGGGAAATCAAGGTTGGGAATGGATAGAAAGAAGATCAGATCTAATTTCGGTATCGAAAGGAAGGGTCTGAAATTCAGGCAAGCAAAGGATAATGTAAGAAACCCATAAAACTGGAGTCACAGCCTACAGTTGAAGTACTGCAACTCAAGCAGAGGAGAACCATAGCATCCCGTTGTCATTGTAAGGAATGACCAACATGACACCCGCCAGTCAGCTTATAGTTAGGCTACCCTTTTGGCATATATCAGGCTAACATCAAGATGGTAGACATCATGGCTGGCAGTGAACGTTATTTCAACAGTAAAGTGAATTGACAGTAGGACATTTATCAGAATGTGAGATGTGGTAGCTTTGTACAACAACTGGCCAAAAATTCCCCAAGTGGGTCAATTCAAACCGTAACACAACTTTGGGAAAAAAATGTAGAAAAATTTATATCAATGCATGTGTGGCCTAGAGCAGACAAGTAGAGACAAATATCCCTCTTTAATATTTATATATTGATTTATATATTGAAATCTGGTTCTTTTCTAAATGAAAATGACCATATGCTGTATTTTTATTGATTATAACCTTTTTCTTCTATCCCCTTTAGATGTTCATCTATCAGTCAATGAAGTGGCCCTCTCCATCGTCTCTCCTTCCCAGACTGTTTCGTTCCCCACAAGGTAATCCATCGCAACCAGACACCTCTCCCCAAAAACCAAAACGATGGACTTTCCCGGTACTGCCTTTACCAAGTATAACAAGCCTCCGCTTGCTTCTTCCTTCCTTAACGAGAGGCGAGAGGACAAGGACCTCAGCTCATCCTAACATCGATTTCGAACATTTTCAGATCTGCATCAACTTGGTCCTTCACATCATAGACATCTGTGCCTCCGGCTGTCTATGGCTTTTTTCTCCAGTATTTCGTATAACGTTGGATATTTTTGGTTTTCAAGGAGCCCTCAAGCTGTGGATTCACGGACTTGCCAGTTTCTTGGCCACAACGTATGGCATGTATTTCCTTTTTTGGCTGGCCCAGGAGTATATCTTCCAGTTAGCATCTTTTTATGGTATTTTACAGACGTTGGTCTTGATAGTGAGCTTGAAAGCCGAGCAAGAAGAAGGCAGGGAGCAGGAAAATGAAGACAAAGAAGAAGAAAAATTAAGTGACCATAAGGATGAGGATGAAAGTGAAATTGGACATCCAGAAGACAGATGGGCTGGTGGGGAAGAGGATGATGAAGGAGCCTCAAAAGATGAGTGGGAGAGTGAAGGAGAGGAGGAAGTAGGGCACGCCTGAGAAAACTTGAAAGGAACTGTTTTTCACTGATTTATGGATGATGTTTTTGAATGAAACCATATGTGATGCAGCAAAAATGAACTGGTCTCCAGAACATGGTCCATGACAAATATAAATAATTCATCTTTTGACCACCACGATCCCACAAGACTGTGAAGATACCAAGTTACTCCTTTACCACACAGAGTACTCTGGGAAGCAATAATTTATATAATATTATTAAAATAATTTTTTTAAGGGATTTCATATACTTTTTCTGTCTGAAAGACTTCATGTATGTGATATTTTTGTATCTGTACAAAACAGTAAGGTGGGACCATTTAGGTTTCAGACGATTGAAAGTGAAAAGAAGGTCAAAACTTGTCCACTGGAAACGAAGGTCTTTGTCTCCACAACAGGGACCAGAGAAGAACCACTACAGGGATCAATGCTCCTTCTGAGCCAGAAATGGTTGGGTGATATATAGACTAAGAGACAAAAAAATGATAATAGATCAATATAATGTGCTGCCTTAGGCAAGTGCCTTGTTTAATGGTACATGGAGCTCTGGACTTTTCGCTTTATGTAATGTTGACTTTACCAGTCCTCAGGATGGTCCTCATCCAGTTATTGTGACAGCGGAGGCGAGCATGCACTACCGTGATGTGTAAAAGTCAGTTTTTACAACTCAGAAATGTATTTATGTCTTTGAACTATTTTATTGCAAAAACTTAATGTTTTACATTGATGTGTTTTGACCTTATTGTGACCTGCCCCAGGCGGCCTCAATGTAAGAGGATTAAGGACCATCTGCCTGCATTTCAGCTTTGAAAATAGAATCAATATGCCCATCTGGGTTGTACAAAAAAGTGTATAAAACCTTATTCCTCCCAATACATGAGAGCCATAAAATTCAACATTTAAGGCCCTTGACTTATTGATACTGCTCCTCAATCCTAGGTGGACAATGTGCTGCTGACTACTTGCGGTTTTGACTCTGATCAATCAAACCAAGGTTGTATGAATTTAAAGGGAACCTGTCAGCTGATTTATGCTGCCCAAACTACATGCAGCATAAAGCAGAGCCTGGCTACACGATTCCAGCCAAGAATTATTTCTCTCTGAACTTCCCTGACAATAGGTAGAGATATGACTAGTCCGGTGCACCTATGGCTGGCTTTTTCCTACCATAGCAACAGGTTCCTCCCTATATACACACAAGAGAAACCTGTCAATGAACGAGAGCAGTGGGGGGACTGCGTTGGACTAGTCTCTTCTCGGACTATGATCCCTGGCTACATCTTAAAACTACATTTGGTCTGAAACGCAATCGTGCAGCCAGGCTCTGATTCATTCGATCTCTGGTTTGAGCAGCATAAATCAGCTAACAGGTCCCCTGTAAAAGGTCCAAAGCCTGTGCCTGCATTCCTGCTGAATCCTGATGCCAATATGTCACCTTCTGTTTTCAGATTTTTGGTATCATCGTGAAGACCACCAAATACATCAATATTCTTAGCTGCTCAAGTGACTATCATGGTTTGGATCTACAGAATCCAGGACAGAGAACATGCTGTCATCTGAACCTCTCAGTTGTGCACCTTAAGCTTCAAGTCTTTAAATTAAAATGATAATTTCTCAGTATTCTAGTTTTCACCCCTCAAAAGAACAATATAATTATGTTTCTACATTTTTCTAGTGGATCTCCTTCAAGAGGACCTAGCAGTTTCAATAAATATTTAATTTTGTTTTGCCTCGTGAAAATGTCGCTGTTCTCCTGAATCGCCTCTCCGTTCCTGAGATATGGCCCCTTCCTCCCTGTATATCAATCTAGTCTTGTTAGCCAAGTGAGAATAGTCCTCAGCTCTTCTCTGGGTGACTTCCTGAGGATAGTGCCCCCTTGGCTAAATTGCCTAGATTTACATACCAGGAAGATGAGGTCATATCTCAGGACTGGAGAGGAGCAGGAACCAAAGAAAAACATGGCCAAATTCAGCAGAACAGCTAAAACCATTACATATTTATGGCAAGTGACAGGTCCCTTTAAATAGGCCTCGTTGGACAACAGGTGTATGTAAAAGCTGAGACTGACATAACTCCATACACTTCAGGATCCAGTCAAACCAGTTCAACAACCAAAATAAATATTTTCGTGGTGGCTCCATAATTAAAAATCCAGTTAATGTCTCTGTGCAGGGGCGGAACTACCGGGGTCGCAGAGGTCGCGGCTGCACCAGGGCCCGGGCCCAAAAGAGGGCCCGGTGCCGCCGCGACCTCTGCGACCTGAGGTCAACTTGTCAGGGTATCTCCGTGAGCGCACGCTGCACATTTCGTCCTGTAAATTCAGTGTTAGGTTGAACCCACGGGCTTCCGTACACGCTGTGGGGGAGGGGCCATGCACGTCGCAGTTCCGTACACCAGGCTGAGATTGCCGTCAAGCGAGTCACATGCTGTTGTCATCACGTGACAGGACGTGAAGGTGGCCAGCTGTACGGTTTGTCACTGGTGGAGCGTGGTGTCGTGCAGAGGGAGGCATGGATAAGCTGCGGAGGGTCCTGAACGGCCATGAGGACGAAGAGAGGGGCCTGCAGCTCAGGTACGGGCTACTAGTCATCTTATGCCGGATGTCCGCCCCGCTCCATAAGGGGCGTGCTGTGCTGCAGGCAGATGACCGGGCTTGGATGGGTTACAGCTGGTTTACCCTGTCGGAGACGCCCCACGTGTATTATATATCCGGCCTTGGCCCTGTTAGACCCAGAATGCACTGCTTCCAGCTCAGATATTCGGCCCCTGCAGTGTATATAGGTGACCACTCACACACAAAGCTCTATACTATCTGCCCCTGCAGTGTATATAGGTGACCACTCACACACAAAGCTCTATACTATCTGCCCCTGCAGTGTATATAGGTGACCACTCACACACAAAGCTCTATACTATCTGCCCTGCAGTGTATATAGGTGACCACTCATACATAAAGCTCTATACTATCTGCCCCTGCAGTGTATATAGGTGACCACTCACACACAAAGCTCTATACTATCTGCCCTGCAGTGTATATAGGTGACCACTCATACATAAAGCTCTATACTATCTGCCCCTGCAGTGTATATAGGCGACCACTCATACATAAAGGAATTGCAATAGATATTTACTTCTTAGTTTAACATTGTATGCGTGTGTCTGTATATCATTTTTTTTTTTTGGGGGGGGGCCCATTCAAAAGTTCGCACCGGGGCCCGCAGGACTGTTGTTACGCCCCTGTCTCTGTGGATTAAGCCGGTGTAGATAATTGGTGGTCTTCTGAAAATCTCTGATTATGCATTATGTTTGTGATCATTTTTTCATTATTTTCTCTGTATCCTACCACAATATATTTTAATAATCAGAATAGTACTTATAAGGTTTTCCCTTCACCACACAAATCCCACTAAAGAACAGTCTCTCACTTCTTCTCATTACACACCCCAAATTCCACCTGTCTTGTAATGTTTACAAAGAAAACAACGTCTTCTATTGTGTAGATCTGGAGAAGTGGAGTCAAAAGCTGCATTGTCCACCCAGAAATAGTCATCTAAACATTTAGGGCCCCGTCTCACTAAGCGATTTACCAACGATCACGACCAGCGATATGACCTGGCCGTGATCGTTGGTAAGTCGCTGTGTGGTCGCTGGGGAGCTGTCACACAGACAGATCTCTCCAGCGACCAACGATCAGGGGAACGACTTCGGCATCGTTGAAACTGTCTTCAACGATGCCGAAGTCCCCCTGCAGCACCCGGGTAACCAGGGTAAACATCGGGTTACTAAGCGCAGGGCCGCGCTTAGTAACCCGATGTTTACCCTGGTTACCAAAAAAAACAAACACTACATACTCGCCTTTCGGTGTCCAGGTCCCTTGCCGTCTGCTTCCTGCTCTGACTGAGCCGCCGTACAGTGAGAGCGCAGCGGTGACGTCACCGCTGTGCTCTCACTTCTCACTGTACGGCCGGCAGTCAGTGAGAGCAGGAAGCAGACGGCGAGGGACCTGGACACCGAAAGGCGAGTATGCACTGTTTGTTTTTTTGGTAACCAGGGTAAACATCGGGTTACTAAGCGCGGCCCTGCGCTTAGTAACCCGATGTTTACCCTGGTTACCAGTGAAGACATCGCTGGATCGGTGTCACACACACCGATTCAGCGATGTCAGCGGGGCCTCAACGACCAAAAAAAGGTCCAGGCATTCCGACACGACCAGCGATCTCGCAGCAGGGGCCTGATCGCTGGTACGTGTCACACATAGCGAGATCGCTATGGAGGTCGCTGTTGCGTCACAAAACTAGTGACTCAGCAGCGATCTCGCTAGCGATCTCGCTATGTGAGACGGGGCCTCATGGCCAATGCTGGATCCCTCTATGAACCGGGTGCTTTCTAAATGCTTGACACCTTCTTGAGGTCTTCATGAGGTCACAGGACTAAACTGTGCTACTGATCCGAGACCTGGCTGATGTAAGCCAAATGCCCAAGAGTTTCTAAAATGTACATATAGAGGTTCTTCTAGATGTCCCCGTATCGATGTCATATCCATATCTAATTGCCTGGATTCTGGCCAGTAAGGTCTAGATTTAGTGCCTAATGGCGCCTTCACTTTCTCACTTTTTCTTAACCAGTACAAACTCAGGACTTTGGTGAAGTTGCCCCTCATCAATTGGACATCTATTGCATTACTGTTCATGGTTGGAAAGTCACCCCTCAGTACACTGATGGAGTCCATATTCATCGATGTAAGAAAATGGATTTAGAATGGCCCAAACTAATCAGCTCTGGCATTCTGTAATCCATCGTGTTCCCACAAGGTGAAATGAAGGGCATTGTGCTTCAATCGGTGGGTTACAAATCATTAATGGCCTCCTCTTCATACGTAGCAGTGACTTATACCACTCTGCCAGTCTGAGCTGATGGTCTCTGGGCTTCCATGGTTTGGATGTTTTATGAGAACTGATTTATCTTGGTTAGTTCCTGCCACCATTTTCTACATTGATAGATCAGCTCTGAAAAGCTTTATTTATGGGAACTCATGGAAATGCATTTTTTGCCAACTTTATTAATGGTTTTAGGGGTGGAAAACTGGAAAATTATCAAGTGCTTGGACTGGGACCTGTGAGTATAGCATGTAAAACTTTACAATCCTGGACCACAAGGTACTTTACTAATAATCTCAACACTTCTGGGAACTCAATGTACCTCTATGGCGGTATTATTTATGCATTCAATGGCAATTTCTTGGCACTTTGGAATATAAGGAAGCATTATGCTGTATGGCAGCGTTATTTGGAAACTGTTTGGAAATATTAGGCATCATATGGCGGTATTTAGTGGACATTGTATGGCAGCATTTTGGTAACAATTTTTTATGTATAAAACTAGTCTTGATGATATTACTGGCCATACACAAAATAGCTGACCACTATCTCCTACGACTTACCCTTGGTTTGGATGAGCATTTATGTGTTTTCAACGGGGAGATAGGAAAACAAATTATCACCATTGAAGTTCCAACTGCCTGATCCTTCTCTCCCCTAGACATCAGCTGTTGGGGGAAAGTAAAAAACCCCATAGAGGCCCGAAATTGGCGGGTTCGTAGTTCTAGCTAACATGTATGGGGGTCTTTAGGCTGCTGCCCGAGCCTTGTTCCTGTCTATGGGTTTAAGAGATAAGATAGACATGTTAATAATAGGAATCATGACTCAGGGCTGAGAAATGTGAAGGCTGAGACTTGCAACCTATACACCTCACCCTATGATTATATATGTGACACAGGACGTGGTAAAGCAGCACCTTGGGTCCTCGTGACCTGGCACAGACATCCTGTCTTCACCTGTAAATAGACCTCGATAAGAGGATGGGATATACATGAGACATACTATTTTTTATTGTATTTTAACTTGTTCCCTTAGGTTACCCTAAATATCCGTGACCTCAAAAAAACTCATACCTTGTTAGGGTATGTCTCCACGTTCAGGATTGCATCAGGATTTGGTCAGGATTTTTCATCAGTATTTGTAAGCCAAAACCAGGAGTGGAACAATTAGAGGAAAAGTATAATAGAAACATATGCACCACTTCTGCATTTATCACCCACTCCTGGTTTTGGCTTACAAATACTGATGAAAAATCCTGACCAAATCCTGATGCAATCCTGAACGTGGATACATACCCTTAGACGATAACCGTCCTTTTTTATAGGCAGAAATCGGTGGGTGTAAAACCAAGTTAAAAACATTCACCGTCAGCACAGAGGATTTCAGGAGAAGAGTGTGAGTCAGAGGAAAGGTAAAGGGTCATATGCCATGGGGCCTTCACCATCCACACCGCTATCATAAGACAAACCCAACTCCCAGCATATGCTTCCCATTGTACGACACATATAAAAAAATAATATCTGGGCACAAATCTGCAATTCATGCCCCCGGGGAAAGTTAAAGTCATGATGACTGTGTTTAGGCACCATAGTAGCCTAGCGGTGATTAGGGATGAGGAAGGTGGAGGGGGTCTCATATCTGAATTTATTTATGGGTGTAAACTATAGTCAGGATGTGGAAACTCATTATATGGGTTGTGCATACATTGTCCACCTCTAGGATCTCCACTGATTATATGGGTCGTGCATACATTGCCACCTCTAGGATCCCCACTGATTATATGGGTCGTGTATACATTGCCACCTCTAGGATCCCCACTGATTATATGGGTCATGTATACATTGCCACCTCTAGGATCCCCACTGAATATATGGGTCGTGTATACATTGCCACCTCTAGGATCCCCACTGATTATATGGGTCGTGTATACATTGCCACCTCTAGGATCTCCACTGATTATATGGTTGTGTATACATTGCCACCTCTAGGATCTCCACTGATTATATGGTTGTGTATACATTGCCACCTCTAGGATCCCCACTGATTATCTGGGTCGTGTATACATTGCCACCTCTAGGATCTCCACTGATTATATGGGTTGTGTATACATTGCCACCTCTAGGATCCCCACTGATTATCTGGGTGGTGTATACATTGCCACCTCTAGGATCTCCACTGATTATATGGGTCGTGTATTCATTGCCACCTCTAGGATCTCCAATGATTATATGGGTCGTGTATACATTGCCACCTCTAGGATCCCCACTGATTATATGGGTCGTGCATACATTGTCACCTCTAGGATCCCCACTGATTTAATGGGTCGTGTATACATTGCCACCTCTACGATCTCCACTGATTATATGGGTCGTGTATACATTGCCACCTCTAGGATCCCCACTGATTATATGGGTTGTGTATATATTACCACCTCTAGGATACCCACTGATTATATGGGTTGTGTATACATTGCTCACCTCTAGGATCCCCACTGATTATATGGGTCGTGTACACAATGCCACCTCTAGGATCCCCACTAATTATATGGGTCGTGTATACATTGCCACCTCTAGGATCTCCACTGATTATATGGGTCGTGTATACATTGCCACCTCTAGGATCCCCACTGATTATATGGGTCGTGTATACATTGCCACCTCTAGGATCCCCACTGATTATATGGGTCGAGTATACATTGTCACCTCTAGGATCCCCACTGATTATATGGGTCGTGTATACATTGCCACCTCTACGATCTCCACTGATTTTATGGGTCGTGTATACATTGCCACCTCTAGGATCTCCACTGATTATATGGGTTGTGTATACATTGCCACCTCTAGGATACCCACTGATTATATGGGTTGTGTATACATTGCTCACCTCTAGGATCCCCACTGATTATATGGGTCGTGTACACAATGCCACCTGTAGGATCCCCACTAATTATATGGGTCGTGTATACATTGCCACCTCTAGGATCTCCACTGATTATATGGGTCGTGTATACATTGCCACCTCTAGGATCCCCACTGATTATATGGGTCGTGTATACATTGCCACCTCTAGGATCCCCACTGATTATATGGGTCGAGTATACATTGTCACCTCTAGGATCCCCACTGATTATATGGGTCGTGTATTCGTTGCCACCTCTAGGATCTCCACTGATTATATGGGTCGTGTATACATTGCCACCTCTAGGATCTCCACTGATTATATGGTTGTGTATACATTGCCACCTCTAGGATCTCCACTGATTATATGGGTCGTGTATACATTGCCACCTCTAGGATCCCCACTGATTATCTGGGTGGTGTATACATTACCACCTCTAGGATCTCCACTGATTATATGGGTCGTGTATTCGTTGCCACCTCTAGGATCTCCACTGATTATATGGGTCGTGCATACATTGCCACCTCTAGGATCCCCACTGATTATATGGGTCGTGCATACATTGTCCACCTCTAGGATCCCCACTGATTATATGGGTCGTGTATACATTGCTACCTCTAGGATCTCCAATGATTATATGGGTCGTGTATACATTGCCACCTCTAGGATCCCCACTGATTATATGGGTCGTGCATACATTGTCACCTCTAGGATCCCCACTGATTTAATGGGTCGTGTATACATTGCCACCTCTACGATCTCCACTGATTATATGGGTCGTGTATACATTGTCACCTCTAGGATCCCCACTGATTATATGGGTCGTGTATACATTGCCACCTCTAGGATCTCCACTGATTATATGGGTCGTGCATACATTGCCACCTCTAGGATTCAAACTGATTATATGGGTCGTGTATACATTGTCACCTCTAGGATCCCCACTGATTATATGGGTCGTGTATACATTGCCACCTCTAGGATCTCCACTGATTATATGGGTTGTGTATATATTACAACCTCTAGGATCCCCACTGATTATATGGGTTGTGTATATATTACTACCTCTAGGATCCCCACTGATTATATGGGTCGTGTATACATTGCCACCTCTAGGATCCCCACTGATTATATGGGTCGTGTATACATTGTCCACCTCTAGGATCCCCACTGATTATATGGGTCGTGTATACATTGCCACCTCTAGGATCTCCACTGATTATATGGTTGTGTATACATTACCATCTCTAGGATCTCCACTGATTATATGGGTCGTGCATACATTGCCACCTCTAGGATTCAAACTGATTATATGGGTCGTGTATTCATTGTCACCTCTAGGATCCCCACTGATTATATGGGTCGTGTATACATTGCCACCTCTAGGATCTCCACTGATTATATGGGTTGTGTATATATTACAACCTCTAGGATCCCCACTGATTATATGGGTTGTGTATATATTACTACCTCTAGGATCCCCACTGATTATATGGGTCGTGTATACATTGCCACCTCTAGGATCCCCACTGATTATATGGGTCATGTATACATTGTCCACCTCTAGGATCCCCACTGATTATATGGGTCGTGTATACATTGCCACCTCTAGGATCTCCACTGATTATATGGTTGTGTATACATTGCCATCTCTAGGATCTCCACTGATTATATGGTTGTGTATACATTGCCATCTCTAGGATCTCCACTGATTATATGGTCGTGTATACATTGCCACCTCTAGGTTCCCCACTGATTATATGGGTCGTGTATACATTACAACCTCTAGGATCCCCACTGATTATATGGGTCGTGTATACATTGCCACCTCTAGGATCTCCACTGATTATATGGGTCGTGTATACATTGCAACCTCTAGGATCCCCACTGATTATATGGGTCGTGTATACATTGCCACCTCTAGGATCTCCACTGATTATATGGTCGTGTATACATTGCCACCTCTAGGATCTCCACTGATTATATGGTCATGTATACATTGCCACCTCTAGGATCTCCACTGATTATATGGTTGTGTATACATTGCCACCTCTAGGATCTCCACTGATTATATGGTTGTGTATACATTGCCACCTCTAGGATCTCCACTGATTATATGGGTCGTGTATACATTGCCACCTCTAGGATCTCCACTGATTATATGGTTGTGTATACATTGCCACTTCTAGGATCTCCACTGATTATATGGGTCGTGTATACATTGCCACCTCTAGGATCCCCACTGATTATATGGGTGGTGTATACATTGCCACCTCTAGGATCCCCACTGATTGTATGGGTCGTGTATACATTGCCACCTCTAGGATCTCCACTGATTATATGGGTGGTGTATACATTGCCACCTCTAGGATCTCCACTGATTATATGGTTGTGTATACATTGCCACCTCTAGGATCTCCACTGATTATATGGTTGTGTATACATTGCCACCTCTAGGATCTCCACTGATTATATGGGTGGTGTATACATTGCCACCTCTAGGATCTTCACTGATTATATGGGTCATGTATTCATTCCCACCTCTAGGATCTCCACTGATTATATGGTTGTGTATACATTGCCACCTCTAGGATCTCCACTGATTATATGGTTGTGTATACATTGCCACCTCTAGGATCTCCACTGATTATATGGGTGGTGTATACATTGCCACCTCTAGGATCTTCACTGATTATATGGGTCGTGTATTCATTGCCACCTCTAGGATCTCCACTGATTATATGGGTCGTGTATACATTGCCACCTCTAGGATCTCCACTGATTATATGGTTGTGTATACATTGCCACCTCTAGGATCTCCACTGATTATATGGTTGTGTATACATTGCCACCTCTAGGATCTCCACTGATTATATGGGTGGTGTATACATTGCCACCTCTAGGATCTTCACTGATTATATGGGTCGTGTATTCATTGCCACCCCTAGGATCTCCATTGATTATATGGGTTGTGTATACATTGCCACCTCTAGGATCCCCACTGATTATATGAGTCGTGTATACATTGTCACCTCTAGGATCCCCACTGATTATATGGGTCGTGTATACATTGCCACCTCTAGGATCTCCATTGATTATATGGGTTGTGTATACATTGCCACCTCTAGGATCTCCATTGATTATATGGGTTGTGTATACATTGCCACCTCTAGGATCCCCACTGATTATATGAGTCGTGTATACATTGTCACCTCTAGGATCTCCACTGATTATATGGGTCGTGTATACATTGCCACCTCTAGGATCCCCACTGATTATATGGGTCGTGTATACATTGCCACCTCTAGGATCCCCACTGATTATATGGGTCGTGTATACATTGCCACCTCTAGGATCCCCACTGATTATATGGGTCGTGTATACATTGCCACCTCTAGAATCCCCACTGATTATATGCTTCGTGTATACATTGCCACCTCTAGGATCCCCACTGATTATATGGGTTGTGTATACATTGCCACCTCTAGGATCCCCACTGATTATATGGGTCGTGTATACATTGCCACCTCTAGGATCCCCAATGATTATATGGGTCGTGTATACATTGCCACCTCTAGAATCCCCACTGATTATATGGGTCGTGTATACATTGCCACCTCTAGGATCCCCACTGATTATATGGGTCGTGTATACATTACCACCTCTAGGATCCCCACTGATTATATGGGTCGTGTATACATTGCCACCTCTAGGATCCCCACTGATTATATGGGTCGTGTATACATTGCCACCTCTAGGATCCCCACTGATTATATGGGTCGTGTATACATTGCCACCTCTAGGATCCCCACTGATTATATGGGTCGTGTATACATTGCCACCTCTAGGATCCCCAATGATTATATGGGTCGTGTATACATTGACACCTCTAGGATCCTCACTGATTATATGGGTGGTGTATACATTGCCACCTCTAGGATCCCCACTGATTATATGGGTGGTGTATACATTGCCACCTCTAGGATCTCCACTGATTATATGGGTCGTGTATTCATTGCCACCTCTAGGATCTCCACTGATTATATGGGTCGTGTATACATTGCCACCTTTAGGATCTCCACTGATTATATGGGTCGTGTATTCATTGCCACCTCTAGGATCTCCACTGATTATATGGGTCGTGCATACATTGCCACCTCTAGGATCCCCACTGATTATATGGGTCGTGTATATATTGTCACCTCTAGGATCCCCACTGATTATATGGGTCGTGTATTCATTGCCACCTCTAGGATCTCCACTGATTATATGGGTCGTGCATACATTGCCACCTCTAGGATCCCCACTGATTATATGGGTCGTGTATACATTGCCACCTCTAGGATCCCCACTGATTATATGGGTCGTGTATACATTGCTCACCTCTAGGATCTCCACTGATTATATGGGTCGTGTATACATTGCTCACCTCTAGGATCTCCACTGATTATATGGGGCGTGTATACATTGCCACCTCTAGGATCCCCACTGATTATATGTGTCGTGTATACATTGCCACCTCTAGGATTCCCACTGATTATATGGGTCGTGTATACATTGCCACCTCTAGGATCCCCACTAATTATATGGGTCGAGCATACATTGCCACCTCTAGGATCCCCACTGATTATATAGGTCGTGTATACATTGTCCACCTCTAAGATCCCCACTGATTATATGGGTTGTGTATATATTACCACCTCTAGGATCCCCACTGATTATATGGGTGGTGTATACATTGCTCACCTCTAGGATCCCCACTGATTATATGGGTCTTGTATACAGTGCCACCTCTAGGATCTCCACTGATTATATGAGTCGTGTATACATTGCCACCTCTAGGATCCCCACTGATTACACAGGTCAACAAAAAAACATTTTTTTTCTGGTGTCCAAAATATTTTAATGAATTTGGGGTATTTTTGGGGTGCTGATTCTGAATATGCTATCAGTTTTGCCAGATTGGCTCAAGTTTTTGAGATTTTTGGTATCTTATTTATAGCACTTGTTGGTAAATGCGACGCATCATCTCATTAATTTCTTTGGATTAGTACTTGAACTGAGCAGTTCTCAATATAGTTTTGTGTTAATTAGTGTTCTAAAAGTTTGTTCATAGCTTGATTTTTGCACTAACTTTATGTTGTTGTCTGTTTTCCAGTGAAAAGCATGAACTCATCAAGAAGAAGTTGTCTTAACGATCCAGACTCATTCTGTTACATTTGTGGTGAATACACACTGCTAAAACATAGAAGAAACATAACAGACTTCGTAAAAAAAGTGTATTTTGCTTATTTTGGGGTTATGCTTGGGGACCAAGACAAGTTTTGGGCACCACACATAGTGTGCAAAGCATGTATTGAATTATTACGAAAATGGAGCAAAGGACAAAGAAAAAGCTTCAAATTTGGTGTTCCAATGGTGTGGAGAGAGCCAAAAAATCATCATGATGACTGTTATTTCTGTGCAGTGCAAGTGCAAGGATTCAATAAGCATAAGAAACGAAAATGGGAGTAACATGGAATCTGCAAGAAGGCCTGTCCCTCATTGTGAAGATGTGCCTGTACCTGTGTTTACCATAAATAACAGTCATCATGATGATTTTTTGGCTCTCTCCACACCATTGGAACACCAAATTTGAAGCTTTTTCTTTGTCCTTTGCTCCATTTTCGTAATAATTTGATACATGCTTTGCACACTATGTGTGGTGCCCAAAACTTGTCTTGGTCCCCAAGCATAACCCCAAAATAGGCAAAATACACTTTTTTTACGAAGTCTGTTATGTTTCTTCTATGTTTTGGCAGTGTGTATTCACCACAAATGTAACAGAATGAGTCTGGATCGTTAAGACAACTTCTTCTTGATGAGTTCATGCTTTTCACTGGAAAACAGACAACAACATAAAGTTAGTGCAAAAATCAAGCTATGAACAAACTTTTAGAACACTAATTAACACAAAACTATATTGAGAACTGCTCAGTTCAAGTACTAATCCAAAGAAATTAATGAGATGATGCGTCGCATTTACCAACAAGTGCTATAAATAAGATACCAAAAATCTCAAAAACTTGAGCCAATCTGGCAAAACTGATGACATATTCAGAATCAGCACCCCAAAAATACCCTAAATTCGATGAAATATCTTTGGCACCAAAAATGCTGTTGACCAGTGTTATATGAGTCGTGTATACATTGCCACCTCTAGGATCCCCACTGATTATATGGGTCGTGTACACATTGTCCACCTCTAGGATCCCCACTGATTATATAAGTCATGTATTCATTGTCCACCTCTAGGATCCCCACTGATTATATGAGTTGTGTATACATTGTCCACCTCTAGGATCCCCACTGATTATATTGGTCGTGTATACATTGCCACCTCTAGGATCCCCACTGATTATATGGGTGGTGTAAACAATGCCACCTCTAGGATCCCCACTGATTATATTGGTCGTGTATACATTGCCACCTCTAGGATCCCCACTGATTATATGGGTCGTGTATACATTGTCCACCTCTAGGACCTCCACTGATTATATGGGTCATGTATACATTGCCTCCTCTAGTATCCCTACTGATTATATGGGTCATGTATACATTGCCACCTCTAGGATCCCCACTGATTATATGGGTCGTGTATACATTGTCCAGCTCTAGGACCTCCACTGATTATATGGGTCGTGTATACATTGCCACCTCTAGTATCCCTACTGATTATATGGGTCGTGTATACATTGCCACCTCTAGGATCCCCACTGATTATATGGGTCGTGTATACATTGCCACCTCTAGGATCCCCACTGATTATATGGGTCGTGTATACATTGCCACCTCTAGGATCCCCACTGATTATATGGGTCGTGTATACATTGCTCACCTCTAGGATCCCCACTGATTATATGGGTCGTGTATACATTGCTCACCTCTAGGATCCCCACTGATTATATAGGTCGTGTATACATTGCCACCTCTAGGATCCCCACTGATTATATTGGTCGTGTATACATTGCCACCTCTAGAATCTCCACTGATTATATGGGTCGTGTATACATTGCCACCTCTAGGATCCCCACTGATTATATGGGTCGTGTATACATTGCCACCTCTAGGATCCCCACTGATTATATGGTTGTGTATACATTGCAACCTCTAGGATCTCCACTGATTATTTGGGTCGTGTATACATTGCTCACCTCTGGGATCTCCACTGATTATATGGTTGTGTATACATTGCCACCTCTAGGATCCCCACTGATTATATGGGTCGTGTATACATTGCCACCTCTAGGATCCCCACTGATTATATGGGTCGTGTATTCATTGCCACCTCTAGGATCCCCACTGATTATAGGGGTCGTGTATACATTGCCACCTCTAGGATCCCCACTGATTATATGGTTGTGTATACATTGCCACCTCTAGGATCCCCACAGATTATATGGGTCGTGTATACATTGCCACCTCTAGGATCCCCACTGATTATATGGGTCTTGTATACATTGCCACCTCTAGGATCCCCACTGATTATATGGGTGCTATATGGAGTCAGGTCAGCAGCGCAGAGTATTTCTGGATACTGATGAACTGTTCTTCTCACAGTTGATTACAAGAGTTTAAGTTTTGAGAAATGAAGAGACATAAATTCCCAGGTGAGATACAGATCGGGTTTATTAGCTATTTCACTCCGGCGTTTCCTCTTCCACTATCAGTGGATTATTCGTCCTGGGGACACTTTTCTGGTAATGAAAAGAGAAAACATAAAAGTCAAAATCGCTAGTAATGTCTTTATGAAGCGCTGCTAGTGATACCAGTAGTTGCCAGCAGAAGGCAGTCTCCCTCTTGGGGGCAGACAGTGCAGAAAGCCACAGGCGCAGCGTGGGTGAGCGGTACATAGCGGCGACCCAGATAAAGGGTATTGGTGGCATTGTATGGTATGTACTACAGAACACTACTTATGTATCTGAGCAAAGTATCGCAGTCTAGGGGACCATTTATCAGTGTCAATATGGTACTATGTAAGTACTACATGGCGGTAGACAAAACATGGCACTGCTTGGTAACTGCTAACCACTATGTGACCTGTTAATTGCACACTACAGTACACACAGCACAGTACACTCAGCACAGTACAGTACACACAGCACAGTACAGTACACACAGCACAGTTCAGTATACACAGTAGAGTACACACAGCATAGTACACACAGCACAGTATACACAGCACAGTACAGTACACACAGTACAGTATACACAGCATAGTACAGTACACACAGCACAGTACATGCAGCACAGTATAGTATACACAGCACAGTATAGTACACTCAGCACAGTACAGTATACACAGCACAGTACAGTATGCACAGCACAGTACATGCAGCACAGTACAGTACACACAGCACAGTACAGTATACACAGCACAGTACAGTACACACAGCACAGTACAGTATACACAGCACAGTACAGTACACACAACACAGTACAGTATACACAGCACAGTACAGTACACACAGCACAGTACAGTATACACAGCACAGTACAGTACACACAGCATAGTACACACAGCACAGTACAGTATACACAGCACAGTACAGTACACAGAGCACAGTACAGTACACAGAGCACAGTACAGTATACACAGCACAGTACAGTACACACAGCACAGTACAGTATACACAGCATAGTACAGTACACACAGCACAGTACAGTATACACAGCACAGAATAGTACACACAGCACAGTACATGCAGCACAGTACAGTACACACAGCACAGTACAGTATACACAGCACAGTACAGTATGCACAGCACAGTACATGCAGCACAGTACAGTATACACAGCACAGTAATAATAATAATAATAATAATTTTATTTATATAGCGCCAACATATTCCGCAGCGCTTTACAACTTATAGAGGGGACTTATACAGACAACAGACATTACAGCATAACAGAAATCACAGTTCAAAACAGATACCAGGAGGAATGAGGGCCCTGCTCGCAAGCTTACAATCTATGAGAACAGTACAGTATACACAGCACAGTACAGTACACACAGCACAGTACAGTATGCACAGCACAGTATATGCAGCACAGTACAGTATACACAGCATATTACACACAGCACAGTACAGTATACACAGCACAGTACAGTATGCACAGCACAGTACATGCAGCACAGTACAGTACACACAGCACAGTACAGTATACACAGCACAGTACAGTATACACAGCACAGTACAGTACACACAGCACAGTACAGTATACACAGCACAGTACAGTACACACAGCACAGTACAGTACACACAGCACAGTACAGTGTGCACAGCACAGTACATGCAGCACAGTACAGTACACAGTACAGTATACACAGCACAGTACAGTATACACAGCATAGTACAGTACACACAGCACAGTATATGCAGCACAGTGCAGTACACACAGCACAGTATACACAGCACAGTATACACAGCACAGTACAGTATACACAGCACAGTACAGTACACACAGCACAGTACATGCAGCACAGTACAGTATACACAGCACAGTACAGTATATACAGCACAGTACAGTACACACAGCATAGTACACACAGCACAGTACAGTATAGACAGCACAGTACAGTGCACACAGCACAGTACACACAGCACAGCACAGTACACACAGCAGAGTATACACAGCACAGTACAGTATACACAGCACAGTACAGTACACACAGCATAGTACACACAGCACAGTACAGTATACACAGCACAGTACAGTGCACACAGCACAGTACAGTATACACAGCACAGTACAGTACACACAGCACAGTACATGCAGCACAGTACAGTATACACAGCACAGTATAGTACACACAGCACAGTACAGTACACACAGCACAATACAGTATACACAGCACAGTACATGCAGCACAGTACAGTACACACAGCACAGTACACACAGCACAGTACAGTATACACAGCACAATACAGTATACACAGCATAGTACAGTACACACAGCACGGTACAGTACACACAGCACAGTACAGTATACACGGCACAGTATAGTACACACAGCACAGTACAGTATACACAGCACAGTACATGCAGCACAGTACAGTACACACAGTACAGTATACACAGCACAGTACAGTATACACAGCATAGCACAGTACACACAGCACAGTACATGCAGCACAGTACAGTACACACAGCACAGTATACACAGCACAGTACAGTATACACAGCACAGTACAGTACACACAGCACAGTACATGCAGCACAGTACAGTACTCACAGCACAGTACAGTATACACAGCACAGTACAGTAAACACAGCATAGTACACACAGCATAGTACAGTATACACAGCACAGTACAGTGCACACAGCACAGTACAGTATACACAGCACAGTACACACAGCACAGTACAGTATACACAGCACAGTATAGTATAAACAGCACAGTACAGTACACACAGCTTATTACACACAGCACAGTACAGTATACACAGCACAGTACAGTGCACACAGTACAGTATACACAGCACAGTACAGTACACACAGCACAGTACAGTATACACAGCATAGTACAGTACACACAGCACAGTACATGCAGCACAGTGCAGTATACACAGCACAGTATAGTACACACAGCACAGTACAGTACACACAGCACAGTACAGTATACACAGCACAGTACAGTATACACAGCACAGTACAGTACACACAGCACAGTACAGTATACACAGCATAGTACAGTACACACAGCACAGTACATGCAGCACAGTACAGTATACACAGCACAGTATAGTACACACAGCACAGTACAGTATACACAGCACAGTACAGTATACACAGCACAGTACAGTATACACAGCACAGTACACGCAGCACAGTACAGTACACACAGCACAGTACAGTATACACAGCACAGTACAGTATACACAGAATAGTACAGTACACACAGCACAGTACAGTATACACAGCACAGTATAGTATAAACAGCACAGTACAGTACACACAGCACAGTATACACAGCACAGTACAGTATACACAGCAGAGTACAGTACACACAGCACAGTACATGCAGCACAGTACAGTACTCACAGCACAGTACAGTATACACAGCACAGTACAGTATACACAGCACAGTACAGTAAACACAGCATAGTACACACAGCACAGTACAGTATACACAGCACAGTACAGTGCACACAGCACAGTACAGTAGACACAGCACAGCACAGCACAGTACACACAGCACAGTACAGTATACACAGCACAGTATAGTATAAACAGCACAGTACAGTACACATAGCATAGTACACACAGCACAGTACAGTATACACAGCACAGTACAGTGCACACAGCACAGTACAGTATACACAGCACAGTACACACAGCACAGTACACACAGCACAGTACAGTGCACACAGTACAGTACAGTATACACAGCACAGCACAGTACACACACAGCATAGTACACACAGCACAGTACAGTATACACAGCACAGTACAGTATACACAGCACAGCACACAGCACAGTACAGTACACACAGCACAGTACAGTACACACAGCACAGTACAGTATACACAGCACAGTACAGTACACACAGCACAGTACAGTACACACAGCACAGTACAGTATACACAGCACAGTACAGTACACACAGCACAGTACAGTGTACACAGCACAGTACAGTATACACAGCTCAGTACATGCAGCACAGTACAGTACAGTATACACAGCACAGTACAGTACACACAGCACAGTACACACAGCACAGTACAGTGCACACAGTACAGTACAGTATACACAGCACAGCACAGTACACACACAGCATAGTACACACAGCACAGTACAGTATACACAGCACAGTACAGTATACACAGCACAGTACATACAGCACAGTACAGTACACACAGCACAGTACAGTATACACAGCACAGTACAGTACACACAGCACAGTACAGTATACACAGCACAGTACATACAGCACAGTACAGTACACACAGCACAGTACAGTATACACAGCACAGTACAGTATACACAGCACAGTACAGTATACACAGCACAGTACATGCAGCACAGTACAGTATACACAGCACAGTATAGTATACACAGCACAGTACAGTACACACAGCACAGTACACACAGCACAGCACAGTACACACAGCACAGTACAGTATACACAGCACAGTATAGTACACACACCATCATGATCAGTGCCGCTCTCTGTGCTGTAGACTGCTACACCATAACACAGTAAACACAGCAACACTTTTTGTTCTGAAGCCACTTGACACAAGCCTGGCATGAAATGCATTCCTTCACCCACACACCCCACACACAAATATTCTGCTAATTACTGGCATGTGTGACTCAGTCTCACCTACCTGCCCTGTCATGTACTACTGATGTCTGGCACCACACGACAGCTATCCATGTATCTATCTATCTATTATCTTTCTATCTATTATCTATATCTATCTATCATCTATCTATCTATCTATCTATCTATCTATTATCTATCTATCTATCTATCTATCAATCAATTATCTATCTATCATCAATCTATTATCTATCTATCTATTTATCTATCTATCTATCAATCAATTATCTATCTATCATCAATCTATTATCTATCTATCTATCTATCTATCTATCTATCTATTATCTATCTATCATCTATCTATCTATCTATCTATCTATCTATCTATTATCTATCTATCATCTATCTATCTATCTATCTATCTATCTATCTATCTATCTATTATCTATCTATCTATCATCTATCTATCTATCTATCTATCTATCTATCTATTATCTATCTATCATCTATCTATCTATCTATCTATCTATCTATCTATCTATCTATCTATCTATCTATCTATCATCTAGGGGCTAATTTATTTTTTGATAACCCTTTAAGAGTTAGTGTTTGTCCTCTGGCTTAATGTATTTGATGGCTCCATTTTTAATCTGTAGACCCCCTAATAAAAAGCTATTTCACGTGAATGCACAGCGGCTTCATTTCATCCTTGGTCAGTGGACATTAACGGCGGCTCGTGGCCAGAAGCGCACAATGGGGGTGATTGTTCTGTACACAATGCCGGCTGTAATGTGCTCATGTCCGAGGAGAAAACACAAGGGCCTCTATTCTAGAGGAGGCGCCAGGTAACGTCCGATATTACATCCCATCACTACCCGCCTCTGCATCTCTTACTTATCACTTTTGCTCCAAGTAACATTGATTTTTTTCTTCTTTCTGGGAGACTATCAGCAAGCAGGCGAGCTGCTGTTAAGCCCATTCATGACAAGACACCTTTTTATTTTTACTTGCTGGGTGATTATATTATTTTTTTGTGTTCTTAATTTTGGCTTTATTCTTTAGTCCTCCTGTTTGATCGCTTGCACTATATACTTACTTACGATACAGTACGGCGGCAATATAATAAAAACGCTGACAGGACCGGGCTTCACGGCACTCCAAAGATGGCGGTAACCCGTGTACAACCAATGATCGTGTCACAAGGGGAAAAAAACAGGCAGCCGTGGATGCTCGAAAATCAAAACCGTTCAAATGCTGGTGTCCGAGATCGACAACGGCATGTAAATGGTTAAACAGCAGTTATCAGAGCTGGCTCCAGTCGCTGCTTTCAGAGGCAAGCGCGGGCTGTATAACACAGCTGGCACCTGTCCTGTATAGAGAGGCTCAGGAAGGTGTTAATGGACCTTATGGCTTTATTTTATTCTAACTATTGCTTGAAATTATGAGTTAAAGTAGCTAGGACAACCCATCCCCCCAGAAATAAGAACACCGGATCCGTCAACAGCAGCTTGTTGGCTTTTCCCATAACAAAGTGGAGCTTTCAATTACTTCTAACATTGCCAACACCTGTTGCACCTCATAAAATGGGTTAAAACCTGAAAAAATAGTTGTAACATATAATATATACGACCACAGATCGCTCCTGGGACGCAGCAGATTCAGCCATTTTCTAGCCAGACGGTCTCCTGTATTTTCCAGTGTCTGCGCTGCCTGCTCCTGACATTGTGCAGACGCTCTCACAAGCTTTATATTTTCACGTCGGAAACTATTTTGAAAGCCGTCACATTACTTGTTATGGTTTGTGCTGAGCTACAAAGCTCCAGCGTTCGCCGTCCCTGCCAAGACGAGTGGCCGAGCCTTTTATGCCTGGCAATTTGTCTCTGAGATCTCCAGTCACTGAGCTATAAATGTCATCTCCCTTTAGAGAGTTTCTCTTATTTTGGGGGGTGATAAGTGTCCGGTTTTGATACTGTTTCTCTGATGATCACAGTAGTTCCTGAGCTTTGACATGTATGAATGTTTTCCTGCAGTGCTCCCGCAGGTAACACAAGGTATAACAGTTTATTCCACCAAGGAAGAAAGTCTCCAATTATTTTTGAGGGGTACCTGTAATGGATATTTGGTGAATTGCTGTTGGACCCCCAAGATCAGGCCTACGTGACATATCCTATTAGTTTCACATACATTTTGGAAATCAGAAATCTCTAATGAAAATTTTTAGAAACAGCACAACACATGTCCAGGGCACAGCTTCAGTTGTATCAGGGACAAAATCCAGTGGGGTAGGTTATGCACCACCACAATTTTTTTTCATAACCATGCTCCCTTTTCCACACTGTGCTCTTCCATCCTTATTCTGCCCTCGTTACCTGCTCCTGAATTTTCATGTAGGTCTCTGTTCCTCACCTCTCCTGAATCCAACACCAGGTGCCGTCCCACCCAACTCCCTCTGCTATTCTGCCTGTCATCTTACCCACTCCTGTGATGTCACTTACTCAGTCTGTACAGGCAGGCTCAGGTGGTGAGAATCCACCTAAGTATTCAGGTAGCTTTAGCCCCCGTTTCCACCAAGTACTGCCTCCTAGATCTTGGACAACTTATACTACTCGACTTTGCTACACTTGATCAGTTCTTTATTGGACTCTGTGACAAACCCAGCTCTGCCCTTTACTTGGTAATCCTCCTTAATTACTGTGCCAGTGTCACGTTGCAGCTCTGCAGGTAAGTGCAGACTCCACTAGATGGCAGCAGAGTGGAGAGAGGGCTGAAATCCTGCTCATAGCAGACCAGCAGAACTGCAGCGAGGCTACCACCAGGTGGCAGCAGAATGGTCAGACAAGCCGGATCGATACCAGAGAGTAGCATAGTACTTAGGGGATTTCCAAACACAGAGTCAAAGGTGCACCTAAAGGTCAGTACCGGTCCGTATCAGGAGGAAGAGACAGAGTCAGGTCAGAGCCAAACCTGAGTCGAGTACCAGGGAATCCAAACACACAGGGACATACAGAGTCGGGGCGGGAAGAGAGGAATGAACAGACACGGGCAAAGACAGCTAAACATAACAGTACAAATCAGGGTTTCACCAGAGCCAGCTACACACGCCGTAGGCAGGAAATATAACTGACACTGCCTGCAGGATGCAGCGCAGATAAATAGCTGACCCGAAACTGGAATGAGGCACAGAAAGTTAACTCCTTACATGACAAGACAGAGAAAGGAGAGACGACCCAAAACCCGGTCTGGATCATGACAGCCAGCTCTATTTTGAACTCTGTTACAAACTCAGCTCTGCTTACTAACTGATTTAACCGTTCTATACCTCCGGACCAGTTTTACCCCTGAATTTATTGTATCTTTCAGTTGTTTCTCATCTCTCTGCTACTTCACTGCCACATCAGTTGCTTTGACTTCAACTCTGCTTCCTCAGTTCCGCTCCTCCAGTTCCCATTCAGCCAGATTCAGCTTCCACCTGCATCGTTCTGCTGCATCAACCCCAACTGCTCTTCTGGATGGAGAGGTTTGAGGAACCACTGATGGAACATCCACGTTGGACAAATCTACCAGAAGTGTCTCTCTTCGTGAAGTTTCTGTTTTGCCAATGAGACTTGCCAACTCTTCCAGGGGTCCGAGAGGTCTCGCATTTTTTTCCTGGCACTTTCTGGACCTTCCAGATGAGTTGGCAAATAGGCTATTATGGTGCCAATGTCTCGACTGACCATAAACCACTGAAACCACACCACACATATGACAAGACGTACAATACGTGGCAGTGCCAGGCATTACCTAGTGATCGTGGAAGCTGTAGGATTTCTCTGTAGTCTTCACATGTGGATTTATGTAGGAAATTGTTCATACAGTCTTCGTCCAGTTGTGTAGAACGTGCTGAAGAATATAAATAGTGGGGAGAGTATTAAAACTGAAAGAACCCCAAAAATGGTGGGCTCTACTGGGGCTCACGTTACACCTCTGATTAGGAAGATAGGGACCTACACGATGTGACGATTGGGGACAGGAACATGACGTAGATTGTACAGTCATTCTGCTCTTATCCTTTCAGGAGTAGAAATCTGCTCCCTACATACTGATTTTTTCGCGGTGGGCTTCTGCTTACACCCAGAAGCCAGTCAGAACAAGCAGATGTTTATTATTAAGGACAGAAAAACAGTTTGTGCCTCTGAAAAAAAGCTGAATTTCAGACTAGATCCAACACAGCCGAAATCCTCGATCCACACAGAGAGTAACAGCGACAAAGCATTAATGCACTTACCGTAGAGGAGCAGCCTGGAGGTCGCATTGTCCGACTCCTTCAGGATAACGCACTCCGGGCAGCGACAGGAGAAGAGCTCGGTCAGTCTGTCCGGGTGCCCTGCAGATATTAAAGGGTTACTGCTAAATCATGGACACAGCCTAACCCTTAAAGGGAAGCCACCAACAGAAAACAATCTATTGTCTAAATCAGGTTTTTGTGTTACTGTATGTGTATTTTTTTCTTACTTTTGCCAAATTTATTTTCTAATATTATGATTTTTTTTTAAAAAAGCAAAATTAGAAATATTGCAGTTTTCACTCTGACCACAAACGCTTTTTTTAGACTCAAACATCTTGATTTTTCAGCAGGCACATTATCACCAGAGGCAGGATTACAATGACAAGTAAAATCTCTAAATACAGTAATAATACATGATCCACCATTCACAAAAGGTGATGTCACAGCTCACCTCCTCCTGTACAATGACCAATAACACCTCTATATACAGTAGATCACACAGGATCCACCATTCACAATAGGAGATGTCACAGCTCACCTCCTCCTCCTGTAGAATGACTAATAACACCTCTATATACAGTAGATCACACCCCCAGGAAGAAGCAACCGCGAAACGCGCGTCGGGGTCCGGAGGATCAGCCTGTCACTTGACAGTGAACTGCTTGGTGGACACTTATCTAGGTAATATGTGGAGTAACAGGTACTTTCCTGTTCTTGTGTGCGTGGGTATGTGAAGGGACATTACAACTGCAGGTGCTATGTGTTTTTCTATTGATGGCAGAACCGCACCCCTAGTACTTGTTTGGGAGTTGTGGATACGTTTTCAATGTCTCCTACATTTGTCACACCAGTAACACAGATGGATATATTTGCAAATATTGGACTATTTTTTGATTGATAATATGCAACATTTTGTCTGACTGTATATGTACCATAATATCACCAAAAGACCATTTGATACAGTGGAGAAATTATATCATATGGGAATTTTGTGTCTCCCTACATTATGCTGGCCTCTGTTTGCTTGGTCTGAGGCACCAATCTGTTTTATTTTATCTTGTAGTATATATTTGTTGAATAAATAAATTTATTGTTTTAATACTGTGGTACAGAAACACTTCTTGATCCTAATATGGCTAATTACTAAAGGATCTATATGTTCTATACAGTAGATCACACAGGATCCATCATTCACAATAGGTGATATCACAGCTCACCTTCTCCTCCTCCTCCTGTACAATGACTGATAACACATCTATATACAGTAGATAACACAGGATCCACCATTCACAGTAGATAACACAGGATCCACCATTCACAATAGGTGATGTCACAGCTCACCTCCTCCTCCTGTACAATGACTGATAACACCTCTATATACAGTACATAACACAGGATCCACCATTCACAATAGGTGATATCACAGCTCACCTCCTCCTCCTGTACAATGACTGATAACACCTCTATATACAGTAAATAACACAGGATCCATCATTCCCAATAGGTGATGTCACAGCTCAACTCCTCCTGTATAATGACTGTTAACACCTCTGTATACAGTAGGTCACACAGGCTCCATCATTCACAATAGGTTGTGTCACAGCTCACCTCCTCTTCCTCCTGTACAATGACTGATAACACCTCTATATACAGTAGATAACACGGGATCCACCATTCACAATAGGTGATGTCACAGCTCACCTCCTCCTCCTGTACTATGACTGATAACACCTCTATATACAGTAGATAACACAGGATCCACCATTCACAATCAGTGATGTCACAGCTCACCTCCTCCTCCGGTACAATGACTGATAACACCTGTATATTCAGTAGATAACACAGGATCCACCATTCACAATCAGTGATGTCACAGCTCACCTCCTCCTCCTGTACAATGACTGATAACACCTCTATATACAGTAGATAACACAGGATCCATCATTCATAATAGGTGATGTCACAGCTCACCTCCTCTTCCTCCTGTACAACGACTGATAACACCTCTATATACAGCTGATAACACAGGATCCACCATTCACAATAGGTGATGTCACAGCTCACCTCCTCCTCCTGTACAATGACTGATAGCACCTTTATATACAGTAGATAACACAGGATCCACCATTCACAATAGGTGAAGTGACAGATCACCTCCTCTTCCGCCTCCTGTACAATGACTGAATAACACCTCTATATACAGTAGATAACACAGGATCCACCATTCACAATAGGTGATGTCACAGCACACTTCCTCCTCCTCCTGTACAATGACTGATAACACCTCTATATACAGTAGATAACACAGGATCCACCATTCACAATAGGTGTTGTCACAGCTCACCTCCCCCTCCTGTACAATGACTGATAACACCTCTATATACAGTAGATAACACAGGATCCACCATTCACAATAGGTGATGTCATAGCTCACCTCCTCCTCCTGTACAATGACTGATAGCACCTTTATATACAGTAGATAACACAGGATCCACCATTCACAATAGGTGAAGTGACAGATCACCTCCTCTTCCGCCTCCTGTACAATGACTGAATAACACCTCTATATACAGTAGATAACACAGGATCCACCATTCACAATAGGTGATGTCACAGCTCACTTCCTCCTCCTCCTGTACAATGACTGATAACACCTCTATATACAGTAGATAACACAGGATCCACCATTCACAATCAGTGATGTCACAGCTCACCTCCTCCTCCGGTACAATGACTGATAACACCTGTATATCCAGTAGATAACACAGGATCCACCATTCACAATCAGTGATGTCACAGCTCACCTCCTCCTCCTGTACAATGACTGATAACACCTCTATATACAGTAGATAACACAGGATCCATCATTCACAATAGGTGATGTCACAGCTCACCTCCTCTTCCTCCTGTACAACGGCTGATAACACCTCTATATACAGCTGATAACACAGGATCCACCATTCACAATAGGTGATGTCACAGCTCACCTCCTCCTCCTGTACAATGACTGATAGCACCTTTATATACAGTAGATAACACAGGATCCACCATTCACAATAGGTGAAGTGACAGATCACCTCCTCTTCCGCCTCCTGTACAATGACTGAATAACACCTCTATATACAGTAGATAACACAGGATCCACCATTCACAATAGGTGATGTCACAGCTCACTTCCTCCTCCTCCTGTACAATGACTGATAACACCTCTATATACAGTAGATAACACAGGATCCACCATTCACAATCAGTGATGTCACAGCTCACCTCCTCCGGTACAATGACTGATAACACCTCTATATACAGTAGATAACACAGGATCCACCATTCACAATAGATGATATCACAGCTCACATCCTCCACCTGTACAATGACTGATAACACCTCTATATACAGTAGATAACACAGGATCCACCAGTCACAATCAGTGATGTCACTGCTCACCTCCTCCTCCTGTACAATGGCTGATAACACCTCTATATACAGTAGATAACACAGGATCCACCATTCACAATAGATGATGTCACAGCTCACTTCCTCGTCCTGTACAATGACTGATAACACCTCTATATACAGTAGATAACACAGGATCCACCATTCACAATAGGTGATATCACAGCTCACCTCCTCCTCCTGTACAATGACTGATATCACCTCTATATACAGTAGATAACACAGGATCCATCATTCACAATAGGTGATGTCACAGCTCACCCCCTCCTCCTGTACAATGACTGATAACACCTCTATATACAGTAGACAACACAGGATCCATCATTCACAATCAGTGATGTCACAGCTCACCTCCTCCTCCTGTACAATGACTGATAACACCTCTATATACAGTAGATAACACAGGATCCACCAGTGGCGTATCTGGGGGGGGCAGCCGGGGCATGTGCCCCGGGCGCAGCCGGCAGGGGGGCGCAGTCGGGCCGTCTAAAGCGGCGGTCCGCAGTGTCTCCCCCGGCGGCTGCATTCTGTCACCCCCCGCACTGGGAGTCAGCTGTTCTCTCTGCCGACTGTCAAGCTGACAGCCGGCACAGAGAAGCAGCGGCGCGCCGGCTCCCAGTGTTCAATTGTACTGCATCTGAGGTGTGAGTACAATTGAAGCTCTGACTTCCGGGTCAGAGCGACGCCAGCAGCGTGATCAGGTCATGTGATCACGCTGCTGACGTCACTCACCTGCGCGGCAGAGCAGAGGCACTGGCAGAACAGTAGAGATGCAGATCGGTGGTAAGTGCTCCTGTGAAGCTGAAGACACCGAAGGTGCAGGGGGGATTTAATGTGAGGGGGAATATATTGTGGGGGTATTTAATGTGAGTGGGGATGGGGGGCATATATTGTGGGGGGGATTTAATGAGAGTGGGGATGGTGGGATATATTATTGGATGGGGGATATTTAATATGAGTGGAGATGGGGGATTTATTGTGGGGGGGGGATTTAATGTGAGTGGGGATTTATTGTGGGGGGAGATTTAATGTGAGTGGAGATGGGGGGATTTATTGTGGGGGGAGATTTAATGTGAGTAAAGATGGGGGGATTTATTGTGGGGAGGAGATTTAATGTGAGTAAAGATGGGGGGATTTATTGTGGGGAGGAGATTTAATGTGAGTAGGGAGGGGGGATTTATTGTGTGTGGGGAGAATTGGAGTGGAGATGGGGGATTGAATGTGTGGGGGAGATCTGAGGACACAAAATGAAGAGCAAAGGGGGAGATGGGGGGCACGTACGAGAAAACAGTATGGGGGAATGGGGGGCATGTATGAGGAAACAGTATGGGGGATGGGTGCAGACAGTTTGGGGAGCAAACAGGGGAATGTATGCAGACACAATATGAGTAGCGATGTGAAAAACGTATGTGGACAGAGTACGGGGAATGAGGGTGTTGGGATGTGTGCATGCGTAGCATGGAGGGACAGTGTAAGGGCACAGCCAGGAGGGGATAGTATACCAAGGAGGGGGAGTGTGATGAGAGTACAGTATAAATACTGGGCCGTATAGGGGGGACACAGTATGAGAGGACAGTGTGAAAATGGGGGCCGGTATGGAAAGGGGAGGTCCGTGTGAAGAGCATGTACCATAAGAGGGACAGTGTGGGGGTCATATTTTATGCAGACAATATAGTGAGGGGAAATTTTTTATTCAGGAGCATTTTAATGACACTTGTGTCTTTAAGGGCGTCATGTGGAGATTTTCTGCAAAAGAACGGAGAAGATGGAGGTCTGCAGAGACGGCTGTGGATAAGAAAACTCATCATGGGGTCTGGACAAGATGAAGAAATGAAAGAGAATGACTCCAGAGACAACGTTATCTATAAGGTATCTCAATGTAAATGTTATTTGTGATACTGACTAACTCTCATGTTTTTATTTATGTTAGGAGCATTAAAGGGGATGTCCAGGTTTGTGATGAGTCTGCAGTCATTCTTTGTGACTGCAGACTTCTGAGTTCTCACAGTGCGCCCTGCACACTGTCAGGATTCTCTCGTGCTGGTGATTTACATACATGCGGTCACGTGCTGACTAGACATGTGTGGCCTCACTCAATGAAAATTAACTGAGTGAGGCCGGGCACGTCTGGTCGGAATGTGGTCAGAAGTATACAAATCGCATGCTTGGGTTGACATGATCGTCCACTGGGAAGGGAGAATCCTAAAAGAGTGCAGTGCATAAGTTGTGAGATTTCAGAAGCTGCGATGTCAGGATTCAGCTGTGCAGGTTCCAGTAGTCGTCACATGGACACTTCACTCATATGCAACTTTCATACTTGTGGTCCTGTGACAACGAGCTTCTCTTCCTGCTTCTCTCAGTTTTTCACTGAACATTGAGAGCATTAGGGAGAGGAGCTTGTGGGCACATGAATAAGTGTGAAAATCGCATACGTTCGGGGGGGCGCCAAAATGAATTCTTGCCCCGGGTGCCAGAAACCCTAGATACACCTCTGGGATCCAACATTCACAATAGGTGATGTCACAGCTCCCCTCCTCCTCCTGTATAATGACTGATAACTCCCATATATACAGTAGATAACACAGGATCCACCAATCACAATAGGTGATGTCACAGCTCACCTCCTCCTCCTGTACAATGACTGATAACACCTCTATATACAGTAGGTATCACAGGATCCATCATTCACAATAGGTGATGTCACAGCTCACATCCTCCTCCTGTACAATGACTGATAACACCTCTATATACAGTAGATAACACAGGATCCACCAATCACAATAGGTGATGTCACAGCTCACCTCCTCCTCCTCCTGTACAATGACTGATAACACCTCTATATACAGTAGATAACACAGGCTCCACCATTCACAATAGGTGATGTCACAGCTCACCTCCTCCTCCTGTACAATGGCTGATAACACCTCTATATACAGTAGCTAACACAGGATCCATCATTCACAATAGGTGATGTCACAGCTCACCTCCTCCTCCTGTACAATGACTGATAGCACCTCTACATACAGTAGATAACATAGGATCCTCCATTCACAATAGGTGATGTCACAGCTCACCTCCTCCTCCTGTATAATGACTGATAACACCTCTATATACAGTAGATAACACAGGATCCATCATTCACAATAGGTGATGTCACAGCTCACCTCCTCCTCCTGTACAATGACTGATAACACCTCTATATACAGTATTTAACACAGGATCCACCATTCACAATAGGTGATGTCACAGCTCACCTCCTCCTCCTGTACAATGACTGATAGCACCTCTACATACAGTAGATAACATAGGATCCTCCATTCACAATAGGTGATGTCACAGCTCACCTCCTCCTCCTGTATAATGACTGATAACACCTCTATATACAGTAGATAACACAGGATCAATCATTCACAATAGGTGATGTCACAGCTCACCTCCTCCTCCTGTACAATGGCTGATAACACCTCTATATACAGTAGCTAACACAGGATCCATCATTCACAATAGGTGATGTCACAGCTCACCTCCTCCTCCTGTACAATGACTGATAACACCTCTATATACAGTAGATAACACAGGATCCATCATTCACAATAGGTGATGTCACAGCTCACCTCCTCCTCCTGTACAATGACTGATAACACCTCTATATACAGTAGATAACACAGGATCCACCATTCAAAATAGGGGATATCACAGCTCACCTCCTCCTCCTGTACAATGACTGATAACACCTCTATATACAGTAGATAACACAGGATCCACCATTCACAATAGGTGATGTCACAGCTCACCTCCTCCTCCTGTACAATGACTGATAACACCTCTATATACAGTAGATAACACAGGATCCATCATTCAGAATCAGTGATGTCACAGCTCACCTCCTCCATTCACAATGACTTTTGAACACGCTCATTAGATGCTTCGGAACAAAAGATAAGGTCAGGATCCGACCATTGTGGCTAATGTACATGTGTTACTTCCTGAGTCTAAAAAAAAGTAACAGCAGTCGGTGTGAAAACCACAAGATTTTTTTTTTATTAAGAAAATCGGGGCAATACTAAACCCAAGACAAATAGTAGGAAATGGCAACTTGGGAGACCTAAAAATTAACTTTTACTGGGTAATATAATAAAAAAATTAGCCCACAAAAAAAACAACAAACAACATATATAAAGTGCAAATGTGCCAAGAGTGTAATAAGTTAACACAAAGAACTGTATAAAAGGTAGCGAATGGCCACTATGGTACCCGAAGTAAATGGAGTGATATCTTAAAGGCAAGTGGCCATAGCAATAATGTTCCAGCTCTCCTCATTACACAGCCAGCTCCCTCAATACATATAGGATCAGAGACCTAAAAGGGGAAGTGGTCCCTCCTGAAATGTGACACATGAGCTACTCAAAATCATAGCAGCAAGTAGATATTCATATGTAGCATATTAAATAGTAACAATCTGGGGTCACTTCCTAAGATTTTTTTTTTACTTTTTAATACTGATTGTAATATAGAAAAAAAACATTAAAAACGAAAAAAAAAAATAGTAAAATAAAAATACAGTAAACACAAAAAACCCTGTTTTAAACATGAGGCCATTTTCTGATTACACTTTCCCTTTAAGGCTTATTAATATCTGGGTACACACGACCTGGATGGATATTTTGCATTCTATTTTTGAATTCTAACTGTATAAACTGACGTTTTGTATCAACTGTTTATGGGTTTCCATGGCGACAGACTATAAACTCTGTGTAGTCAGACCCTGCAGGGAGGGGGGGAAGTCACTTGTAAAACATATCTATATAAAGGTAATATTACAGCATTATTTTTCTGCTCTTAAAGCGCCAGCTTGCTCTCTCACCCTCCGTCCTCAGCTCTGTGCTGTCTTCGGTCAGCAGGTAAATCCACTTGCGGGGAACACACGACCCATCTTTACTGCTAATAAAATGAGAGAACTTGGTGTAGGTAGATGGAAAGAAGAACAAAAATAAAAAGCAGATTTTTTAGCAGATGAAAATTACTTTTTTTTCCCCCTTTCAAAAATAATTTTTACCCCCAGGACAACCCCTTTAAGGACTGAAGAGAAGCACATTGGCCTACATTTTTTAAAGAGGATATCTATCTCTTCTGAGGTTTCAGTAAACGCTATGGAATAATGGTCCTGGAGAATTGTCTTGTGTTGTTCCTCTATTATTGCTCCTGGAAATAAATGGATTAATTGACAACTGGGCGGTAACCATTCCACTTTTTAAAAGGGAGTTTCTACATCCAATGAGTTTAACCAGTGTCAAACTGCAGAGAAACATATCACATAAAAAGGGTACCGCCCAGTTGTCAATTTATTCATGTTTTCAACAGGGGAATAGCACAGAAAGATGATCCAGAGATGGAGGCCCAAAGACAGGTGAGCACATTGGAGGCTTCTAGATAGTGGGGGTCCTTGCGGCGATTGCCCTATTTGCCCCTCACTATTAAAAGGGCTCAATACCAGTTTAGATGGAGGACACAAGGAAGAGGGGGTGAGAGAGAGAGGGCAGAAGTGGTCGAGAGGACCCCGAGACAGCGAGAGAGACAGACGGGGAATCTCACATTCTGATGGACGCTCTGAACTCCAGTTTCTCCGTCTCTGCTCTTTCCCGGACTAAGAACTGTCCGTTATCCATCACCTTGAAGATGTCCAGCGCTCCGGTCCCCGATTCTGCCGCCGCTGCCAAGAAATACCAGCTCCCCATGTACTGCAATGGGAACTGCCAGAACTTTAATGCAAGGATATGAACAAGGAATCCCGGAAATCTTAAGCCCCTCTTCCCCCCTCTGCCTTCTAAACATTACAATCTTACCGAACTTCAGAAACGTAATAACATTTTATATTTGTGTCCTATTTTTCTCTTTGGGATTGAGAGAGGCAGTATCTAATTTTCGTTAAAGGGGTTGTCCATATTTGGGCGCAATTTTTTTTTACTTAAATGCATGCATTTGGGGTTAAAAAATTTTCTTTTTTCAGTTGGGTTCATTAAAAAAAAATCAACTTTTGATTTTCATGGTTTATTGCTGGCTGCAGAATGAGTTAACTGAGAATCCTTCAGTGAGCTCATTCAGATTTAACGAAGGGAGCGTTTGTAACTCTTTTATCCATTTTTTTTCCTTTCAAGGCTGATTTATGACCTAAGACTACATCAAAGTTGAATGTGCGTGGAATTCCAAGAGCCTGTAAAAGCCAAACGGTGCAACATTTTTTTTTAATGAAAACCAATTGCAAAAATATTTTTTAGCCCCAAATACATGAAAGTGGACAATCCCTTTAACATGGAGGGGGCCACAACTAATCGAGGGGCCTGGGCCTACCTTTTATGGGTCAACTACAGCTAAGAAAGTCTCTACAGTTTGTTTTGTCTCAAGCTGCAGAAAGTTGAATCTTCTTGTAATTTGACCCCCGGCTCCTATTGACTTGTGTGGGTGTCTGTGAGCTTAGTAAGCGGAAATCTTATGGGCCTCTCTAGACAAATATTGCCATATAGAAAAACACCGTAGATTGGGAAAAAACCTGGGAGATTGTGAATGAACCCCTGCCCCCCATTGGATTTCCTACCAATGGAAAACCCTTTGAAATGTAAAGTTTTATAAACCCCTGTAGTCGCCATAGTCATACATACATTCTTCTTTGAGCCCAAAGCCAATATGGCGGCACACAGAGGCCCCATGTTTCCAAATAACAGAGCCCCAGATACTCTGAATTGTGATATATTTTATTACAAAAATATTACCCCTCATTTGACCTCTTGGGGTCACATATTTTTTTGTCTGGGGTTAATGCCGCCGTACTCCTGAATCCGGCGATGTCTTTCTTTTCGTCCTGCGCCTCTCTGTTCCTGAGATATGGCCTCTTCTTCCCTCTATAGAAATCTAGTCTTGTTGTCCAAATGGGCATCATCCTAAGGAAGAATTGAAAACCACGCCCACTTGCTAAACTGACTACATTTTTAGACAGGGGAAGAAGAGGCCATATTTCAGGAACGGAGAGGTGCAGGAAGAAAAGAAAAACATCGCCGGATTCAGGAGAACAGCGACATTTACACCATGTATAGAATATTATATATTTATGTGACGGTGATCTTTAAATCTGAAAATCTGTGGTGCGCATCCTAGAGTGTCGGATCTGACGCAGATCTCTAGGGGCCACAGAGCTGATCGAGCCGCTGCTTTCATTTCCTGCACAGAGAATGTTCAGGAGCGCTGCTGTGAAGGGGGAAACAGCTGAAGGGTCAGACCCCCACAGATCACAATGTTGTGATCAGCCCATGCTTAAAGGCTAGATTCATACATGCGTGTTTCTGGGTTTGTTGTATTGACCGGCCACGGGTCTCCTGACCTGAGCTTGACAACCTCATAAGAAGACGACAAGATAGTGTGAGGAGACCCACGGTCTGTCCATTCATAACACCGCGAAAATGTGAGGCTGTCACATTTGTGTCAGGAGACCTGCGGTCAGTCCGTGCATCACACCGCAAAAGTTTGAGGCTGTCAAGTCAGGTCAGACGACTTATGGACGGTCCATGCATTGGACCGCGAAAGTGTGAGGCTGTCAAGTACATATCAGGAGACCCCTGGCCGGTCCGTGCATCAGGCCGCAAAGGTATGAGGCTGTCAAGTTCATGTCAGGAGACCTCTGACTGGTCTGTGCATCAGACAGCAAAAGTATAAGGCTGTGAAGTTAGTGTCAGGAGACCCACGGCCAGTTCATGCATCAGACCACGAATGTATGAGGCTGTCACGTTTGTGTCAGGAGACCCTAGGTCAGTCCGTGCATCACACCGCGAAAGTGTGAGGCTCTCAAGTTCAGGTCAGATGACTCTTGGACGGTCCATGCGTTGGACCGCGAAAGTATGAGGCTGTCAAGTACATATCAGGAGACCCATGGCCAGTCCATGCGTCAGGCCGCGAAGGTATGAGGCTGTCAAGTTCACGTCAGGAGAACTCTGACCGGTCTGTGCATCAGACAGCAAAAGTATAAGGCTGTCAAGTTATTGTCAGGAGACACATGGCCAGTTCATGCATAAGACCATAAGATGTATGAGGCTGACACATTCGTGTCAGGAGACCCTCGGTCGGTCGGTCTGTGCATTGGACAGTGAAAGTGCAAGGCTGTTAAGTTCATGTCAGGAGACCTGCAGCCGGTCCGTGCATCAGACCGCGAAAGTATGAGGCTGTCACGTTTGTGTCAGGAGACCCACAGCTGGTCCGTGCATTGGACAGCGAAAGTACGAGGCTGTTAAGTTCATGTAAGGAGACCCGCGGCCGGTCCGTGCATCAGGCCGTGAAAGTATGAGGCTGTCAAGTTTGTGTCAGGAGTCCTGCGACTGGTCTGTGCATCAGACCGCAAAAGTATGAGGCTGTCAAGTTTGTGTCAGGAGACCCGTAGTCGGTCCATGTATCAGACAGCGAAAGTATGAGGCTGTCACACTTGTGTCAGGAGACCCGTAGTCAGTCCATGCATCGAACGAGAAACCCATCTGGCCTAACACTCTATGATAGGAACACCACTTTCAATGATGCTCCTGGATCTAAGCCTCCATGACCATAACCATTTGGTTACCTCTGTCCTGTTGATGCGTGATGCCGACAGTTGGTCATTCCTGTCACAATGAGGTTTGGAGTCGAAGATGAGTCCATAAAAGTAGAGGAAATACCGCCATGCGCTGACGATCATTTCTGGAGCGTCTCTGTCAGTCAGTAATGTGTGACTGGTCCGGGGACTGTATGTCTCTTCTGTCCGCCTTCTGCCTTCTCCCAGCCTCTTATCTCTTGGGACCTTGCTCTTTTTTCACTTTTTTTGTTTATTTTTGCCCACTGGCAGACCCTTGTTCTCTGCGTCCGTCAATCATTAACTCCCGGCTGATGGTCAGTTTACAGAGTAGGCCGACATGCCCAATATCTTAATGAGAAAGATAATGAGAGCCCGTAAGAAAGAAGCATAATGGTGGCCAAAGGCTCGAATAGGTGGACTGTTGCTTAGCAACAAAAACATGGCCATAATGGGCCTCCAGAACTCTTTTAACCCCTTCACGCTCCATGACATACTATTACATCATGCAGTGGATGTGGGTGCACGGAGCTGAGCCCACTCCATACTGATTAGGAGGTGGCTGTGTCATACAGCCAGCACCTATTGCTAATAGCAGCCATTATACTAAGCTCTGATCGCTGCTATTTAACCGCATAAATGCCGCTGTCAATCTCTGACAGGAGCATTTCATGAGTCAAATCCGGCCTAGACTCAATAGACCCCCTTGTGACATGATCATGGGGTGCTGAGAGGTTGCCATGGCAGCCAGAGGTCTGCTGAAAGCCCTGATGCTGCCATCTTGATGCCAGGTTTCATTCCTATCAAAGGAGTTCAGGTATGGGGGCTAAACAATAAAAAGTAAAAAATATATTTATAAATAAATATTTCAGTCGATCCTTTTTTCTAGTTCATAATATACACAGCTCAAAAATAAAGGGAACACGTAAACAACAGAATGTAACTTCAAGTAAATCAAACTTCTGTGAAATAAAACTGTCCACTTAGGAACAACACTGATTGACCATCAATTTCACATGCTGTTGTGCAAATGGAATAGACACAGATGGAAATTATTGTCAATTAAATACACCTTCAAAAAAGGAGTGGTTCTGCAGTTGGGAACCACAGACCACATCTCAGTACCAATACTTTCTGGCTGATGTTTTGGTCACTTTTGAATGTTGGTTGTGTTTTCACACTCGTGGTAGCATGAGACGGACTCTACAACCCACACAAATGGCTCAGGTAGTACAGCTCATCCAGGATGGCACATCAATGCGAGCTGTGGCAAGAAGGTTTGCTGTGTCTGTCAGCGTAGTGTCCACAGGCTGGGGGCGCTACCAGGAGACAGGCCAGTACACCAGGAGACATGGAGGGGGCCGTAGGAGGGCAACAACCCAGCAGCAGGACCGCTACCTCAGCCTTTGTGACAAGGGAACAGCAGGCGCACTGCCAGAGTCCTGCAAAATAACCTCCAGCAGGCCACAAATGTGCATGTGTCTGCACATATGGTTAGAAACTGACTCCATGAGGATGGTCTGAGGGCCCGATGTCCACAGATGGCGGTTGTGGTCACAGCCCAACACCGTGCAGGACGCTTGGCATTTGCCACAGAACACCAGGATTGGCAAGTTCACACTGAGCACATGTGACAGACGTGACAGAGTCTGCAGACGCTGTGGAGAGCGATCTGCTGCCTGCAACATCCTTCAGCATGACCGGTTTGGCAGTGGGTCAGTAATGGTGTGGGGTGGCATTTCTTTGGAGGGCCACACAGCCCTCCATGTGCTTGCCAGAGGTAACCTGACTGCCATTAGGTATCAAGATGAGCTCTTCAGACCCCTTGTGAGACCATATACTGGTGCGGTTGGCCCTGGGTTCCTCCTAATGGATGACAATGTCAGACCTCATGTGGCTGGAGTGTGTCAGCAGTTCCTGCAAGATGAAGGCATTGAAGCTATGGACTGGCCCGCCCGTTCCCCAGACCTGAATCCGATTGAACACATCTGGGACATCATGTCTCGCACCATCCACCAACGTCACATTGCACCACAGACTGTCCAGGAGTTGGCGGACGCATTAGTCCAGGTCTGGCATGAGATCCCATCTGCCGCATCATCAGGGGCATGCCCAGGTGTTGTAGGGAGGTCATACAGGCACGTGGAGGCCACACACACTACTGAGCATCATTTCCTTGTCTTGAGGCATTTCCACTGAAGTTGGATCAGCCTGTAACTTCATTTACCACTTTGATTTTGAGCATCATTCCAACTCCAGACCTCCGTTGGATATTAGTTGTGATTTACCGTATATACTCGAGTATAAGCCGACCCGAGTATAAGCCGACCCCCCTAATTTTGCCACAAAAAACTGGGAAAACTTATTGACTCGAGTATAAGCCTAGGGTGGAAAATGCAGCAGGTACCGGTGAATTTCAAAATTAAAAATAGATACTCCATACCGTTCATTATGGCCCCATAGATGCTCCACATAAAGCTGTGCCACATATAATGCTCTGCACCGTTCATTATGGCCCCATAGATGCTCCACATAAAGCTGTGCCATATATACAATGCTCTGCACCATTGCCCCATAGATACTCCACATAAAGCTGTGCCATATATACAATGCTCTGCACCGTTGCCCCATAGCTGTGCCATATATATAATGCTCTGCACTGTTGCCCCATAGCTGTGCCATATATACAATGCTCTGCACCGTTGCCCCATAGATAGCTGTGCCATATATATAATGCTCTGCACCGTTGCCCCATAGCTGTGCCATATATATAATGCTCTGCACTGTTGCCCCATAGCTGTGCCATATATATAATGCTCTGCACCGTTGCCCCATAGCTGTGCCATATAGTGCTCTGCACCGTTGCCTCATAGCTGTGCCATATAGTGCTCTGCACCATTGCCCCATAGCTGTGCCATATAGTGCTCTGCACCGTTGCCCCATAGCTGTGCCATATATATAATGCTCTGCACCGTTGCCCATAGCTGTGCCATATAGTGCTCTGCACCGTTGCCCCATAGCTGTGCCATATAGTGCTCTGCACCATTGCCCCATAGCTGTGCCATATAGTGCTCTGCACCGTTGCCCCATAGCTGTGCCATATATATAATGCTCTGCACCGTTGCCCCATAGCTGTGCCATATAGTGCTCTGCACCGTCCATTATTGCCCCATAGCTGTGCCATATAGTACTCTGCACCGTTGCCCCATAGCTGTGCCATATAGTGCTCTGCACCGTTATTGCCCCATAGCTGTGCCATATAGTGCTCTGCACCGTTGCCCCATAGCTGTGCCATATATATAGTGCTCTGCACCGTTGCCCCATAGCTGTGCCATATAGTGCTCTGCATCGTTGCCCCATAGCTGTGCCATATAGTGCTCTGCACCATTGCCCCATAGCTGTGTCATATAGTGCTCTGCACCGTTGCCCCATAGCTGTGCCATATAGTGCTCTGCACCATTGCCCCATAGCTGTGCCATACAGTGCTCTGCACCGTTATTGCCCCATAGCTGTGCCATATAGTGCTCTGCACCATTGCCCCATAGCTGTGCCATATAGTGCTCTGCACCATTGCCCCATAGCTGTGCCATATAGTGCTCTGCACCATTGCCCCATAGCTGTGCCATATAATGCTCTGCACCGTTGCCCCATAGCTGTGCCATATAGTGCTCTGCACCGTTGCCCCATAGCTGTGCCATATAGTGCTCTGCACCGTTGCCCCATAGCTGTGCCATATAGTGCTCTGCACCGTTGCCCCATAGCTGTGCCATATAGTGCTCTGCACCGTTGTCCCATAGCTGTGCCATATAGTGCTCTGCCCCATAGCTGTGCCATATAGTGCTCTGCACCATTGCCCCATAGATAGCTGTGCCATATAGTGCTCTGCACCGTCCATTATTGCCCCATAGCTGTTGCTGCTGCTGCAATAAAAAAAAAAAAACACATACTCACCTCTCTTGCTTGCAGCTCCTCGGCGCCATCTTCCCGGCGTCTCTCCGCACTGACTGATCAGGCAGAGGGCGGCGCGCACACTATATGCGTCATCGCGCCCTCTGACCTGCACAGTCAGTGTGGAGAGAGAGACGCCGGGAAGATGGCGCGACGCCCGGCGTTGTGGAACGCGGACAGGTGAATATGCGATACTTACCTGCTCCCGGCGTCCCGCTCCTTCCCCCGGACAGCTGGTCTTCGGTGCCGCAGCCTCTTCCTCTATCAGCGGTCACCGGCACCGCTTCATTAGAGAAATGAATAGGCGGCTCCGCCCCTATGGGAGGTGGAGCAGCCTATTCATTTCTCTAATGAGCGGTCCCACGTGACCGCTCAGGGGAAGAGGCTGCGGCACCGAAGACAGTGTGACAGGCAGGGGGAGCGTCAGGAACGCCGGGACTAGGTAAGTATATGACAGTGCTCACCCGCCGACCCCACCACCGATCATGACTCGAGTATAAGCCGAGAGGGGCACTTTCAGCCCAAAAATTTGGGCTGAAAATCTCGGCTTATACTCGAGTATATACGGTAAGTTGATCATTTTTAGGTTTTATTGTTCTCAACACATTCCACTATATAATGAATAAAGATTTACAACTGGAATATTTCATTCAGTGATATCTAGGATGTGGGATTTTAGTATTCCCTTTATTTTTTTGAGCAGCGTATTAAAAAAGTATGAAAACAAAATTCCAATCGGCCTCTTTTTCTAAATCATAGATTAAAATAATTAAATAAAGAAAAAATAGGTATAGAGGCTCAAGTTCAAGTATGGGGGTTAAAAAAATCAGCATTAAAGTAAAAAATAAAAGTTAAGAAAATAAAAAAGTCGAAATAAATAAATACATAAATAAATTATTTTTTTTCCTCCTCTTTATCAATGCTCTGTATGTCATGGTGGGAAGAAAATGATGTTTTTACTGATAACAATCCATTTCTCCCTAACATCAAATGGTTTGGTAGATATGTAGATGACCTCCTGCGTGTTTCGGAGGGTCCCGTATCCACATTTGAGGGATTTTCATCCTATGTCAGTACATATTATTTAAACCTATGTTTCACAGTTACTAGACCTTCTGCCCAGATTTCTTTCTTGGACATCATTCTGAAAGGCAATCCTCTTAGACATATGGATGAGACACCTCTGTTCAGAAAGGATGTCTTAAGGTACCTTCACACTAAACGATATCGCTAGCGATCCGTGACGTTGCAGCGTCCTGGCTAGCGATATCGTTGAGTTTGACAGGCAGCAGCGATCAGGATCCTGCTGTGCCATCGTTGGTCGGAGCAGAAAGGCCAGAACTTTATTTCGTCGCTGGATCTCCCGCAGACATCGCTGAGTCGGCGTGTGTGATGCCGATTCAGCGATGTCTTCACTGGTAACCAGGGTAAACATCGGGTTACTAAGTGCAGGGCCGCGCTTAGTAACCCGATGTTTACCCTGGTTACCAGCGTAAACGTAAAAAAAACAAACACTACATACTTACATTCCGGTGTCTGTCCCCCGGCGCTGTGCTTTCCTGCACTGTGTAAGCGCCGGCTGGCCGGAAAGCAGAGCACAGCGGTGACGTCACCGCTGTGCTTTCCGGCTGGCGCTTACACAGTGCAGAGAAGCACAGCGCCGGGGGACAGACACCGGAATGTAAGTATGTAGTGTTTGGTTTTTTTACGTTTACGCTGGTAACCAGGGTAAACATCGGGTTACTAAGCGCGGCCCTGCGCTTAGTAAGCCGATGTTTACCCTGGTTACCAGGGGACTTCGCATAGTTGGTCGCTGGAGAGCTGTCTGTGTAACAGCTCTCCAGCGACCACACAGTGACGCTGCAGCGATCGGGATCGTTGTCTAGATCGCTGCAGCGTCGCTAAATGTGACGGTACCTTTAGACAATACTATTCTTTCTAGTAGCTCACACCTCGCCATGTTACTAAAGCCATACCATCATTCATCTAATGGTAATGATCACGCCTCTGTTACCTCCTCAACCTCATTTAGTCCTTAATTTAATGCTGTCAAGAAGATTGTCCATCTGCAGCAGTCCATGCACTACTATGGCAGAGTCAAATATGGCTCCACACCCATGCTCACCAACACACGAGAGTCTGTGCATGAAGTTAAATACAAGGTTGATGACTATCAAAAGGATAGTGACACAGACAATAAGTGAAGTAACAAATATCCATTGGTACAATTGTGGTATCGTGCCGGCTCTATGTCCCCGACGTATGTTTCGCTTTCTTTCGCTTCCTCAGGGCGTGATTGGTTTTTGTTCTCAAGAAAATGTATGTTTTTATCTAGTAGCATGGACTCAGGTTTCTCCTTGTTTATATACTTAATAGAGTTGCTACCCTACTTATTTTTTAGCTTTATTTGCATATAAGTTAGGGTGTTTCATTTTTCCGAAGTTATGATTTTCATATGACTTTGCTTGAATCCTTGATCTAAGTCATCTAAAAGATCCATGTAAAAAATTTTTGCGAAATCAATTAATATTTAGAGGTTGCACACTTTGATCACTTTTATCTGAAAGTACCGAAATTCATGAAAATGTATCATCGACATCACACTAATGTGTATGTTGTGTTTCTATTATGTTTTGTGGGTAGTTTAACTGAAAAAGAGTACTAGAAAGGGAATTTGGTTACTTGAAAAGGTGCCTGGTGGTGAATTTTTGGGAGCTCAACTCCCTTCCAAGGAACACATGCTTTTAGTTTTTATTTACCATCACAAGGAAATGAAAGAAACACTCTTGTGTGCTGCTAAATCCACAAGTATTAAACTACAGGGAGTGTGGAAGAAAGCAAGTATCCCTGTCATGACAGAGGAGAATATCAGAACTCGTATACAGAAGTTATACAAGGAATATCAACATCTGGGTAAAGAGAAATCAAGAAACACTGGCAAAGTAAATACGAAGCCGCAGATTTGGAAAGGTGATCTTGTTGAGCTATTTGATATTGCCAGGCAAAATGTGATCTCTATGAATAGCGTACTAGAAGACGATAAAGCATTCCTTATGTCACAAAGAGAGGATTATATGAGTTTATCAATGAGTGGTGTAGATAAGGTTCTTGCCTCACAAATTAAAAAGAAGAAAATAAATGCAGAAAAAAGGAGGCATACAAGGAGAAACATTATAAAGAAGTCGCCAAAATGAACAGTGGAACACTCAGTCTCATCTCCATCATCATCAATTCACGAAGAGGACAAATTTTCTGCACCACCAGTGAAAAAATCTTGTGCAGGTCGTAGATTAAAACCTCTTGATCACACACTCACGGCTACATGGGATCGAGAACAACTCTCCATTCGACAAGCAAGTACTTCATTTATTGCAACTGCAAAAAGCCTTGGTCACGATGTTTCATGCATTTCCATATCTCCATCTACCGTTTTCCGAGCTCGGGCGATTAACAGAAGACAAATGGCTGAGAACATGGAAAAGTCACTGTTTGAAAATCCTCCTCATTTAGTCTTACATTAGGATAGTGAATTGTTGCCTGAGGGAGTGTCAAAACTCTAGAAGATAGAGCTGCTGTTCTTGAAACTGGAAAAGATTTTGAGCATTTGCTTGGCGTACCTGTTGCCCAGAAAGGTACTGGAGAGCTAATGGCTGAAGTTGTTATTCAGGAGGTGGACCGATTCGCGCTACGTGACCTTATCATTGGTATAGCTTTCGATACAACTGCATCTAATACAGGAATGATCCAAGGAGCATGTATCAGAATTGAAACTGAATTTGGGAGACCATTGTTGTGGTTGGCTTGCCGCCACCACACCCACGAATTAATCTTGAAAGGAGTGTTTGGTAACTGTTGTAACATCCCATCATGTTGTCCTGACATCCAGATTTTCAGAAAGTTCCAAAATCAGTCGAATTCAGTTGATAAGAAGTCCTATGTCACGATGTTAGATGAAGAAAATCCCATTCAAGGTTTTCTAGAAGAACAACTTGTCAAAATAGTGGACTACCTCAACAATGTCTTGCAAGATGGCAGTCATCCAAGAGAAGATTCCAAAGAGCTATTAGAACTATCATTTCTATATCTTGGAGGCTGGGATGAAAACTATTTCGAATTTAGGGTTCCAGGGGCTCTGACTGAAGCAAGGTGGATGGCAAAGGCCATATATGTACTCAAAATTGTGCTATTCACTAAACAATTGCATATTTCTAATACCGAATTGAAAGGAATAAGAAAAGTAGTGCGTTTTGTCTGTCTAATATATGTCCGCTTTTGGCACGAGGCAGTTGTAAGTCGATGGGCTCCAAAGAATGATTTGGAGATGCTACAGCTTTTGCAATATTATCCAGATAAAGATGTCAGAGAAAGTGCCCTCACAGTGGCTAAGAGTCACATTTGGTATCTGTCAGAAACTAATTCTATATGAATTATAGAAATGATTTGTGTTATATATATATATGAGATCTTCGTGTTGAAAATTTTTATCAATTTTTTCATATTAGTTTGAGGGGTGCTGAGAGGTTCCCATAGCAGCCAGAGGCCAGCTGAAAGCCCTGTGCCGCCATTTTGGCGCTAGTCTACACTTATCAAAGAACAGGAATATTGCTGTATATAGTCCAAGTGACAATCACAGACTCAAGTTTAAGTCTGGGGGCTAAACAATAATAAGTAAAAAAAACAAGTACAAAAAATATAATAAAAATGTAATAAAAGGAAAATAAATATTCCAATCGACCCCTTTTTCCAGTTCGGAAAATAAAATAAAAAATAAAAAAAATAGGCATACAGGCTCGAGTTCGAGTAAGGGGAGTAAAAAATAAAGAGTAAAGTAAAAAAAAAAGAAGTTAAAAGAAATATTAAAAAAGTCTAAAAACAAAGAAATACATAAATAAAAAATAGGCATTCGGACTTAAATTCAAGTATGGGGGCTAAAAAAAATCAGCACTAAAGCAAAAAAAAATTAAAAAATAAAAAAAAATAAACAAAGTAGAAATAAATAAAAAAAATATTCCAATCGCTCTGTCTAATTTAAAAAATAAACAAATAAATAAATAAACAGACATACAGGCTCTAATTCAAGGGGGATCAAAAATAAACATTAAAGAAAAAAAAGTAAAATATATTTTAAAAAAAGTAAATTAAAAAAAAAATTCCAAACGACTGCTTGTTCTAATTTAGAAACCACACTGACGTTGTTTTGGCCGCTGCCCCTGCGCAAAAAAATAGTTAATATGCAATAAATATTTAACCCAAAATGATCACATTTAAAAAGCGCAGATTGGTTTTGTGAAACCACCAAAATAATAATAATATATAAAAAAAATCTTGCTTGAAAAAAAAGTTATAACACACGGAAGAAAATGACAACTGGTGCCGGGAGGAGACCAACTCTGACGTTATATCTATATTTCTATACTGTGGGTTTATAGATAACTTGTCAGTGATTGAGTCTAGATAATAAATGTGAAAATAACTATTATAAAAAGAATAAACTGCCGGATTATTGGTAGTGGGCTAAGGGCGGAAGTGACACGTAGCTTAGGTTTTAAGGTGAGGGCGGAAGCGGAAGTGCGTCATGCGGTTCACCTTCCGGAAAAGCGCTACTGCTCCCCAGTTGCCCCGGAAGCGGAAGCTGGCCGGCTGCGGCTGCTGTTTTCGTTACAGTACTTGTCAGTTGTCGGTGTCTCTGGTTACAGGGAAGACCGGGAGCACAGGTGAGATACCGGCGGGCCGCGGAGGGGCCGGACACCGAGGTAGAAGGTTCTAGCTGCTGCGGGGACGTGACAGCATCGCCTCCTCATCGTCACCACAAATAGGATTAGGGCAGAGCGGACGATTGATGTCTTTCTATCTGCGATGGAACTATGACTCCCAGAATGCCTTGTGCTAATCTTTGGTGTGGAGCTGCATTATGGGACATGTAGTTCAGGACTATATCTATGGGTGTTGGAGAGTGAGAGGGGGAGGAGTTTACATCTGTCAGATGTTTATGGAGCTCCCCTTTAAATCCTTCCCTGGGGTCTGAGCGCGCTCAGTGCACTGCAGGCGACAGCTGTTGTTTAACCACTTAAATGGCGCCTGTAAGGGGAGCGATCTGCTGCCCATCGGCTCCCCGCGGAGCAGTCTCTGGGAGGCCAAAGCCCCTGTTACTGCCATCTTCATACTCCCGGGAGGCCGCCTAGGAGAGCGGGAACTTCCCTGATCACTGGTCCTGTATAGTACGAGCAACCGGACGATCGCAGGGCTAAACAAAATAACGGAAAATGAGTGTTAGAACATTAAAATCGCTCCTTCTCCCAATACAAAGATCATAATTATCGTCACTTCCTCAAACTCTGATCTGACATCTGTAACCGTCCCAAAGGGAAAATCTAAGCCCCCAAATTGTTGTTCTCGGATTTCCCCCCTCTAAAAAAAAAATGCAATAAAAGCTCCCCAAGATGGTAGCAACAAACAACAATAAAAGAGTAGTCCTCTCACCGCTCCGACGATCCTGGGGACTCTGAAAATGGAGACAATATATATAATTTTATTTTTTTTTCACTGGTAAAATGTGAAAAATCCTTCTCCAACTTGAAGATCGCTGTATTCATTGTGAGCTGGAGAATCGTGACTTTTTTTTCCCCACAATTTTCAGTATTTTATATGGTGAAGTTAATAGCGTCATTCAAAACTACAACTTGTCGCCCTAAAAAGTCAAAAGGAAATGGAAAATTGGTCACAGCTGGAAGGGGCATAGAACCACAAGGATCAGCCGCCCCCAGATTTGCCTTCTGATGCTAATACAGTCTTTGTATAAAGGACGAGAGATGTTGGAAAGTTTCAGAGCTTTTATGCTTTCATTACAGGAAACCCCTTTGATGATTTATTTATTTTTTTTACAAGGAGACAAATGGCAGCAGATGAGAAGATGGAGGTGACTGTGAAAACGCTGGACTCCCAGACACGGACATTCACAGTGGATGCAGAGGTGGGTGCAAAGGAAGAGTCACCAGCAGAGCAAGGTCGAGTTCACACAAGCGTATTTCACGTACCGTGTACAGACAACAGTGCCCGGACTGACCGCAGGTCTCCTGCCCTGAAGCTACAGCCTCATATGTGTCTGAGCTTGTGCGTTCGGATGCACTCACTATTCTGCTGGTGCAGTCACTGTGTACATACATTACTGATCCTGAGTTACATCCTGTATTATACCCCCGAGCTGCACTCAGTATTCTGCTGGTGCAGTCACTGTGTACATACATTACATTACTGATCCTGAGTTACATCCTGTATTATACTCCAGAGCTGCACTCACTATTCTGCTGGTGCAGTCACTGTGTACATACATTACATTACTGATCCTGAGTTATATCCTGTATTATACCCCAGTGCTGCACTCACTATTCTGCTGGTGCAGTCACTGTGTACATACATTACATTACTGATCCTGAGTTACATCCTGTATTATACTCCAGAGCTGCACTCACTATTCTGCTGGTGCAGTCACTGTGTACATACATTACATTACTGATCCTGAGTTATATCCTGTATTATACTCCAGAGCTGCACTCACTATTCTGCTGGTGCAGTCACTGTGTACATACATTACATTACTGATCCTGAGTTACATCCTGTATTATACTCCAGAGCTGCACTCACTATTCTGCTGGTGCAGTCACACTGTACATACATTACATTACTGATCCTGAGTTATATCCTGTATTATACCCCAGTGCTGCACTCACTATTCTGCTGGTGCAGTCACTGTGTACATACATTACATTACTGATCCTGAGTTACATCCTGTATTATACTCCAGAGCTGCACTCACTATTCTGCTGGTGCAGTCACTGTGTACATACATTACATTACTGATCCTGAGTTACATCCTGTATTATACCCCCGAGCTGCACTCAGTATTCTGCTGGTGCAGTTACTGTGTACATACATTACATTACTGATCCTGAGTTATATCCTGTATTATACACCAGTACTGAACTCACTATTCTGCTGGTGCAGTCACTGTGTACATACATTACATTACTGATCCTGAGTTACATCCTGTATTATACTCCAGAGCTGCACTCACTATTCTGCTGGTGCATTTACTGTGTACATACATTACATTACAGATCCTGAGTTACATCCTGTATTATACCCCAGAGCTGCCCTCACAATTCTGCTGGTGCAGTCACTGTGTACATACATTACATTACTGATCCTGAGTTACATCCTGTATTATACCCCCGAGCTGCACTCAGTATTCTGCTGGTGCAGTCGCTGTGTACATACATTACATTACATTACTGATCCTGAGTTACATCCTGTATTATACTCCAGAGCTGCACTCACTATTCTGCTGGTGCAGTCACTGTGTACATACATTACATTACTGATCCTGAGTTATATCCTGTATTATACCCCAGTGCTGCACTCACTATTCTGCTGGTGCAGTCACTGTGTACATACATTACATTACTGATCCTGAGTTACATCCTGTATTATACTCCAGAGCTGCACTCACTATTCTGCTGGTGCAGTCACTGTGTACATACATTACATTACTGATCCTGAGTTACATCCTGTATTATACCCCCGAGCTGCACTCAGTATTCTGCTGGTGCAGTCACTGTGTACATACATTACATTACATTACTGATCCTGAGTTACATCCTGTATTATACTCCAGAGCTGCACTCACTATTCTGCTGGTGCAGTCACTGTGTACATACATTACATTACTGATCCTGAGTTATATCCTGTATTATACTCCAGAGCTGCACTCAGTATTCTGCTGGTGCAGTCACTGTGTACATACATTACATTACTGATCCTGAGTTATATCCTGTATTATACTCCAGAGCTGCACTCACTATTCTGCTGGTGCAGTCACTGTGTACATACATTACATTACTGATCCTGAGTTACATCCTGTATTATACTCCAGAGCTGCACTCACTATTCTGCTGGTGCAGTCACTGTGTACATACATTACATTACTGATCCTGAGTTATATCCTGTATTATACCCCAGTGCTGCACTCACTATTCTGCTGGTGCAGTCACTGTGTACATACATTACATTACTGATCCTGAGTTACATCCTGTATTATACTCCAGAGCTGCACTCACTATTCTGCTGGTGCAGTCACTGTGTACATACATTACTGATCCTGAGTTATATCCTGTATTATACCCCAGTGCTGCACTCACTATTCTGCTGGTGCAGTCACTGTGTACATACATTACATTACTGATCCTGAGTTATATCCTGTATTATACTCCAGAGCTGCACTCAGTATTCTGCTGGTGCAGTCACTGTGTACATACATTACATTACTGATCCTGAGTTATATCCTGTATTATACTCCAGAGCTGCACTCAGTATTCTGCTGGTGCAGTCACTGTGTACATACATTACATTACTGATCCTGAATTACATCCTGTATTATACTCCAGAGCTGCACTCACTATTCTGCTGGTGCAGTCACTGTGTACATACATTACATTACTGATCCTGAGTTACATCCTGTATTATACCCCCGAGCTGCACTCAGTATTCTGCTGGTGCAGTTACTGTGTACATATATTACATTACTGATCCTGAGTTATATCCTGTATTATACCCCAGTACTGAACTCACTATTCTGCTGGTGCAGTCACTGTGTACATACATTACATTACAGATCCTGAGTTACATCCTGTATTATACCCCAGAGCTGCCCTCACAATTCTGCTGGTGGAGTCACTGCGTACATACATTACTGATCCTGAGTTACATCCTGTATTATACTCCAGAGCTGCACTCACAATTCTGCTGGTGGAGTCACTGTGTACATACATTACTGATCCTGAGTTACATCCTGTATTATACTCCAGAGCTGCACTCACTATTCTGCTGGTGCAGTCTCTATGTACATACATTACATTACAGATCCTGAGTTACATCCTGTATTATACCCCAGAGCTGCCCTCACAATTCTGCTGGTGGAGTCACTGCGTACATACATTACTGATCCTGAGTTACATCCTGTATTATACTCCAGAGCTGCACTCACTATTCTGCTGGTGCAGTCTCTATGTACATACATTACATTACTGATCCTGATTTACATCCTGTATTATACCCCAGAGCTGCCCTCACAATTTTGCTGGTGCAGTCACTGTGTACATACATTACATTACTGATCCTGATTTACATCCTGTATTATACCCCAGAGCTGCCCTCACAATTTTGCTGGTGCAGTCACTGTGTACATACATTACATTACTCATCCTGTACTTATCCTGTATTATACCCCAGAGCTGCACTCACTTTCCTCTGTGTACGGTCTGTTAATGCTGCCGCTTTTCTTCCTCCTCTTCTTCCTGCAGATAACGGTGAAGGACTTTAAAGATCATATCTCGCCGTCTGTCGGCATCCCCTCGGAGAAGCAGCGACTCATATATCAGGGTCGGGTATTGCAGGAAGACAAGAAGCTGAAGGAATACAGTGAGTGCCGCGTCTGGAGGAGGCTGCATGTGCTGTGGCCGCGTCCCGCGTGCTCCGCTCTCATTAACCCTCCCAATTCTGCTCTCCTCAGATGTGGATGGGAAAGTTATTCACCTGGTGGAACGTGCGCCGCCTCAGGCACAAAGCACAACGGGGGCCGCCACATCCTCATCCAACACATCGACCACTGCGAACGGGAGTGCACCAGGTGGCACGGGGGCCGCGGGTCCCGAGAGGAATGGAAACAGCTACGTAATGGTGGGAGCATTTAACCTGCCGGTAAGAAGTACAAGTGGTGAGACGTGTCTTGTGGGGTGCAGAAGCCGGAGGGATGCGGGATGTGATGCCGCCTACTGTGTGTGGAGCTTGCAGGGGAGGGAGAGTTCTTTCCATCACAGATTCTGGAGCACCTGTGAGGTTTCCTTGTTTCTTAATGTGTATAGCATGGGGGAGGTGGGGCTCTGCTGATCAGGGTGTGGAGCATGGCGAAGGGGGGGTGAGTGGTGGGCTCCTTGCTTCGCTGGGCATTGGGGTAGGGCTCCTTTACTACTCGGTGTGTGGAGCGCATGAGGGAGAAGGATGCTCCATATTGTGTGAAGTGCAGGGCACTCCTTGCTGTGTCGGGCATTGAATACGAGGGGAGAAAGGAGGCTCCTTGCTGCTCCGGGTGTGGAGCGCGCGGCGGGACGGCTCCTTGCTGCTCCGGGTGTTGAGCGCGCGCGAGACGGCTCCTTGCTGCACCGGGTGTTGAGCGCGCGGCGGGACGGCTCCTTGCTGCACCAGGTGTGTTGAGCGCACGGCGGGACGGCTCCTTGCTGCATCGGGTGTTGAGCGCACGGCGGGACGGCTCCTTGCTGCACCGGGTGTTGAGCGCGCAGCGGGACGGCTCCTTGCTGCACCGGGTGTTGAGCGCGCGGCGGGACGGCTCCTTGCTGCACCTGGTGTTGAGCGTGCAGCGGGACGGCTCCTTGCTGCACCGGGTGTTGAGCGCGCGGCGGGACGGCTCCTTGCTGCACCGGGTGTTGAGCGCGCGGCGGGACGGCTCCTTGCTGCACCGGGTGTTGAGCGCGCGGCGGGACGGCTCCTTGCTGCACCGGGTGTTGAGCGCGCGGCGGGACGGCTCCTTGCTGCACCGGGTGTTGAGCGCGCGGCGGGACGGCTCCTTGCTGCACCGGGTGTTGAGCGCGCGGCGGGACGGCTCCTTGCTGCACCGGGTGTTGAGCGCACGGCGGGACGGCTCCTTGCTGCACCGGGTGTTGAGCGCGCGGCGGGACGGCTCCTTGCTGCACCGGGTACGGCGGGACGGCTCCTTGCTGCACCGGGTGTTGAGCGCACGGTGGGACAACTCCTTGCTGCACCGGGTGTTGAGCGCGCGGTGAGGATGGCTCCTTGCTGCACCCAGTGTTGAGCGCGCGGTGAGGACGGCTCCTTGCTGCACCGGGTGTTGAGCGCGTGGCGGGACGGCTCCTTGATGTGTCCGGGCAGGCTCTTATCCTCAGCCATTCCTCTGCTGCTCATGCTGTGCCCATTCTCTCCGCAGCACGTCATGTCTGGTCTTGGTGAGCCTGGCAGGGCGCCGCGGGTCTCCACAGTCACTGGAGTAAGTATGTGTGTCGGGTCTTTCCGTGTCACCGGCATGTGTGTGACCCCCTCACTGGGCGATCTCTCTCCATGTAGATTAGATGTGAACTGTATAGAACAATTCTGATATTATTCTGTTTCCTGTCGTTCTTCTCTTTCCTCTTTTCTTCGTTCCCCCATTCACATTTATTCACTTCTCCTCCCTCCATTTCTCTCACCTCCTGCACCCCTGCGCCCTGTCACCCACCCCCGGTACCCTGAACGCCCGGTGCCCCCGCTGTCATGTCCGCTTTGTCCTTCCTCCCTCCTCTGCTTAGAATGATGGCTCCTCCCTTGATGTCCATATAAACTTGGATCAGCAGCTGCCCATCCAGGTATGAGACAGGGCCCCCCTTCATCCATGTAATCACTCGCTGTAGTATTAAAGGGAGACTCTGCTGTCTGCAAATCCGGGATGTTCTGCGCCCAGGTCTGCGCTTGCTGTCATTGTTTCATGTGGCGGCTGCATGGCTTGTTATGACGCCCCTGTCAGGGTGTCCGTCACATGACCGGGGTGTCATTGCATCTCCTGGATGACTGACAGCCAAGGGCTTGAAAATGCTAAGAAAATTGCTGTAATAAAGTGTAAAAGTCAGTCATTGCAGCTGGAGTTCCCCTTTAATTTCTTCCGATCTCTTCACTGCGGTCCTGTAGTCTGTCGACATCGGGTGGAAACGGGCATTGTGCACGGAGCTCCTCTGACTCGGGACGGTGCACGTCGGGGCTTACAGGCACCGCCAGGCTGCCGTCCATAACAAAACTGATGCTATGGGGAAAAAATGCAACCAATCAGATCCTAATTAGGAGCCGTCCGCTGCCTGGGGCTCGAAGAGGCACTTATTAACCAGAGCAGGGTACAGCCGGGCGCCCTCCTCCCTTGTGCCAATGCTGCATTTAAAGAGGAACTGCACTGACACAACTTTTGGAAAGTTTAGAGAGATGATAGAAGTCTTCCAGTGGAGGTCCTGGTGCCTAGACCCCCGCTGATCGCTATCAGCCCATCACTGCTATCCTCCGAGACTGAAGATGGACTGATAGACTACGTCGTGATCTTGTCTGACTTTTCATTTGCGCGTCACTGGGGGGTCTCTGCCCAAACAGCCCCCCTTCGATTCTCTGTTTCGTAAAGTTGGTGTCTATAATTGAACACTGTCACGGATCCCTGCTCCGTGGTGTCACTCATTCGTCACGTGCCTGCTCTCACACGTGACTTGGGGTGGTGCCTGCAAGGGTTAATCTATCTCCCACTATCAGTCCAGCATTCAACCTCTGTCCTATGCTGTAATGGGAGCATAAATCACACACCGACCCAGGCCACACACCCGCTCATACACGCTGCCACCACTCATCGAACACACGGGCGATGAGTCCCAAAAATAATAATATTAATAAAAATATGTCTATCACTCATAAGGCGCTCACACCTTGGGCTATGGATTCTTTTAGAACATTCAAGGTTCAACTTGTTAAAGTTTTATACTTTAATAACAAAAGGTTCAATGCTTACAATAAGAAAAAGGTATAAAAATATGATAAAAAGACATACAACTTATGCAAAACAGTATCAAAATAAACAGGAGAAACTTACAGAAATTATCTAACTGGTAGTTGCTTTCTGCTCCCTGAGGGTAGGACGAATGTAGATTGGATCACACCAGCTTCTCAGGCTGCCCCCAACATGTGAACACAATTCTCTGTCTGCAGCCTAAATTTATAACTTTGGTCTGGAGGTCAGGTTTCTAGACCGACCCCTCAGGTCAATATCATAACTGCTGCCTGTTTGATTGGGCCACTGCCGCTCCCCCAATGAATACATTATTTCTCTTGCGATACGTGTGAAAAGGTTCTCAGGAATAGATCCCCTCAAGCCACAATTAGCATCTCCCCTCCAAGCGCTAGGGGGTGCCAAATGTTCCCTTTCTTCTTTGCCCTAGCTAGACCTCCTGGTGAGATAGGGAGACACAATTCCTACTCGTCCCAAGGAAGTACCTATTAACACCTAGGTGCGACTTGCCTTCAGGACAGATGTTACATTATCTCTAGTCACACATATAACCCTAGACATAGGTCACTACACACATATAGATATATATACACATATTTCACCACAAACGCTCAGTAGTGTTATGTGCCCTCCACAATGCAAACCAGATATGGAGTAAATCTAGTGTAAAAAAAAAAAAACACCAAATGAGGGGCGGTGGTCAGTAACAGGGGGTGCAGGCCAGATAACATGGCCTCCTGGACCACCTCTTCCTATATTAGACTGCTGTATATCAGGTTACATTGGGCAATCGGCCTCCGCGCGCTGCTGCATTCGAGGTGAGCAGTGACATTGGCTCCACAGATTACCTGACACTCACATAGGTGGTCCTTGAAGGTGTTAGATATGGCGTCACCCCCCAATATGACAGCGAGTAGAGACCTTGGAAGTGGTGTTTGCTCCCCTTCAGTTCTTCCTCATCACAGGAGCAGCGAGGGATGGAGGCTCAGCGCAGTTACTCTGCACAGCTAGGTGGCCAGGAGCGCTGCTCTGCAGGAAACCAGCTGTGAATTGGACCCGGCGCTGAGTCTGAGGCACAGTGACGGTCCTCAAGCTCAGACTCCCAGTGGTGTCCGCCATGAAGACCATGGGGGCCCACTCTTTTGCAGGTTGCACTGTAGTGTGATGATGGCGGGCTGTGAGGTCTCTCGTCTTTGTAGTTTTTGATTCTGCTCTTTCTCCTGAGATGAATTTGTACTTCTTTGGGATGGATTAATTGGCTTTTTTTGGGAAAGGTTTTGCCTAGTAGATTCGGGTCCCCCTGCAGTAGTTTTCTGAGCTCCAGTAGAAATGAATGAAGAGATGGGCGCCAGCACAGACACTCCTCTGCTCCATGATGGCGCGCCATCTCATGAGTGATGGCGGCCTGGGCATCTCCTCACGATGGGACAACCTTTAGTGTTACTGGTATTTGCACGTCAGTCGGTGGCCGGTGCTACTAGCACTTTTTCTAGAATTTGGCCGATGTCCGCCACTTCTCTCCGACAGGCGCAGTTTACCTAGTGACAGTTTTGCCACATAACTTAAAGAGAAGCTTCCTTTACTTAAGGAGGTCTCTTTTCACTTTCTCTGAGACCTTTAGGGGGCTAATCCTCACTGACTGGTGAGAAATGACATCGGGGGTATCCGTCACACATTGGCAGATGTAATCCTTTCTTGGCAGTCAGTACCGGATCTATCCCATACTCTAATCTTTGACGCGGGTTGAAGGTAAGTCTGGTTTGGGTGATGGACCCCCTCTAAGTTTCTGTGGGGTGTGCACTACGCACTTTTCTTGCTGCCATGATCTAACGCGTTTTGTGTTCTCTGGCTTCCTCTCACCTCTTTTTTTTTACGTCTGTCTCTCGCTCCTTTCTTCCATTCTCGCCTCTGACTTCTCCTCCGTGGTCTGCACCACGTGGTCCTCTCCGTTCTCCTCCCCGTCCTGCCCTTATTGCTGCCTCCTCCTGGTAATCCCGCTGTGTCCTTCTGTCTTTCTCCTTCACTTACATCCCACTATACAGAGTGAGCCGCGCGTCCGCCTCGTCCTGGCACAACACATCCTGCAGGATATCCAGTCCATCCTGGATCGTCTGGAGGTGAGTCTGCGGAGATGGCGGCGTGCCCCATGGGAGGAGTAGTCCTATGGTATTTCATGTTACGTGTTTTGCAGCAACCATCGAGTAGCGATCAACCTTCAGAGCCCATGGAGATGTCCGGACCTGAAGGCGAAGCTGCTGTCAGTCGGGACCCACAATCCCAAGCGGTTCCTAATAATGAGGCGCCGGGCGGTGCCGCATCCTCCAGGTACCGGACACCTCTTTCTTACTCCTGTTGCGTCTTCTCTGCATCGTATCCCATAACTCGCCCTCCGTCTCTGCAGTCACCCCACTCCCACTGAGTACGCTGAGGTTCTCCAGTCATTGTCCCGGGCGGAGGAACGTCTTTCCCCCTTCATGGAGCGCTACCGGGAGATCATCAGTAATGCCACAAATGGCGTCTATGAGAATGTAAGATAACCTCATATGAGCCGCCCATAACACCTGACAGCAGACCGCCGCCATGTGTCACTGACTTATAGCGTCTGTCTTTCTGTGCTGCAGGATGACCGGGATCAGTCTCAGAGGATCATTAACCTCGTCGGAGAATGCCTCCGCCTCCTGGGAAATGCTCTTATCGCAGTGTCTGATCTGCGGTGCAATCTGACGGTGGCCGCCCCCCGACACATGCATGTCGTCCGCCCCATTTCACACTACACCGGTCCCATGGTCCTCCAGCAGGCCGCCATTCCCATACAGGTGAGATGCGGCTGACGTACGGTCACAAGCGTCCCTGTGATTGGCATTGGTCTAATTCTCTGTTCATTTTATCCTTAGATAAACGTTGGAACCACAGTCACAATGACGGGCAACGGGGGCAACGGAGCCAATGCTAGCCAAGGCGCCGCTGATCCTTCCCCCACCCCTGCTCCATCCACCAGCACCCCTGAGCAGCCGCAGCCCCAGCGCCAACCATCTAGAGGGGGCACGCCCATCCACACAACTGGGGACTCTCCCGCGACTTCTCCCCTACAGCCCCGTGTAATACGCATCACACACCAGACAATGGAGCCCGTCATGATGATGATGAACATCCCGGGTGAGGCAGCCACACACTTACATTGAGATCCCCCAGGATACAGGGGTTTTTTTGTTTTTTTTTAATGGTGCATTCTGTGATTTGTCTTAGACGCCGGATCTGGTGGATCACCCAACATTCCCCCGACATCAGCAGCTCATGGTAAGATGTGAATGGATTTTTTTTTAATCCATTTTTTGTGTACTTATATTTAAAGGGCATTCCAAAAAGAATAAATGGTCTGGTAGATGGGGCATCCCCCAACCATTCTCCATAAGAAGAAGCTGTAAGGATGCCGCTGTTTCCCCAATATGGTCTATGGAGAATTTAATTTTTTCTTTTCTTTGAGTCATACATGAGAAATAATCACACTTCTAAATGGTCTTCATAAAAAAATGTCCTACCATTTGTTGTAGTTGTAGAGTCTGCGCAGCCCTTGCACATAGCAGGCTGTCCTGCTGATCGTGACTGTCAGCTCTCTGCTCTTCCTTTCTTTTCTCTGTGTCAAGAGACACCAGGAGGGAGGGGAAGAGGTCGTACACAGCAGATAAGAATATAAAAAAAGGTTGTACTCGACCGTTCAGGCTATTAATGAGTCTTCATGAACAGCAGATTGCATCGGCTGTGGATAGGGAGGAAAGCACTCAGCAGTCAGCAGACTGTCATGGTGATTCGCGCACAGATGGTATCTCTGTTCAGGAAGAGAGTAGAGCACCCACATCAGATTCTGCAGGGGAAATCGGTGCAGGAATGAAGCTGTGCTGGCACATGAGAACTTGTGAGAGGAGCAGCTTTCTGGTTAGATCTCAGGGCCAGATTATATACGGGGGGGGGGGGGGGAGTCTGATCCTTGTAAACTGCATATTGGGGGCCTGGAAATGAATGAAGAGTGCAGTACATCAGCCGTATATTACTGATAAACTATTAACATGGCTGTTGCTTTTGTGTTTTAGGTGGCGCAGCGCATCTACACATGCCCGGCCTGCCCCCGGAGTTCATGCAAGCCATTTCCCATCAGATCTCCCAGCAGGCTATGGCTGCCGCTTCAGGTGTGTGCAGGAGTCGGGTGAGGGACCCTTCTCTGATCGTGATTGATGGTCGGTCCTAATGATCGCTTCCCTTTATTTCTCGTACAGGGCAACAGATGCCCGGCTTCCAAGGTCAGCCCCCACGATTTGTTTTCACAAGACCCGCTGCCCCACCTCAGCCTCCCCAAACCGGGACCACCGCCCCACCTGCAGGGACCGCGGGGCAGGCTGGAGCAGGTATCGGGCCAACGGTGAGCTGTCAGATCACTTTACCCTCGTACTCGCCCGTCACCGTAATGGCTGTGGGCTGCAGGACTATAAGGCTCTTTCTTGTCTCTCTCAGACCGTTCCGACCTCCCTGACTCAGATGATCAGTGGTTTGGTGGGCCAGCTCCTCATGCACCCCGTCATTGTAGGTGAGTGTCGTCTCCTGGGTCTCCCGTCTCGTGGCACAGTCTGGTATGGGATGTCCTTTAGGCTTTGTTCACAATTACGTCAGGTTTCCAAAGGACTGTGGCTCTGGTTCAGTCCTTCAGTCCCATTAAGGGTTGTAACCACTGCAGTGTACTGATCGGTGGGGGTCCGGCACTGATAATGTGACCTGTGCTATGGTGTCTCACTGATGTGTGAATCTCACAATATTTCTTCTGATGTGTCCCCCCCTGTCCTCAGCTTTTCACTGGTTCTCTCTCCCTCACAGCTCAGAATGGCAGCACGGCTCCTACCAACACATCCTCGTCCACCACCACATCCGCCTCGACAGCAACCACCACCTCCACCACTTCCACCTTCCCCAGCACTCCGACAGCACCTACCGCGCCATCTTCTCTGCCCCCTACAGGACCAGAGCAACAACTGTCCCAGCTGCTGGGCTCATTACTGGGCACCGCCAGCTCCGGCGTGGCCAACATCGCCATGAGCTCGCCAAGCATCGCGGTGGCGGTTCCCGGGATGCCATCCTTTCTACAAGGAGTCACCGATATATTGCAGGTAGGAGAGAAGGCACTGTAATATTATTGTTGTACCCTCATGCTGGCTTCGCGGAGGGGTGGGAAGAAGACGCTCGCTAACGATCATTCGCCAACAATCATGTCTGACTTCTTCATTGTTACTCCACCGCAGGAAGCACAGAACATCCCAGTGTCCACCAGTCCAATCCCATCATTTACTGCCCCCACAGCTGCTTCCCCATCCCCCTCTCCATCGTCCAGCACTTCACCTCAAGCTGCCGATACCCTCCCCCCTGAGTTCTTCACCAGCGTGGTCCAAGGCGTTCTGTCCTCCATGCTGGGATCCCTGAGCGCCGCAGATCAGAGCGGGACAGAGAGCATCGCGGCCTTCATCCAACGCCTCAGCGGTTCCCACAACATCTTCCAACCAGACTCTGAGGGTCCTGGCGGTGAGCGGCGGCCTCCTATCAAGCGTCTCGTGTGTTCCACGTACGAGTCTCATGCTGATTTTGTTTTTTTCGCCAGGATTTTTTGGGGACCTCCTTTCGCTCATCTGCCATCACTTCTCCTTGGTGGACATGGTGATGTTGTTACACGGACAGTCCCAGCCGCTGCAGAACCTACAACCGCAGCTGCGCTCTTTCTTCCTCCAACAGTATCTCCATCAGGCGGACCCCACCCCACAGAACATCCAGGTGCGAGCCCCAAAAGAGGCGTTTATTGCAGACAGCTCCTTTACAGAGCAGTGTGTTTCTATGGTTACAGATTACAAACGGACCGTTATGTAGTCAGATGCTGCAGTCATGCGATAAAAATTAGAAATTGGTGGCAATGATGGACTTGCCTCTGTATAAAAGAGATGAATGATTATTTTTCTTCTACTTTCAGATGGCGTCACGAAATCTTATTAATGGTCTGGAGGAATACATCCGAGAAAGCTTTGTAAGAGCCTGTATATAGTGTATTTTTTTTGTTTTTGGGTAACGGGGAGAGATCAGACATTTTGATCAGCGGGGGTCTGGGTGCTAAGACCCCCAGTGATCTCTAAAATGAACGGGCAGAAGGGCTGCTGGAGAGAGCAGCATTGGCTTTTGCCTCTTCACTTTAGCAACCAAAATGGGGTCTGTCACGGATCCCACCACTGCCACCAATTGTCACGGATCCCACTCCGTGGTGTCACTAATTTGTCATGTACCCGCTCTCAGCACGTGACTTGGGGGTTGTGCCTGCAAGGGTAAATCTATCTCCCTTTTCTCAGTCCTACATTCAACCTCTGTCCTATGCTGTAATGGGAGCATAAATCACGCACTGACCCAGGACACACACCTGCTCATACACGCTGCCACCACTCACCGAATACACGGGCGATGAGTCCCGGAAATTACAAATACTGTCTACCACTCATACGGATCATACAGTTTAAGGCTATGGATTCTTTTAGAACATTCAAGGTTCAACTTGTTAAAGTTTTATGCTTTAATACAAAAAGGTTCAGTGCTTACAGAAAGAAAAAAGTATAAAAATATGATAATAAAAAGACATACAACTATGTAAAACAGTATAAAATAAACAGGAGAAAACTTACAGAAACTAGCTTTGTAGTCTGCTTTCTGCTCCCTGAGGGGGGTGAATATGGAATTGGTAGAACATATCAGCTTCCCAGGCTGCCCTCACATGTGAACACGATTATATATATATATATATATACAGGCCTAATTTATAGCTTTACTCTGGAGGTCAGATTTCTAGACCAGCCCCTCAAGTTAATTTCATAATTGCTTGTTTTTTATTGGACCACGGCCACTCCCCCAATGAATATATTATTTGCTCTGAGATTCCCTGTGTAAAAGTTCTCAGATAGATGCTGTCAGGCTGTAATTAGCATCTCTCTTCAAAGAGCTAGGAGGTGTGAAATGTTTCCCTTTTTCTTGGTTCCCAGCACGACCCCCTGGTGAGAGTGGAGACCGCAGTCTGCCTTCTCAAGATATGTATGCTGTAAACTTTGTGAGGCCTGCAGATTCAGGACAGATGTTCAACTACTGCTAGTTACACATATGTCACTACACTCATATAGATATATACATATTTCACCACAGGGTCTCACAGCTGAATCCCCAATTATGAGACCTCAACAGTATTGCAATTTACCAAGAGACATAACAGAAGATTACCCTCCATTCTTTACACTGCAGGCCGCACCCTGAGACTAGCACACAAACCAGTTTAAGTTGTGAAACCGCTCACAATGTTTTGCCACCGCTGTAATTTCCTGCAACTTGGGATGGGAGGTCTCTACTAATGTCCCCCTTGTCCTCTATGTACGCAGGCCTTGGCGCCGGTCCGGGAAGATGTGGACATCACAAGGACGAATGTGGAGTTCCTCCAGGAGCAGTTTAACCGAATCACCACCCACATCCTGCACTGCTCAGGTTAGTGACTGTTACATGGGGCGATCGTACCGGTGGACCCCCTCCCCCCCCCCCGAGAGAGATGGACATTTATTCTTCACCTTTTTATCCTGCAGGCCCTACATTCGGGCAGCGTCTGCTGGAGATGTGCAATCAGTCCCTGTTTGAGTGGCTCACCCTGAATTTGTACTGTCTGAGGGGGGATCAGAACGCCCTCACTTCCGTCATCAACGAGAGGATTGTAAGCCGCCTGCTCCATGTTCTCCGACCTACTGACCCCAATAGGAGGAGAAGCTAGCTACTTCCTCCCCTGCCGACGGCGCCATTTTTTTTTTTCTCCTTGAAATAATAAAGCATCTTTATTATCTGTAAATGAGGGTGAAGGCTCCTCTGTCAGTCTGAACGATCACGAAGAAGGCGACCTCCTTCTAATGCTGAAATCGAAGTCTAGCTCCTCTGTACTTCTCAATTCTGCCTTCACCCTCGGACGATCTCCTCTTCTTCCTCTTATGTTTCTTTTTCTCTCCTCATTTTCAGCGGCGTCTGTCCTTGGACGTGTCTCCTGCGTTGGTGTCATGGGTGACGTCTGTCCTGTCCCTGCGACTCCAGGTTCTGCTGGGCCAGATGCCTGTAACTGAAGCCGAGGTGCAGAGACACGTGCGCAGAACCGTGGACGCTCCCCCGGTGAGATAGGCGCAGGTTACAGGCTTGTATTTTCTTGTATTAGTTACTTAGACTTTTCTTACGTTGTCTCCTGCCCGTCTTCTCCATCAGGTCTCTGAAGCCGCATCGCAGGAGCAGCCGATGGAGACGTCCCCTGCCGACGCTCAGGTACAACCCTTGTGTGAATGTGGTGCCCCCGTATACAGAACAACCCTCACTGCCTGCAGGTTCATCTACAACCCAATGCCTGACGTCACTGTCTCTGTCCCGCAGCCGTGCGCCTCCTCTCCGGCTCCAGCCACCACAGTGGAAGAAGCCATCTTCCTGCCGACCCAGAGTTCAGCTCCCGCTCTGTGCCCAGACTCGGAGATTCCTCCCCAAGAAGAGGCAGGATCTGAGCCTTGGGCTGCAGCCGTGCCTCCAGTGAGTGTTACCCGTCCGCCACCTTTAACCTTTCCTGCCTGCGTCTATCTAGTGAGTCGGATCTGGGCTCCATGCTTCATTCCTAGTCTTTTATTCTGCTCTTCTCTTCCCCCAACCCAAGGAATGGGTCCCTGTTATCAGACAAGACATACAGAGCCAAAGGAAGATCAAGCCGCAGCCTTCTCTGAGTGACGCATACCTGAGCGGGATGCCAGCGAAGCGACGAAAAGTGAGTGACCAAGAGAGTAAAGCCTACAGACGGTGCATGCACATTACATAAGTACTGACACTCCAGTGAGAGCTATGCCAACGATATGACAGTGCTACTAATGTGCATAGTATGGCGGTAATAGCCACCCTGTCCTGCATCCTGTGACACTATATATACATGTGTGGACCTATTAACCACTGATGTGCTTGTCGCCTTATTTCTAGACTATGCAGGGTGAGGGGCCTCACCTCTCGCTTTCAGATGCTGTAAATCGAGCTATGAGATATACAGGCGCTAAACCCGAAACCAGTACCGAGAGTCTGCGGAGGGAGCTGGATAACAGCGAGGTACAAGTGCGGTATAGAGAGCAGGTAAGGACAGAGTCGCGTCATATATTTAGGACCCCGTTAATTTCTGCAGAATTTGGGGGCAAAACTTTTGTGCAACTTCTTGATTGCAAAAAAAAAGTTACCACCTTTTGGTATTTTTTTATTTTTTTTTTACTCTGTCGCCTCATTGGGGGACACAGGACCATGGGTGTTATGCTGCTGTCCACTAGGAGGCGACACTATGCATAATCTGAAAAAGATTAACTGTGGCTCCTTCTCTGCAGTATACACCCCTGGACGGCATCAGCCTTCTCCAGTTTTTGCTTAGTGTCGCATAGGAGGCACACCTAAGATTTTTTCTTTTACTCCGTTTTTTCCGACGGATTACAGATGAAGAAAAGTGGGTCTCCTGCGAGACTCCCGGCATGGCTCCTTCCTCGGCCCCCTATTGCGGGGTGCCCGGTTGAAGTAGAGATGGCTATTCCCCATGTTGCTCCTTCCCCAGTCCCTCGGGAGCTGGTTCGAAGTCGAGACCCCCCCTCCTTCCCCAATTCCTTTTGGTTTCTGGGTTGAGGTCGAGGCGAGGATAAAGGCCCCTGAAGGTGACATCAGCACCCTCCCTAATCCCCCTCTGGGGGTATTAGGTTGAGACGCCTCAGGTAGGACCTGTACAGGCAGCATTCTACAGCTCCCAGCAATGTGCCAGCACACTACGCCTGCATCCAGGGACCCCAGCCCAGCTCACCCCCCTCACCGGGCCCCCCTTCCGCTTATAGCCCCACCGCTATCCTGCCTTTAAATCCGGGGGGGGGTCTGGTTCAGATCCGACCCCTCCCGGACTTTCGCGCCGGGCCTGGAGCCCTTCTGGGCATCAGGCATCTAATTTAGGCCCCGGCTTCGGCCTAGCTGAAGCCACCGTCTCCTCTCCACCCCCCGGCCCGCCCCCCGGATGACAAATATGACACTCTACAGTGTCATAGAGGGGGAGGATCGAGACAGAAAGGGCGCGTTTTTACACAGCTTTGCCGCCTTTTTCTCAGCTGTCCGCCCCTTTCTCCCCCTGCCTCTTCTCCTCGGCGGCCATTTCTACTGCAGCAAGGATTAACCCTGCATCTCCCGGTCAGCAGGACGAGGACCAGGCCAGCCAGTCTCTGGGGGGCACAGGACTGTGGATCTTCGGCGCTGGACCTAGGGGAAAACTGGTGGGGAAAGATCACAGCTGGGTTGTTTTACTCGGCTGTGAATCCATGTTACCTATAAGGCTCCCCTATAGGTTTCTCTGCATAGCTACCCCTGTAACGTCCTCTGCATAGCAGCCCTTCCGCACTCTGTGCACTATGCCGGGCTCAAGGTCCAAGAGAACCAGGCAGGACTGCTATTATGCATTCTGCACAGCCTGCAGGACTGCTCTCCCCAGTGGCAGTATCTACTTACACTGCCAGGACTGCACTCAGGCTACTGTGTCAGAGCCCCAAGAGGCCCCTACCAATGCTTCGGTGTCTAATGCCACACCGGAATGGGTCGCTCAGATGTCGCAATCTATGACGCAGTCTATAGATAACCTAACCTCCACATTGCTTCAGGCTCTGCAGAGTCATGCCTCGGCTATGACCATTACCTAGCAAAGGGAGAGCTTGGCTCAGGGACAGGACAACCCTGGCACATCCACGTCTAAGTCAGGACGCAAGCGGACCCACAGTCCATCTACGTCATCCCATAGCACTCGGTCATCCCCTTCTAGGGAGAGACAACGTAGTTCCAGGTCAGCTAGACCGTCCCCTTCCAGGGACAGACAACGCAGATCTCCGCAATCCCCGACCAGAGAAGGCCTCCCCAGCTCACCCAGCAGGGGACGCCTCAGTGATGCACAGGATTCGGAAGGCATCTGTGACTCCGACTCAGACAAGGAAACGGAGGGGTCCCTGATCCCAATCCCCCCTAGCAATACTGCGCTAGTTGAGTACTTAATCTCTTCCATCCATCGAATGCTGGACATTTCTGATCTGCCACCAGAGGCCCCAGAACACAAGATTTCCTTTGAAGGACCTCTGAAGCCGCCTAAGGTTTTCTCTAACCACCCAGAGTTTAAGGCGATCCTTAAAAAGCAGTTCTCACAGCCTGAGAAAAAATTCGCTAATCGCAAATATCTGGAGGCGAGGTACCCCTTCCCGCAGAAGGATACCAAGGAGTGGACAGACCCACCCGAAGTGGACCCCCCCAGTCTCTAGACTAGCAGCACAGACCCTCCTTTCACTGCCAGATAGCTCAACCCTCAGGGATGCAGCAGACCGGCAGGTAGAACGCATGGCTCGTTCAATTTTCGAGGCCGCAGGGGCATCCCTGGCTCCCGCGTTCGCTTCAGTTTGGGCTGCCAAAAATTTACAAGCTCTCCAAGCATCCGCTCCTGAGCTGTCAGACCAAGCGGTTCAAATAGCAGTCGTAGCAGATTACATGCTTCATGCAGCTCTGGATTCAGCAAGGGGTGTAGCGGGGATAGCATCAAACGCCATCACAATTCGGCGTATCCTCTGGCTGCGGGAATGGAAAGCCGACGCAGCCTCAAAGAAGTCCCTCACGCACCTCCCCTACCTCAGTGGGCGTCTTTTCGGTGAACAGTTGGACACGATGATATCCAACGCCACCGGGGGAAAGAGTACCTCTCTTCCCCAACTGAAACCTAAACGCACTTACAAGAAGCGTAACCAAACTCGATTCGGATCCCTTCGGAATTCTTCGGGCTGGTCCGTCTCGCGTCCAGCACAAAATCGTAACCGTTCCCCACGCAGGGCCAACTCACGATCAACGCCAAGGCCGGACAAGACCTGGCAGTCAAAAGCAGCCCAGTCTAAACCTAGAGGAGGAAAATCTCAGACTTTCTCCTCATCATGACTCACGGACCCCAGAAGACACCACACCCGTAGGCCGGCCGACTTTTGCTCTTTCATCAAGTCTGGCTGCCTATTACAGAAGACAGGTGGGTCAGGGAACGAGTGTCTTCCAGATACAATATAGAGTTCACCTCCAGACCGATTCTTCCTCTCTGTCCCCTCAAAACCACCAGCCAAGGCTCGTGCCTTCCAGAAAGCGGTCTCCTCGCTTTTTCAAGCAGGAGTCATAGTACCAGTCCCCATGGCCGAGCACTTCCGAGGGTTCTACTCCAATCTATTCGTAGTTCCCAAGAAAGGAGGCAGCGTGCGGCCCATACTGGACCTAAAACAACTCAAATACGTACGGGTCCGTCACTTCCGCATGGAGTCCCTTCGGTCCATCATTGCGTCCATGGAGAAGGGAGAATATCTCGCCTCCATAGACATACAGGACGCATACCTGCATATACCGATTGCACCTGCTCATCAGAGATTTCTCAGGTTTGCAATCGACCAGGACCACTACCAGTTCGTGGCTCTCCCGTTTAGACTCGCCACGGCTTCCAGAGTGTTTACCAAAGTCATGGCAGCTGCCATGGACGTCCTGCACTCCAGAGGCATAGTAGTCGTTCCATACTTGGACGATCTACTCATCAAGGCTCCCACCTTCAAGGACTGCGAGCTCAGCGTCTCAATCACAATCGACACTCTGAGTCGCATGGGTTGGTTAGTCAACCTGCAAAAGTCATCACCAACCCCGAGTCAGTCTCTGACCTTCCTGGGAATGCTATTCAACACCTCCAGGGGTCTAGTGCTCCTTCCCAAGGACAAGGCACTTGGCTCTCCATCTAGGAGTTTGCACCCTCCTCCGCAAACCCCCTCGATCTCTCCGGTTTGCCATGAGTCCTCGGCAGGATGGGGGCAGCAATAGAAGCCGTCCCATTTGCCCAGTTTCGTCTCAGGCCTCTCCAACTAGCCATCCTCAAGTCCTGGAACAAGAACCCTTTCTCTCTCGACAGGGAGTTCCGGCTAATGTGGTCAACCAAGAGGTCCCTGCACTGGTGGCTCAAGCCAACCTCGCTAGCAAAGGGGAAATCCTTTCTCACAGGTCATTGGAAAGTTCTGACCACCGATGCGAGCCTGACGGGTTGGGGTGCATTGCACCTACACCACAGAGCAAGTGTTCCCCAGTGGAAGCGGCCATGCCCATCAACATCCTGGAAATTCGTGCCATCCTCCTGGCATTTAGGGCCTTTCATCACTTACTGGCAGCCTCTCACATCAGAATACAGTCAGACAATGCCACGGCTGTGGCATATGTGAATCACCAAGGGGGGACCCGCAGTACCCAGGCGATGCGAGAAGTGTCACATATCCTCCACTGGGCGAAGGACACGGGGTCGGTTCTCTCGGCGGTCCACATTCCAGGTGTGGACAACTGGGAAGCAGACTACCTCAGCCGACAAGAAATAGACTCTGGAGAGTGGTCTCTCCATCCCGAAATTTTTCGCCAGATCTGCCATCGCTGGGGGACCCCGGATGTGGACCTAATGGCATCCCAGTTCAATGCCAAGGTCTCCAACTTCATGGCCAGAACACACGATCCGCGGTCGCTCGGAGCAGACTCTCTGGTTCAGGACTGGACCCAGTTCCAGCTTCTGTACATTTTTCCACCTCTCCCCCTGATATCCAGAGTGGTGAGGAAGATCAAACAAGAGGGAGTTCCAACCATCCTAATTGCAGCGGACTGGCCCAGACGTACATGGTACGCCGACATCGTACAACTTACAGCAGACGCCCCCTGGCGTCTCCCCGACCGCCATGATCTTCTATCACAAGGCCCGTTCTACCACCAGAACTCAGGGGCTCTCAATTTGACGGCGTGGCCCCTGAGACCTGGGTTCTAACCCAGGCAGGGCTCTCGCTGGACGTCATTGGAACCATGATCAGGGCACAGAAGCCAGCCTCTGCCAAGATTTATTAACGTACCTGGAAAGCTTTCTTTACCTGGTGCGAATCTCATGGCCAGACCCCACTCCCTTATTCCCTACCCAAAGTACTTGGTTTTCTCCAGTCGGGTCTGGAGGCCAGGCTGTCATTAGGCTCGCTTAAGAGCCAGGTTTCAGCCCTCTCAGTGCTTTTTCAAAGGCGCATTGCTACCAAGCCGCAAGTAAGGACTTTTCTTCGGGGGGTTTCCCGATTGGTTCCCCCCTACAGACGACCACTAGAAACGTGGGACCTCAACCTGGTCCTGACAGCATTGCAGGAACCACCCTTCGAACCCCTTAAGGAGGTCCCGCTCCGCCTTCTCTCCCAGAAGGTGGTTTCCTGGTGACAATCACCTCGCTACGCAGGGTGTCTGAACTGACAGCACTCTCCTGCAGACGGCCCTTCATGGCCTTTCACCAGGACAAGATAGTTCTTCGTACGGTCCCATCCTTCCTTCCGAAGGTTGTGTCCAACTTCCACCTCAATGAGGAAATTTCACTACCATCCCTTTGTCCGGTCCTGGTTCATAGAGTGGAGAAGGCTCTGCATACGCTTGACCTCGTCAGGGCATTGCGTATATACGTGTCTAGGACTGCATCCTTCCGGAGGTCTGATTCTCTTTTCCTTCTTCCGGAAGGAGGCCACAAGGGTCTACCAGCTTCCAAAGCTACCCTTGCCAGGTGGATCAAATCCACCATACAAGAGGCCTACCGCCTTAAGAATTCTCCTCTTCCAGCCGGTATTACGGCACACTCTACACGGGCGGTAGGGGCCTCCTGGGCCATTCGGCACCAGGCTTCGGCACAACAAGTGTGTAAGGCGGCCACTTGGACTAGCCTACACACGTTTACTAAACACTACAGGGTTCATACCCAGTCCTCAGCGGACGCGAGCCTGGGTAGATGTGTTCTGCAGGCAGCGGTGCCCTAAGTATAGAGGCCTGTCTGCACAATATTCGTCCATTGGTTCCCACCCAGGGACTGCTTTAGGAAGTCCCATGGTCCTGTGTCCCCCAATGAGGCGACAGAGTAAAGGAGATTTTTGTGTACTCACCGTAGAATCTTTCTCTTAGCCTCTAATTTGGGGACACAGCTCCCACCCTGTTGCCCTTTCCGGGCAGTTGTATCTGTTGAGTTCTCATATTGTTTTCTTGAGCTCGTTCATAGTTGCTTTCTTACAGGCATAATTATGTTATTCATGTTACGTTCCTCCTACTGCTTTTGCACAAAACTGGAGAAGGCTGATGCCTTCCAGGGGTGTATACTGCAGAGGAGGAGCCACAGTTAATCTTTTTCAGATTATGCATAGTGTCGCCTCCTAGTGGACAGCAGCATAACACCCATGGTCCTGTGTCCCCCAATTAGAAGCTAAGAGAAAGAGATTTTACGGTGATTACACAAAAATCTCCTTTTTTTATTCTTGTCCCAGCCAACTTTCATCTTATTAACCCCTTCATGACCTTGCCGTTTTTTGCAATTCTGACCAGTGTCCCTTTATGAGGTAATAACTCAGGAACGCTTCAACGGATCCTAGCGATTCTGAGATTGTTTTTTCGTGACATATTGGGCTTCATGTTAGTGGTAAATTTAGGTCGATAATTTCTGAGTTTATTTGTGAAAAAAACGGAAATTTGGCAAAAATTTTGAAAATTTCGCAATTTTCACATTTTGAATTTTTATTCTGTTAAACCAGAGAGTTATGTGACACAAAATAGTTAATAAATAACATTTCCCACATGTCTACTTTACATCAGCACAATTTTGGAAACAAATTTTTTTTTTGCTAGGAAGTTATAAGGGTTAAAATTTGACCAGTGATTTCTCATTTTTACAACAAAATTTACAAAACCATTTTTTTTAGGGATCACCTCACATTTGAAGTCAGTTTGAGGGTTCTATATGGCTGAAAATACCCAAAAGTGACACCATTCTAAAAACTGCACCCCTCAAGGTGCTCAAAACCACATTCAAGAAGTTTATTAACCCTTCAGGTGTTTCACAGCAGCAGAAGCAACATGGAAGTAAAAAATGAACATTTAACTTTTTAGTCACAAAAATGATATTTTAGCAAAAATTTTTTTATTTTCCCAAGGGTAAAAGGAGAAACTGGACCACGGACGTTGTTGTCCAATTTGTCCTGAGTACGCTGATACCTCATATGTGGGGGTAAACCACTGTTTGGGCGCACGGCAGGGCTCGGAAGGGAAGGAGCGCCATTTGACTTTTTCAATGAAAAATTGGCTCCAATCTTTAGCGGACACCATGTCGCGTTTGGAGAGCTCCCGTGTGCCTAAACATTGGAGCTCCCCCACAAGTGACCCCATTTTGGAAACTAGACCCCCCAAGGAACTTATCTAGAAGCATAGTGAGCACTTTAAACCCCCAGGTGCTTCACAAATTGATCCGTAAAAATGAAAAAGTACTTTTTTTTCACGAAAAAATTATTTTAGCCTCAATTTTTTCATTTTCACATGGGCAACAGGATAAAATGGATCCTAAATTTTGTTGGGCAATTTCTCCTGAGTACACCAATACCTCACATGTGGGGGTAAACCACTGTTTGGGCACATGGTAAGGCTCGGAAGGGAAGGAGCGCCATTTGACTTTTTGAATGAAAAATTATCTCCATCGTTAGCGGACACCATGTCGCGTTTGGAAAGCCCCTGTGTGCCTAAACATTGGAGCTCCTCCACAAGTGACCCCATTTTGGAAAGTAGACCCCCCAAGGAACTCATCTAGAGGCATAGTGAGCACTTTAAACCCCCAGGTGCTTCACAAATTGATCCGCAAAAATGAAAAAGTACTTTTTTTTCACACAAAATTTCTTTTAGCCTCAATTCTTTCATTTTCACATGGGCAACAGGATAAAATGGATCCTAAAATTTGTTGGGCAATTTCTCCTGAGTATGCCGATACCTCATATGTGGGGGTAAACCACTGTTTGGGTGCACGGCAAGGCTCGGAAGGGGAGGCGTGCCATTTGACTTTTTGAATGGAAAATTAGCTCCAATCGTTAGCGGACACCATGTCGCGTTTGGAGAGCCCCTGTGTGCCTAAACATTGGAGCTCCCCTACAAGTGACCCCATTTTGGAAACTAGACCCCCCAAGGAACTTATCTAGATGCATAGTAAACACTTATAACCCCCAGGTGCTTCACAGAAGTTTATAACGCAGAGCCGTGAAAATAAAAAAATAATTTTTCTTTCCTCAAAAATGATTTTTAGCCCAGAATTTTTTATTTTCCCAAGGGTAATAGGAGAAATTGGACCCCAAATGTTGTTGTCCAGTTTGTCCTGAGTACGATGATACCCCATATGTGGGGGTAAACCACTGTTTGGGCGCACGGCAGGGCTCGGAAGGGAAGGCACGCCATTTGGCTTTTTGAATCGAAAATTAGCTCCAATCATTAGCGGACACCATGTCGCGTTTGGAGAGCCCCTGTGTGCCTAAACATTGGAGCTCCCGCACAAGTGACCCCATTTTGGAAACTAGACCTCCCAAGGAACTAATCTAGATGTGTGGTGAGCACTTTGAACCCCCAAGTGCTTCACAGAAGTTTATAACGCAGAGCCATGAAAATAAAAAATAATTTTTCTTTTCTCAAAAATGATTTTTTAGCCCACAATTTTTTATTTTCCCAAGGATAATAGGAGAAATTGGACCCCAAAAGTTGTTGTCCAGTTTCTCCTGAGTACGCTGATACCCCATATGTGGGGGTAAACCACTGTTTTGGCACACGTCGGGGTTCGGAAGGGAAGTAGTGACGTTTTGAAATGCAGACTTTGATGGAATGCTCTGCGGGCATCAGGTTGCGTTTGCAGAGCCCCTGATGTGCCTAAACAGTAGGAACTCCCCACAAGTGACTCCATTTTGGAAACTAGACCCCCAAGGGAACTTATCTAGATGTGTGGTGAGCACTTTGAACCCCCAAGTGCTTCACAGAAGTTTATAACGCAGAGCCGTGAAAATAATAAATGTGTTTCCTTTCCTCAAAAATATTTTTTTAGCCCAGAATTTTTTATTTTTGCAAGAGTAACAGGAGAAATTGGACCCCAAAAGTTGTTGTCCAGTTTCTCCTGAGTACGCTGATACCCCATATGTGGGGGTAAACCACTGTTTGGGTACATGCCGGGGCTCGGAAGGGAAGTAGTGACGTTTTGGAATGCAGACTTTGATGGAATGGTCTGCGGGCATCATGTTACGTTTGCAGAGCCCCTGATATGCCTAAACAGTAGAAACCCCCCACAAGTGACCCCATTTTGGAAACTAGACCCCCCAAGGAACTTATCTAGATGTGTGGTGAGCACGTTCAACCCCCAAGTGCTTCACAGAAGTTTACAACGCAGAGCCGTGAAAATAAAAAATCATTTTTCTTTCCTCAAAAAAGATGTTTTAGCAAGCAATTTTTTATTTTCACAAGGGTAACAGGAGAATTTGGACCCCAATATTTGTTGCCCAGTTTGTTGTGAGTACGCTGATACCCCATATGTGGGGGTAAACCACTGTTTGGGCACACGTCAGGGCTCGGAAGGGAAGTAGTGACATTTGAAATGCAGACTTTGATGGAATGGTCTGCGGGCGTCACATTGCATTTGCAGAGCCCCTGATGTGCCTAAACAGTAGAAACACCCCACAAGTGACCCCATTTTGGAAACTAGACCCCCGAAGGAACTTATCTAGATGTGTGGTGAGCACTTTCAACCCCCAAGTGCTTCACAGAAGTTTATAACGCAGAGCCGTGAAAATAAAAAATAATTGTTCTTTCCTCAAAAATTATGTTTTAGCAAGTAATTTTTTATTTTTGCAAGGGTAACAGGAGAAATTGGACCCCAACAGTTGTTGCCCAGTTTGTCCTGAGTACGCTGGTACCCCAAATGTGGGGGTAAACCACTGTTTGGGCGCACGTCGGGGCTTGGAAGGGCGGGAGCACCATTTGACTTTTTGAACGCAAGATTGGCTGGAATCAATGGTGGCGCCATGTTGCGTTTGGAGACCTCTGATGTGCCTAAAACAGTGGAAACCCCTCAATTCTAACTTCAACACTTACCCCAACACACCCCTAATCCTAATCCCAACTGTAGCCATAACCCTAATCACAACCCTAACCCCAACACACCCCTAACCACAACCCTAACCGCAACACAACCGTAACCCTAATTCCAACCCTAATCCTAACCCTAATCCCAACCGTAACCCTAATCCCAACCCTAACCACAACTGTAACCCCAACACACCCCTAACCCTATCCGTAACCCTAACCACAAGCCTATTCTTAACCCTATTTCCAACCCTAGCCCTAATTCCAACCCTAACCCTAAGGGTATGTGCCCACGTTGCGGATTCGTGTGAGATTTTTCCGCACGATTTTTGAAAAATCTGCAGGTAAAAGGCACTGCGTTTTGCCTGCGGATTTACAGCAGATTTCCAGTGTTTTTTTGTGCGGATTTCACCTGCGGATTCCTATTGAGGAACAGGTGTAAACCGCTGCGGAATCCGCACAAAGAATTGACATGCTGCGGAAAATACAATGCAGCGTTTCTGCACGGAATTTTCCGCACCATGGGCACAGCAGATTTGGTTTTCCTTAGGTGTACATGGTACTGTAAACCTGATGGAAAACTGCTTCGAATTCGCAGCGGCCAATCCGCTGCAGATCCGCGGCCAATCCGCTGCCAATCCGCTGCGGATCCGCGGCCAATCCGCTGCCGATCCGCGGCGGATCCGCTGCAGATCCGCGGCCAATCCGCTGCGGATCCGCGGCCAATCCGCTGCAGATCCGCGGCCAATCTGCTGCGGATCCGCTGCCGATCCGCTGCGGATCCGCGGCCGATCCGCTGCGGATCCGCGGCCAATCCGCTGCCGATCCGCTGCGGATCCACTGCGGATCCGCTGCGGATCCACTGCGGATCCGCGGCCGATCCGCTGCGGATCCGCGGCCGATCCGCTGCAGATCCGCTGCGGATCCGCTGCGATCCGCGGCCGATCCGCTGCGGATCCGCGGCCGATCCGCTGCGGATCCGCGGCCGATCCGCTCTGTGTGCACATGCCATAACCCTACCCCTAACCCTAACCCTACCCGTAACCCTAACCCTACCCCTAACCCTACCCCTAGTTCTAACCCTAACCCTAGTGGTAAAAGAAAAAAAAATATTTTCTTTATTTTATTATTGTCCCTACCTATGGGGGTGATAAAGGGGGGGGGTTTATTTATTATTTTTTTATTTTGATCGCTGTGGTAGAACCTACCACAGCGATCAAAATGTACCTGTAACGAATCTGCCAGCCTGCAGATTCGGCGGGCGTACTGAGCATGCGCCCGCCATTTTCCAAGATGGCGGCGCCCAGCGAGGAGACGGCCGGACACCGGGAGGATCGGTAAGTATGAGGGGGTGGTGGGGGGGTGGATCGGAGCACAGGGGGGGGGATCGGAGGACGGGGGGAGCGGACAGGAGCACGGGGGAGCGGACAGGAGCACGGGGGAGCGAACAGGGGGACGGAGGGGGGTACCTGACAGAACGGACGACTGGGGAGGAGATCGGGGGCGGTGGGGGGGGCCAGTACATGATTTCCAGCCATGGCAGATGCTATTGCAGCATCGGCCATGGCTGGATTGCAATATTTCACCATTTTCATAGGTGAAATATTGCAAATTGCTCTGATTGGCTGTTGAAAGTGCAACAGCCAATCAGAGCGATCGTAGCCACGTGGGGGCAAAGCCACCCCCCCTAGGCTGAAGTACAACTCCCCCTCTCCCTGCAGATCGGGTAAAATAGGAATTAACCCTTTCACCCGATCTGCAGGGATGCGATCATTCCATGACGCCGCATAGGCGTCATGGGTCGGGAAGGGGTTAAAGAAGTGGTTCCCTTTCAGAAAATGTCTTTATCGGCTGCATTTTGGTAAAACATAAGCCGCACTTTACTTTCCCCTCCCCCCGGGTCCACTGTCCAGTCTCCGGAAACTGTTGCTGCTCCCGGCATCTGGCATTTGCTGACTTCGGGAACAGCAATGAAGACTTGCGTTTGAACCTGGGGAAGGTGAGAACAGCTCAATTTTATGGTTTAACAAACTGCAGCTAGGGACTAACTATCTGCAAGAGTGGACAACCCCGTGCAAAACCCCTGTCGTAATGATTCGGGGCTTTTCTGGCAGAAATTCTGCTTCACATGTTGAATAAATTTGTGGCGAAGAGAATGCACAGAGGAACATGGACGCTGACGGCTTTGTACAACTTATGCCATAAATGAGCATCCTATCCTTGCACACGGCGCCGGAATTTCCTTGCATAACGCTGACATTTTGCTTTTCTTTTAGTTTTGTCAAGACATCCAGAAAATCCTTCAAGAGAATGAGTCCTACAGTCCCCAGAGATTCCCCAATACACAGAGAGCCTTTCCAGGAGACCCCTAGACCCCAGCACCCCCACTTCAATGTGAGCCTGTGACCCCCCTCACACTGTGTATGTGATGTCTGTCCTCTGTGTACCCCTCCTCTATTGTATATGGCTTCTATGACTCCTCTCTGGTGGTATCTCCTAGAGAAGTCTACGTTTTCACTGTGTTCCCCCATTAAGGTCATTGCAATGGACGCTGCTGTGCCGCAGGAGTCGGGACCCCCCGGAGCTTACTGCGTTGTCTGCTAATGAAGGGGATGAATCATGAATGTTCTCACTAAAAATCTAATTTTTAACTGGCCCTTTAAATCATGAAATGCTCAGTTCTGTCCAGAATTATGAAAGCTTCAATAAAAGTCTTAGACCAACGGCTGCAATGTGTGAAACGCGTCCCTCGCTGCAGACATAAACCCTTCCGACCTGAGCTGCTCGGCCGCTCGCACTCACTTTATTATTTTGTGGCATTTATGTCCTGGGCGTGATGGAATCTTATTAGATAAAATAAAAAAATGAAAAGCTTTTTGGGTTTAATATTGTATTTTCTTCTTATAGTGAAATATGTATTTGTAGGCGATATACAGTATGACCGGCAGTAAATTAGCATCTGGTTTTAGGCTGCAGCTCTTCACAAAGGTCATAACCTATGCTATCTTGAGCAAAGGTAGCTTTGCTGGTCGCAGTTTCTCAGACCCCAGGGTGTCTTCGTAAGAACCCACAGAATTGGAACCATTTCACACCTCTGATGCCTTTTGAAGGGAGACACCAAATAGAACCTTGTTTCAGCCTGACAATTTCTATTTACTAAGGGAAAGAAAGGCAAAGACAAAGAACATTTAGAAAAATAATGTATTCATTGGGAAAGTAGCCATGGTCCAGTCATAAACCAGGAATTAGAATATTAACATGAAAGGTTGGTCTAGAAATCTGATCTCCAAGCTGAGACTATAAATGGGGCCTGACACAACAAAGTTGTTCACAGATTGAGGGCAGCCAAGCTGATGTGATCCATTTCCATATTCCCTCCCTCGGGAAACAGAATAACGGACTGCAAAGTTTAGATATTTCTGTAAGTTTATCCCTTTTATTTTTATAACTGTTTTGCATATTTGTATGTCACATCTTATTTCCATATTTAATCCTTTTATTGTAAGCACTGTATCTTTTTCTTTTAAAGCTTAAAACTTTATTAAGTTTGAACCTTGTATACTCTAAAAGAATCCAATTCCTTAGTGTGTGACCCTGTTGATTGGCAGACAGCATTAGTAGTATTTCCGGGACTCATCGCCCGTGTGTTCGGTGACTGGTGGCAGCGTGCATGAAGCGGGGTGTGTGGCCTGGGTCGGTGTGTGATTTATGCTCCCATTGCAGCATAGGACAGAGGCTGAATGCTGGATTGAGTGAGAGGAGATAGATTAACCCTTGCAGGCGCAACCCAAAGTCACGTGCTGAGAAGCAGGTATTTGACAGAATTGTGGCAGCGGTGGGATAGAATTATTTCTGTTAGTGCATGGTGTAAGCAATAATTCCCTGTACTAAAGAATTGGTATCCTTGCAAGGAGTGCACCAGTTCTACATGGTTCAACTCAGTGCTTACTTAGACATACTTGCAAACAGTTTCCCCTCCCCGTTTTTCTTTTCTATCTTTTATTTGGCAAAGGCTGTTCACAGATATGGCAGCCCAGTACTATGTATAGATTTATTGTGTCACTGGCAATAATGTAACATCTGTCTTGAAAAGCTGCTTGTCGCACCCAGGTGTTAATATGTATTTTCCTGGGACAAGTAGAATTCTGTCTCCAATCTCACCAAGGGTTCCTGCTGGAAGCTGAGAAGAAATAAATCCAAGGAGACCACGTCTGGAAAACTTCCCTGTGATGGAGAAGGATACGGACTTAGATACTATGAGGCCATAAAAGAGGCCCTGATCAGGAAATACACTTCTGTGTTAGGTTGTATCAGAGAAAGTTCCGGAACCTACAACGTGGATCAACTGACAGCTATGCAGATGTTGTGAGCACCTTGAGGACCACGTTCCACCAATGGATCAGGGGACTTTCTGTTAACAGTTTTGAGGACTTAATGGATCTTATGGTCAAGGATCAATTTCTTCACATGTGCCCTACGGATGTACGACAATTTGTGTGTGATCGGGAGCCACAAACTGTGGATCAGGCTGCAAGGATTGCGGACTGCTATGTGGTGAACAGGATGCCTGAGTTGCGGAAGCCATCGGGATTCAGCTGGAGGGGAGATAAGGTAAAAGGGGACCCTTCTCCCTCTGCCGGCCAATCACCAGTGCTGTCCAAGCCCACCTTCTATGGGGCCCCAGGGAATAGACATTCTCTAGGCGATGCACGCCGGTGCTTCTCCTGCAACAAAGTGGGACATGTTAGCGCTGTCTGCCCAGATAGGGAGGAACGCCGAACCACAACCACAAAGCCGTCTGTGCCCCCACCATCTGTCCTCTTTGTGGCCGGCTCTGATGCGAGGGCTAATGAAAACTGTCAATCTGTCACTGTTGGCAATAAAGTCACCATTGGTCTCAGGGACACTGGGGCAGAGGTGACCCTGGTGCGTCCAGCCATGATAACCCCTGCCGATATACCAGGAAAGACTATGTATATAACCGGGATTGGAGGGGTCAGCCCTGCCGTGCCCATGGCACATGTGTACCTGGACTGGGGAGCAGGGAAAGGATTGAGGGAAGTGGGAGTATCAGAGGCTATTCCCACCAATGTGTTGCTAGGCACAGACCGGTGGAGGATGGTGTCTCACTATGTTCCTCCCTTGCAAGTAAATGATACCGAGAAGGTGGAAGCAAGTGACCCACCTGAGATCCCGTGCGAGGAGGGAAAATGTCCCAATGCACAGGACTGTAAATATGTGGCAGCTGTGACCCGGAGTCAGGCTGCGGCTCAGACTCAGGCCCAGAGATTAGAGAATGAGTCTCAGACAGAACTGCCAGGACAGGAGACCCATACTGTGGTCCCAGAGCCTCCTCACATGGCAGACCCAACAAGGTCCCTGATAACAGATACTGAAGACTCCACTTCAGACCAGGGCCTGGCAGTCACACTAGGCCAGGGGCTGCAGACTGACAGACAGAGCTTCCAGGAGGCCCTGCGGACAGATGTCAGTCTGGAAGAGCTCAGATGTCTTGCAGACCAACCCCCTGCTGCTTCTGGCAAAGAGAGAATATACTGGGACCAGGGCAGACTGTATACAGAGACTATGCCCACGGATACTACAGAATCTTGGGACTCTGAAAGGCGGCTGATCGTCCCTTATCCATGTAGGGAACAATTATTGAGAATTGCCCATGAAGTTCCTTTGGCCGGACACCTTGGAATACAAAAGACTAAAGCTCACCTGACACATAACTTCTTATGGCCCAAGATGGGGACAGATTGCCAATTACTGTCGATCATGTGTAGTTTGTCAGAGAGTTGGAAAGTCTGAGAGTATACAGAAAGCTCCATTGATACCACTGCCTGTGATCGATGAACCTTTCCAGCAAGTGGCTGTGGATATCATAGGGCCACTTACAATCCCTAGCAGCTCTCGCAAAAAGTACATCCTCACAGTGGTGGACTATGCTACACGATACCCAGAAGCAGTGGCACTACGCTCCATCCGAGCAGACAAAGTGGCGGATGCTTTACTGACTGTGTTCTCTCGTGTGGGTTTCCCCAGGGAAATGTTAACCGATCAGGGAACCCAGTTCATGTCCGATCTGATGAAAAGCCTCTGTGAAAGAATTCAAATACAGCATTTTGTGGCCAGTGCCTATCATCCCCAAACCAACAGACTCTGCGAGCGTTTTAATGGAATATTAAAGCAAATGCTCAAAATGCTGGTGTTGTTTGCCTACAGCGAGGTACCCCAGGTATCTACTGGATTCTCCCCCTTTGAACTGGTTTATGGGAGGAGGGTCAGGGGGCCACTTGCTTTGATTAAGGACTGTTGGGAGGACGACCCCAGAACTACTGGAGTCTGTGGTCGAATATGTACTGCGGCTTAGAGAGAGAATGCAAAAACTGAGCAACCTGGCCCATGAGAACGTGACCCAGGCCCAAATCAACCAGAAGGTCTGGTACGACCGTAATGCCAGACTGAGGGCCTACGAGGAGGGACAGAAAGTTTGGGTGTTGGTCCCTATGTTACAGAATAAATTGCAGGCCTCACGGGAGGGACTATACACTGTACACAAGCGGCTAAATGATGTTAATTATGTGGTGACACTAGATGAGCATGCAAAGCGTCAGAAAGTATTTCATGTGAATATGCTGAAGGCTCATCATGACAGGGAGACCTGTGTCTTACCTGTCTGTAGCCTGCCTGAAGAGGGGGAGGCTGATCTGTTACTAGATGTGGGGGCCGGGCTCAGTACATGGAGTCCCTGGAGTCAGAAGAGTTTAACCCGGAGCTATCCCGCAGTCAGAGGTCTGAGCTGATGGGGGCGCTCAGCGAGTTCACCGAAGTCTTCACAGGGGAGCCTGGGAGGACACACTTAGCAGCTCACCATGTGGACACTGGTACTAATCCCCCAATATGGCAGTCTGCATACCGTGTGTCAGCAGAGGTGAAGGCACACATGAGGGAACAGGTAGAGGAGATGCTGAACCTCAAGGTGATACAAAAATCCCAGAGTGCCTGGTCCTCGCCTGTGGTTCTTGTCCCAAAAAAGGACCATACTACCCGGTTCTGTGTAGACCACAGGAAATTAAATGTACTGACTACCTGTGAGGTCTACCCCATGCCGAGGATAGATGAGCTGTTAGAGCAGCTAGCTAAAGCATCATACCTCACCATCATGGACCTAAGTAGGGGATACTGGCAGATACCCCCCTGACCAGAGAAGCTCAGGAGAGGTCTGCCTTTATAACGCCATTCGGGCTGTTTGAGTTTCTGGTGATGCCATTTGGTATGAAATATGCCCCTGCCACCTTCCAGAGGTTGGTCAATCACTTATTGGGAGGATGTGATGTTTTTGCCGTCGCTTATCTTGATGATATAGCCATTTTTAGTGATTCTTGGGAGGAACACCTCATACATCTTTCTCAGGTTTTGCAAAGGCTTAAAACTGCAGGTCTTACTGTTAAGCCAGGGAAATGTCAGGTAGCCATGCGGGAAGTACAATACCTCAGACACCGGGTGGGGGGAGGACTGCTAAAACCTGAGCCAGGGAAGGTAGAAGCCATTGCAGCCTGGGCCACCCCACGAACCAAGAAGCAGATACTGTGCTTCCTGGGTACGGCTGGCTACTATAGGAGGTTTGTACCAAACTACAGTGCTCTGGCCAAACCGTCAACTGATCTGATCAGGAAGAGACTTCCCAAAATTGTCTCCTGGAGTCCTCAGTGTGAGGAATCATTTTCTGCTCTAAAATCGGCATTGGTTAGTTCACCCGTCCTTCAGGCCCCAGATTTCACTTGCTGGTTTGTAGTGCAGACAGATGCCAGCACCTATGGGCTAGGTGCGGTTCTCAGCCAGGTGAACCTACAAGGTGAGGAGCACCCAATTCCTTACCTAAGCAGGAAACTCCTGCCCAGGGAAGTGGCTTATGCCACCATTGAAAAGGAATGTTTGGCAATTGTGTGGGCTCTGCAGAAGCTGCAACCATACCTCTATGGGCGCAACTTCACCGTGATCACAGATCATAACCCATCGAGTTGGCTCAACAGAGTAGTTGGGAACAACGGGAAATTGCTTAGATGGAGTCTGATATTACAGCAATACGATTTCACAATTCAGCATAAGAAGGGAGTCGACCATGGCAATGCTGATGGCCTATCTCGCCAAGGTGGGGTGGAACCAGATACGTGCTCAGGAGCTGACCTGTAAGGCTACTTTCACATTTCCGTTTTTTGTTAATCCGTCACAATGTGTCGTTTTGGGAAAAAGCATCCTGCAAATTTGCCCGCAGGATATGTTTTTTTCCCCATAGACTTGTATTGCCGACGGATCACGACGTATGGCCACACGTTGCGTCCATCGTGCACTGGTTGCGTCGGGTTTTGGCGGACCGTTGTCACAGAAAAACGTTTAAGGGAACGTTTTTCTGTACGTCGCATCCAGTGTTTCAGACTGTGCATGCCCAGCAGGAAATATCGCTCTCACGATCTTTCCTCACCCTGCAGTCTTAACGGAAATGTTAAAGCACACACTTCCGTCGGTACGTTGCGCCGACGATTCGTGACAGCCCCATACTGACGGAAATGTGAAAGAAGCCTAAGTCAACCCCCATGCACGTTCATAAGGAAGGAGGTGTGGTGAAATGTGTGTGTGTGTGTGTATGTATATATATGTATATATATGTATATATATGTGTATATATATATATATATATATATATATATATATATTATATAAACAGTGGACTATGTATAGATTTATTGTGTCACTGGTAATAATGTAACATCTGTCTTGAAAAGCTGCATGTTGCACCCAGGTGTTAATATGTATTTTCCTGGGACAAGTAGAATTCTGTCTCTAATCTCCCTAAGGCCATGTTCACACGATCCTTTTTTTGATCCTTTTTTTTTTCAGGTCCTGATTTGGAAAACCCGCAGTGCAAAACTGCACTGCTGATTTTCCTGCAGTTTCTTCTGCAGATTCCTCTGCGGGTTTTCAACAGCACTTTCCTATTGGTGCCTGTTGAAAACAGGAGCTGAATCCGCAGAAAGAAGGGACATGGTACTTTTTTTTTCTGCAGGCAAATGCTCGCGGATTTGCCTGAGAAAAAAAGGATAGTGGGCACAGCGGTTTTTGTTTTCCATAGAGTAACATTGGACTGTACCCTGCATGGAAAAAGGACCTGAAAAAAAAAGGATCAAAAAAAGGATCGTGTGAACATAGCCTCAGGGGTCCTGCTGGAAGCTGAGAAGAAAGGTAACATTTGGCACCTCCGAGCTCTTGGAAGAGAGATGTTAATTAAGGCCTGATAGTGTCTCTGGAAAAGCTGTTAAACAAAGGATCTCAAGAGAAAATAATATATTCATTGGGGGGGCGCGGCCGTGGTTCAATCATAAACCAAGCCTTTATGATTTTAACCTGAGGGGCTGGTCTAGAAGCCTGACCTCCAGACCAAAGTTATAAATTAGACCTGTATACAGAGACACGTGTTCACATGTGAGGGCAGCCGACGCTGATGTGTTGCACAAACTCCATTCACCCCCCCCTCGGAGCAGAAAGCAAACTACCAGTTAGAAGATTTCTGTAAGTTTTCTCCTGTTATTTTATACTGTTTTGCATAAGTTGTATGTCTTTTTATTATCATATTTTTATACCCTTTTCTTACTGTAAGCATTGAACTTTTTGTATTAAAGTATAAAACTTTAACAAGTTGAACCTTGAATGTGCTAAAAGAATCCATAGCCTAAGGTGTGTGAGCCTTATGAGTAGTAGAAATTATTATTATTATAAATATTTCCGGGACACATCGCCCGTGTATTCGGTGAGTGATGGCAGTGTGTATGAGTGGGGGTGTGGCCTGGGTCGGTGTGTGATTTATGCTCCCATTACAGCATAGGACAGAGGTTGAAAGCTGGACGGGGAGAGGGGAGATAGATTAACCCTTGCAGGCGCAACCCCAAGTCGCGTGCTGAGAAGTGGGTACGTGACGAATTAGTTACACCACGGAGTAGGGATCCGTGACACCCAGCAATGCCAGCTCTTGCACCGGAGATACCAGATTGAGGAGCCTATGGACTGTACTTTACAAATGGACTTAAAACAGCTGGGGACGAGTGATTCCAATCTGCTCATGCAGATGTACCGGCAGGCTGCAGAACGCCGGGACTGACCGGCTGAGAGAGAGGCTGCAGAACGCCGGGACCGTGAGGCTGAGAGAGAGGCTGCAGAACGCCGGGACCGGGCTGAGAGAGAGGCTGCAGAACGCCGGGAGGACAGAGCTTTCCAGCTTCAGATGGCTCAAATAGAGCAGGATATCAGTCCTCAGATAACCCCCTCCCAGGACATAAATCCAAGGAGACCACATCTGGAATACTTCCCTGTGATGGAGAAAGATCTGGACTTAGATACTATGAGGCCATAAAAGAGGCCCTGATCAGGAAATACAACCTAACACAGAAGTGTATCAGAGAAAGTTCCGGAACCTACAACGTGGATTGACAGCTATGCAGATGTTGTGAGCACCTTGAGGACCACGTACCACCAATGGATCGGGGGACTTTCTGTTAACAGTTTTGAGGACTTAACGGATCTTATGGTCAAGGATCAATTTCTTCACATGTGCCCCACAGATGTACGACAATTTGTGTGTGATCGAAAGCCACATACTGTGGACACCTAGACCACAAGCTGGGTGTTAACAGTGTTAACTTAGCAAATAAGAAGTATGTATGCTAATTCCAGCACATATTTAGAGATGAGCCAATTATATTGTTACAATGCATGAATACTAATCTACTATATAATTGTCTATGGGTCACTTCCGTCTTTCTGTCTGTATTTCTGTCTGTAACGAAAATCCCAAGTCGCTGATTGGTCGTGGCCATTTTGCCGCGACCAATCAGCGATGGGCACAGTCCGGCGGCAAAATGGCCGCTCCTTACTCTTCGCAGTCAGTGCCTGCTCCATAATCCCCCTCCAGTCAGCGCTCACAAAGGGTTAATGGCAGCATTAACGGACCGCGTTATGCCGCGGTGTAAGGCACTCCGTTACGCTGCTATTAACCCTGTGTGGCCAACTTTTTACTTTTGATGCTGCCTATGCGGCCTCAATAGTAAAAAGATCTAATGTTAAAAATAATAAAAAAAATAAAAAATCATTATATACTCACCCTCCGTTGGCCCCCCGGATCCAGCCGAGGCCTTTCCCACTCCTCGCGACGCTCCGGTGACCGGTCCATACATTGCGGTCTCGCGAGATGATGACGTAGCGGTCTCACGACACCGCTACGTGATCATCTCGCGAGACCGCAATGCACTCTTTGGACCGGAGCGTCGCGAGGAGCATCGGTAAACGCCTCGGCTGGATCCAGGGGGCCGACGGAGGGTGAGTATATAACTATTTTTTATTTTAATTCTTTTTTTAACAGGGGTGTGGTGCCCACATTGCTATATACTACGTGGGCTGTTATATACTACATCTCTGTGCTATATACTATGTGGGCTGTGCTATATACTACGTGGCTGTGGTATATATTACGTGGCTGGGCAATATACTACATCGCTGTGCTATATACTACGTGGCCTGTGTTATATCCTGCATGGGCTGTGCTATATACTATGTGGGCTGTGCTATATACTATGTGGGCTGTGCTATATACTACTTGGCTGTGCAATATATTACGTCGCTGTGCAATATAGTACGTGGCCGTGCTATATACTACGTGGCTGTGGTATATATTACGTAGCTGGGCAATATACTACATCGCTGTGCTCTATACTGCATGGGCTGTGTTATATACTACGACTGCTATATACTACGTGGCTGTGCAATATATTACGTGGCTGTGCAATATACTACGTGTCTGTGCTATATACTACGTGGCTGTGTTATGTGGGCTGTGCTATATACTATGTGGTTGCGATATACATACATATTCTAGAATACCCGATGCGTTAGAATCTGGCCACCATCTAGTAACCTATATAAAGACTGACCAGGTGATGTAATAAAGAGAGATCTGCTTTGATTCTTAATTTATTAGAGTGGCTCTCCCGTATTTGAATTTTACAATTTAATTTGGAGCAGACAACGTCTCAGAACATCCCTTATTATGTGGTCACAACAAAAGCTAGCACCCAACCAGGAACCCACTAGTTCAAAGGACCGCTTGATCCAAACGTTTTGCTAGCTTTTAGACAGACAACTTGGAACAGCTGCAGCAAGGTCAGAAGTTTTATTCTTGCGCTACCTGAACTTGTCTTTTTGATTTAGCCTCCGTGTGTTTGGGTAAGTTTGTCCGCAGGTCACTTGATATTTTCTTAGTAAGTGGGTCCATTATTGTTAGACAAAAGAACCTTGTGTGCTGTGTTGTATGCTGTATGGGGAGTGTGGATTTGGCATTTCACTGGTCATCTGGACATGAGGGTGGGTTGTATTGATTAGTTGATTTGTACCCGGTGGAGCCGACGTTGGTGATTGTCGTCAGTAGCCTCTTGTATTGCTAAAGAAACCCATATGCTTTCGGCTCCTAGACGTAGGGGCCGATGGTTTTTGTCTGATATATAATGTCAGGCATGAAGTGACTGAATGAAGCCATAACGTGTGTGTGGTAGCCGCTGGTTTGCCTTTATAGTCCTGTGCTCCTGTTTCTAGAGAAACAGAAGATGGGTAAATCTCTTTTGTAAGGAACAGATGGAGCATGGTAGAGGTGCTGTTGAAAACTGGTGAAACAGAAAAAAAAGAAATGTGTGCAGAAAGTGCATAGGTATTGTTCAGTGTCCGGTTGTCCACCGGGTAGAAGGCTTAATTAGGGTTTCTGGAAGTGTATTGATGGAACAGAGAGGATGTGTAAGTGATGCTAGCTTCTTAGATCAGGCTGAGATATGGTGGAAAACCTCTTTGTAATGAGCGGTGAGGTGAAGGAAGGAAACATGATAAGTTTTAGTATGTGAAAGTATGAAACAAAGATGGTGTTGATCGCCTTGCTCCTCCCAGTTTGACTTCATCCCCTACATTGTCCCTGAAGGATGGGCATGTTGTGTATGTAGGAACCCGAATTTAGTTTGGGCGGAGACCTGTCGTGAATGTGGTGCCCCCTGTTGGCACATAGGAACCATTAAACCTCCTACTCCTAAAACAGGATTGTATCCTTTTTTGCCCCACAATGCATTTGCATGGTGTTCCCCTTCTAATCAGTGCCCCAAGTGCTACACCCCCCATCAGTCTTGGCCATGCCCCCCTTTGAACAGGACCTGCCCTCCAGCTCCTGCTCTGACACAACCCAAACGCATGCAGCAGTCTTTTGCTGCCATCCGACACTCAATAGGACAATTAGGGTGGGCAGCCCACCTCAGTCTCTGCTCCTCACCCGCAGCACTTGCCCAGATTGCTACCACCAGATCTCACACCCCAGTTTAGGGGACCCAATACTGTAGAGCCCCAGGAGGGTGTGTGGCGTCCCTGGCATCCTAGTGAAATGCTGGCCATGATGAGTAGAAGGCCAGACCCTGGAATGTTTCCCATGTCATTTGTTATAAAAGGAAAAATACTTTCTCCTTTTGTTGACAGGGTTTAGATGACCTGGTGTTTGTTAGTAGAGGAAGGAGACACCTTCTACCCTCTTGTGATGGGGGCAATAGGAGCCCAACCCGCAGATGATACTTCACTAGGTGGGGAAACAGTATATGAGAAAAACTCACCCACTGGGGTCAAGACAGGTTAGCCTCCCAGTCAGCCATCCTACAGGATATTGAACAGGAAAGATGGTAGGACTTATTCAAGCACGTCCGAGGTCGACACCTGTTTAATGTCCTGTGCCTTTGTTGAAGGTTTAAAGCCTATGAGTAGCCAAGGGTGTGAAAGCAACAAATGCCCTGGATAATAAGGCAAAAACCCTGTCCAGAGCGCTCTTATATAGACTAGGCAAGGGCAAAGAAATTTCACATGTAATGATTATAAAAAGCCTGGATACAGAAGCTGCAGGTCTACTACACCAAAGCGCAGCGTGATAACCCCCCCTACCTTTATTATTATTATTATTTATTGTTATAGCGCCATTTATTCCATGGCGCTTTACATGTGAGGAGGACCTTCTCCCTTCACCAGTCTTTTCAAGGTAGTTCAGCTCATGAATGCTTTGCCGCTTTAATTGTCCTAACTTTCTCCCTCACGGTTTGTCTCTCAGGATGTTACGGCCATTCTTTCTCAGTTCCGGTTGACATCTCAGGCTTCAATGTGCCCTCCTCATACCTGATAACATCAGCATTCACTGTTGCACTACTGATTCCAGCCATCTTGTTGCCTCTGTAGGGGAGAGTGGGCGGTAGTGGTAACTTTGGTGACCTGTTAGTTGAGCTACAAGAGGAGCATGATGTGTACAAATAATGTCCCATGGGGGGGTTTCAGTCATGTTACCGATGTCCTATTAGATACCCCAGACCATGAGCTCTTTGTGGATGGATGGCGTAGATGGCTGGTTCTATACTAAATATGCTGTTGTTTCTCTCCATGAAACCATAAAAGCAGAACCGCTTCCCCCAAATATGTCTGTCCAGGAAGCCGAACTGAAGCTTGCAGACATGCTAAAGGTCAATCTGACACAATTTATACAGTCACTATGCTTTCATAACTATGGACCTATATGGAGAGCTTGATCTTTCCTCACAGTGGCAAGTAAGCCTATCAAGAATGATAAAATCCATGTCTGATGGAGACATTACGTGAGAAAGTTGCCATAGTGAAAGTCAAAGGCCATGAAAGGAGGACTCAACCACAGCAAAAGGCAATCACCTGGTGACCAGGCTGCAACATCTGCAGCTTCCCAACCAAGAGGCAACCCTGCAGGGGTGGCAGCTGCACATGTGGCCTCCATCACAGACCCACCTGTGACCTACGACCTCTAGAAGCTACAACGACAGGCTGGTGTTGAAGAATTCACCAGATGGCAAGAGAAGGGATCTGTGCTGTCAACAGAACTGTGGCACGTGGTGACAAAGTTTGCCTTTCCCGAGTTCTGTGTCCCATGATGGCTCAAGCCACCCATGACAATACCCACCAATCTAAGACTGCCATGACAGACCTCGTCCACCGCCATTGGTATGCTCCTGGGCTCAGTGTCACTGCATCCAAACACATCCAAGCCAGTCTGACCTGTGTTCTTCACAAAGTCGGACGCTCCACCAATACTCTATGAGACGCACAACAAGGCCCCCTTACCTATTTCAGCACCTTCAGAAAGACTACATTCAACTTCCCAAGAATGTACTTGTGTGTGTTGACCTCTTCTCAGGATGGACAGAAGCGTACTAAGTGTGTTTAAAGCCACCCCCCAAGACTGCAACAAACTGATCTCAGAAGTCGTCTGTAGATACGGGGTGTCTGAGACCACAGAGACACTCACTTTATGGGAGAAGTGACGCAGGAAATAATGTCCGCCCTGGGACTGGAGTGTGGCCTTCATGCTGTGTAGCATCCACAAAGTAGCGGTAGAGTAGAGAGATTGAATGGGACCCTGAAACTGAAAATCCAGAAAGCCATGACTGAAACGGGCAGACTATGGACAGAATGCTTGCCCCATGCGCTCTTCTCAATCAGGTATACTCCCAACAAAAAGACAGGACTCATCCCATAAGAGGTGTTAGTTGGGTCAGCCCCTAGGCTAGGGTTGTATTTTCCATAGCAGCTCCAGATGCAACATGATAGACGGTCTTCTTGTGTTATTGCCCTTACGAAAGGCTTATCTGACATATGTTCTCGCGTTTACCATTTTCTTCCAAATTCTATGGAAGGGAGCTACGCCCTTCAGCCCGGAGACTGGGTGATGGTCAAGACACACCAGGAGAGCCCAACTGGATCCACTCCTCACACTGCAGAAAGACCACTGACCCAAGAAAGCCACCGAATGATGTGGATGCACACCCTATGCCTTATCCTTATTGCTTTGAAAAATAGGGAGACAGTTATCACTTTCTGGTTTAATACATAAGACCCTGTAGTCAGTTATAAATATGACCTGTGTAACATGGTCTCCTGCCCTAGGGTGGAGTGGTATCGTGGGGACTCACCCAAAAGCTTGTGTCACCATAGCCAACACTGACTATGGGTCTAATTGTGAGTCCTAGAATATGGTGGGCTGGAACACTTGGGAATACTGGGCCTACAGCCCTCCCATATTCCGAGAAAAGACAGTAAGGGTAGGAGCCTACTTACTAGAATGACTCTGTTACAACCAGAATACGTGACCAAACACTGTACAGTAGGGTCCTGTTTTACTTGTACTTGACAACCGTCTTCCCTTAAACTTGGCAATAGAGAACCCATCTGTTATGGATGCAGGACTATATGTGATGGACATAAATATCCTGATGGACACAGACCAATTAGGACACTTTTATCTTAAGGATATCAGGGACCGACCTTGTAGTGAAAATATGTATTTGTAGGCGATGTATGACCGACAGTAAATTAGCATCTGTTCTTAGCCTGCAGCGCTTCACAAAGGTCATAACCTATGTTGTCCTGAGAAAAGGCAACTTTCCTGGTCGCAGTTTCTCAGACCCCAGGGTGCCTGCCTAGAACCCACAGAATGGAACCATTTCACACCTCTGATGCCTTTGAAGGGAGACACCAAATGGAACCTGACAATTTCTATTTATTATGGGTAAGAGGGGCTAACACAAAGAGCATTTAGAAAAATAATGTATTCATTGAGAAATTAGCCATGGTCCAGTCACAAACCAGGAATTAGAATATTAACATGAGAAGCTGGTTTAGAAATCTGATCTCCAGGCTGAGCCTATAACCTGGGCCCTACACAAAGAAAGTTGTTCACAGATTGAGGGCAGCCAATCTGATGTGATCCATTTTCATATTCCCTCCATCATGAAGCAGAATAACAGACTGCAAAGGTTAAATATTTCTGTACATTTCTCCCTTTTATTTTATAACTTTTGCATATTTGTATGTCACTTTTATTTCCATATTTGTATATCCTTTTATTGTAAACACTGCACCCTTTTCTATTAAAGCTTAAAACTTTAATAAGTTGAACCTTGTATGTGTTATGTTGGGCTGGTGGTTAGGAGCACTAGAAATGACCAGATGAGCAAACTAGCAATACAGGACGAGCTCTGGGAAGTGGGAGCTCTGCTGACCGCAACCCCTAATCCTATCACAACAACTAGAAATAGCCGTGGAGCGTTCCTGACTCTGCCTAGACGCCTCTTCACAGCCTAAGAGCTAACTACCCCTAAAGATAGAAAATACAGCCTACCTTGCCTCAGAGAAATTCCCCAAAGAAATAGGCAGCCCCCACATATATTGACTGTGAGTTAAGATGGAAGTCACAAACACAGGAATGAAATAGGTTTCAGCATAGGAGGCCAGACTTAACTAAACAGACAGAGGATAGAAAAGGTATCTTTGCGGTCAGCATAAAAAACTAACAAAAAACCACGCAGTGTGCAAAAGAAACCACCGCACCGACTCACGGCGCGGTGGTGCCACTCTGCATCCCAGAGCTTCCAGCTAACAAGATTAAATCATAATAGCAAGCTGGACAAAAACACAGCGGTAACAAATAAGCTAGCAGGGACTTAGCTTTTGCTGAAGTAGACAGGTCATCTGAAAGATCCAAGAGAACTGAACCAGTACTAGGACATTGACAGCTGGCATCAAGTAAAGATCTGAGTGGAGTTAAATAGAGCAGCCAGCCAAGGCCTGAACGAGATCAGCTGGAGAAGGAATCTCAGAACCAGCAGCTCCACTCACAGCCACCAGAGGGAGTCCATGAACAGAACTCACCGAAGTACCATTCATAACCACAGGAGGGAGCTCGAGAACAGAATTCACAACATGTATGCTCTAAAAGAATCCATAACCTCAGAGTGTGATCCTAGTGATTGGCAGACAGTAGTAGTATTTCCAGGACTCATTGCCCATATGTTCCGTGAGTGGTGGCAGCGTGTGTGAAGCCGGGTGCATGGTTTGTGTCGGTATGTGATTTAGGCTCCCATTGCAGCAGAGGACAGAGGTTGAATGCTGGATTAAGTGAGAGGAGATAGATTAACCCTTGCAGGTACAACCCCCAGACACGTGCTGAGAAGCGGGTACATGACGGACCTAAATAAGACTGAGACTTCATAACCTTATACTTCCAAAGACTCATTCCTGGTGTCCTTCCTAATAAACCCTTGTGATGAGGGAACATCCGCCATCTTGGACGGGCATACTAACAGAGATTGGCGTGACTCCATTTTGTCTCCTGGTCACAGGTCTGCAGAGAGGAGTGCTCCTGGCCCCCACCTTTTCTAAAGAATAAAGTTCCTATTAGTATGGTACTGGGCTGAGCACAATGTGGCAGGCAGATAGCATTTCAAAGCCTGAGTGAGGAAGCCACACCAGCAGGGGACCTAGAGGTGTTTGGGGGCTTAATTATAGCACGCATGTCAAGTGGCCACAGGATACACATTTATTATGGCCGTCCAGTCGAACCGTCTCCAAGATGGAATCGTGAATTATGGATGCATCATCCTAGGTACCGGCTCATTAAAAATATTCCCCTTGCCCTAAAGAAATTGCGCATCTAACAGTGCGACTCCCGTGTCCGTGGGAGGTCTGAAACCCGAGATATAGAGATCAGCCTCCCACAGGGACCGAATGGGTCCAGGTTTGATTCCTGTACGACCGGCAGAACAAACTACAGGCGCTGGTACTGCCCGTGTACTGATCCGATCATCCTGAGAGAAGTTATCCCATTTATTAGATATTGGAATAAATCTTGCAGGGTTGCAGAGGGGTGGAGACTGCTAAGCCCACCCAGCTACAGGGGGGAGGGTCACAGCAGGGTTAAGAGCTGGGACACTTGGAGAGTGTCAGACACACACAGAAGAAGATGACTAACTGAGGAACTACGAAAGAGGGCAGGCCAGTCAGAGGGGGGCAAGCACACGCTTTCTGGGGGCTGCCCAGCAACTAAGCTGTCTACCTGTGGAGCGCAGAGCCCCCCGGCTTCCACAAGCGACCTTCAACCTGGTAAATTGACCTCCAGCTTTATACCTTTAAGCCTTGTATTATTATTGTTATATTGTACTCTGACTGTAACTCTTGATATATTGTGATTGTATATTTCTTGTAATTACCTAGTGCGCCCTTAAGGCAATTAAATCATAAATTAATTTTGGGCTGATCCTTTTACTCTGATTGCGAATCTTAGAATACCCAGCGTGGGTAACAGGGCAGTCTCCCCGGCGGCCATTTGCTCTAGGTGCAGTTCCCTTACTGACCTGAGAGACAAAGGGAGCGCCGGAGAGCTGTGCCTGTGTAGTGACGTCATGGATTGGTGACGTCGGAGGAACAGGGCTTCCTTCACAACCCTAAAGGCCAATGGAGTTAGCATGCATCCCAAAAATGACACGTTTCCAGAGTTTAAAAGGTATCATTAACCTAAAGCACTTAGTTTCCTCGTACTGCAGTCCCACTACAATGAACTTGGTGCGAGGCCATGTCCTCCTGAATCAGAGGGTAGCTAGGGCTGACTTGTGGTGGATGTGTGGAAATGGTGACTGACTTTAATCCAATTTTGCCAGTGGGATGGGAGGGTACATATGTTATTGTTAAATTCCTGATACCACTCCGGATTGTGACTCCAAATACACACAAAATTCACGAATATGCAACAGAAAACCAGAGACACCAGTATTCCTACCTTTTTTGACCCTCACGAGTACATTGAAGCTATTGGGGTCTCAAGAGGAGTACCAAACAAGTTCAAAGCCAGAGATCGAGTAGCAGTGGGATTACAATCGCTATTCCCCAACAATACGGCAAATAAAAATGTGGACTAGATAAATTATATCTACTATGACCAACTGATGGATGCCAACTCTGACAAGCGCATAAATGTGGCACCCGTATAGTTTCCTTGCTTGATGTGGCTTTTGTGTGTGTGTCCTTTCGATGGTGACAGGAAGAACGATCCAGAGAATTTGGTGAAGTGGTGTAGGAAGGCCGGCTTCTTTTATTAGGGAAGGAGAACATATCTGGGGGAGTCTGTAGACAGGCACTTTGGCTGGAACTGCCACAAGAGAAGGAAATTACGAGAGCAGGATGTATATTTATCTATCCTGACTTCATTTTAGCTTCTTTCTACATGTATTTCTTTCTTTCCAAGATGGAGTACATGATCAGATAAAGGGGCTCAGGAATGCCTTTGTGTAACAGACATAGAAAAAAAACAAAAGAGAGAAACGAGACTTAGGCCCCTTTCTCACATCAGATTTTTGCCATCAGTCGCAATCTGTCGAATTTTGAATAAAACGGATCTGGCAACTGATGCCGCCGGATCCGTTTTTTTTTCTCATAGACTTGTATTAGCGACAGTGTGCGACAGATGGCCTCATGTTTCATCTGTCGTTCGCCGGATCCATAGAAAACTGTCCGGTGGCCGGAGACAAAGGACATAGTAATGTTTTTTTGTCTACATAGAAAAAACTGACAGCGACGGATTCGTCGCCATCCGTTGTTTGCTCGAATGGAAGCCTATGGGCGCCGGATCCGTCAAATGGCGACGGATTGTTTTTTTTTAATTTTTTAACTGAGAATGCTCCGATCCAATTAGCCGGATCTGTCGAAAAACGAATCCGTCGCATCAGTTTTTCACAATCTGCGACGGATCCATCGAGCCAACGGATTGTGACTGAAAAAACTAATGTGTGAAAGGGGCCTTTACCATGGTTTTTGTGCAGATTCCACCTGCAGTGATTCCTATTATGGAGCAGGTGTAAACTGCAGCGGAATCCACACAAAGAATTGACATGCTGCGAAATAAACAACGCAGCGTTTCCGCGCGTTTTTTTCCGCAGCATCTGCACTGCGGATTTTGTTTTCCATAGGTTTACATGGTACTGTAAAAGTATGGAAAACAGCTGCGAATCCACAACGTCAAATCCGCTGTGGATCCGCAGCAAAATCCGCAGCAAAATCCGCAGCGTGTGCACATAGCCTTAACAGTGTTAACTTAGGGTACTGTCACACAGTGCAATTTTGATCGCTACGACGGTACGATTCGTGACGTTCTAGCGATATCGTTACGATATCGCAGTGTCTGACACGCAGCAGCGATCAGGGACCCTGCTGAGAATCGTACGTCGTAGCAGATCGTTTGGAACTTTCTTTCGTCGCTTGATCACCCGCTGACATCGCTGGATCGTTGTGTGTGACAGCGATCCAGCGATGTGTTCGCTTGTAACCAGGGTAAACATCGGGTAACTAAGCGCAGGGCCGCGCTTAGTAACCCGATGTTTACCCTGGTTACCAGCGTAAACGTAAAAAAAACAAACAGTACATACTCACATTCCGGTGTCTGTCCCCGGCGTCTCAGCTTCTCTGCACTGTGAGCGCCGGCCAGCCAGAAAGCGAGCACAGCGGTGACGTCTGACGTCACCGCTCTGCTTTCCGGCCGCTGTGCTTACACAGTGCAGAGAAGCTGAGACGCCGGAGGACAGACACCGGAATGTGAGTATGTACTGTTTGTTTTTTTTACGTTTACGCTGGTAACCAGGGTAAACATCGGGTTACTAAGCGCGGCCCTGCGCTTAGTAACCCGATGTTTACCCTGGTTACCCGGGGACTTCGGCATCGCTCCAGCGCCGTGATTGCAACGTGTGACCGCAGTCTACGACGCTGGAGCGATAATCATACGATCGCTGCGACGTCACGGATCGTGCCGTCGTAGCGATCAAAATGGCACTGTGTGACAGTACCCTTAGACAATTAGATGTATGCTAATGCCAGCACATAGAGATAAGCTGAGCCAATTATATTGTTACAATGCATGAATGCTAATAACTCACAGTTAAGTCCATATATATTTGGACAGAGACAACATTTTTCTAATTTTGGTTATAGACATTACCACAATGAATTTTAAACAAAACAATTCAGATGCAGTTGAAGTTCAGACTTTCAGCTTTCATTTGAGGGTATCCTCATTAAAATTGGATGAAGGGTTTAGGAGTTTCAGCTCCTTAACATGTGCCACCCTGTTTTTAAAAGGACCAAAACTAATTGGACAATTGACTCCAAGGCTATTTCATAGACTGGTGTGGGCAAGCCCTTCTTTATGTCATTCTCAATTAAGTAGATAAAAGGCCTGGAGTTGATTTGAGGTGTGGTGCTTGCATTTGGAAGGTTTTGCTGTGAAGTAAACATGCGGTCAAAGGACCTCTCCATGCAGGTGAAACAAGCCATCCTTACGCTGCGAAAATAGAAAAAACCCATCCGAAAAATTGCTACAATATTAGGAGTGGCAAAATCTACACTTTGGTACATCCTGAGAAAGAAAGAAAGCACTGGTGAACTCATCAATGCAAAAAGACCTGGGCACCCACGGAAGACAACAGTGATGGATGATCGCAGAATAATCTCCATGGTGAAGAGAAACCCCTTCACAACAGACAACCAAGTGACCAACACTCTCCAGGAGGTAGGCTTATCAATATCCAAATCTACCATAAAGAGAAGACTGCATGAAAGTAAATACAGAGGGTTCACTGCACGGTGCAAGCCACTCATAAGAATCAAGAATAAAAAGGCTAGACTGGACTTTGCTAAAAAAAAACATCTAAAAAAGCCAGCACAGTTCTGGAAGAACATTCTTTGGACAGATGAAACCAAGATCAACCTCTACCAGAATGATGGAAAGAGAAAAGTATGGCGAAGGCGTGGTACAGCTCATGATCCAAAGCATACCACATAATCTGTAAAACACGGCGGAGGCAGTGTGATGCCTTGGGCATGCATGGCTTCCAGTGGCACTGGGTCACTAGTGTTTATTGATGATGTGACACAGGACAGAAGCAGCCGAATGAATTCAGACCAGACCTGGTCAATCTTTATCTGTGCTGCCCTCTCCGGTGCCATGGGAGTGATTCAGAAATGCTTCAGGTACAGCTTGCATTTAATGTAATCTTGCTTTTGATACATTTAGGAGGCCGTGATGGCACAGCGAATATAAAAAAGATAGAGTAGGACTGCCCCATTATGAGAATGCCGTGAAGTGGCAGGGTGGCTCAAAGAATTGATCAATTATTTGCTAAATGTCTCATTTTGAAATACAGTTAGAAATCAATATGTGCATTTGCACTTTATGTTTTGAGTTCTGACCTTAAGCAGTGTTGGCTTCTCCCCTTTTTTTTGCTTTGGTATTCAGAGCCATACTGTGTGCTCAGATCCAGCCAAATGCAGCCAAACTGATTGGTCGTCGTTTCCTACTACAGATGGACAATGACCCAAAACATAAAGCCAAAGCAACTCAGGAGTTTATTAAAGCAAAGAAGTGGAATATTCTTGAATGGCCAAGTCAGTCACCTGATCTCAACCCAATTGGGCATGCATTTCACTTGTTAAAGACTAAACTTCAGACAGAAAGGCCCACAAACAAACAGCAACTGAAAACCACCGCAGTGAAGGCCTGGCAGAGCATCAAAAAGGAAGAGACACCGCGTCTGGTGATGTCCATGAGTTCAAGACTTCAGGCAGTCATTGCCAACAAAGGGTTTTCAACCAAGTACAAGAAATTAACATTTTATTTACAATTATTTAATGTCCCTTTAAAAACAGGGTGGCACATGTTAAGGAGCTGAAACTCCTAAACCCTTCATCCAATTTTAATGTGGATACCCTCAAATGAAAGCTAAAAGTCTGAAATTCAACTGCATCTGAATTGTTTTGTTTAAAATGGATTGTGGTACTGTCTATAACCAAAATTAGAAAAATGTTGTCTCTGTCCAAATATATATGGACTTAACTGTATATAAAGACTGACCGGATGATGTAATAAAGAGAGATCTGCTTTGATACTCAAGGTATCAGCGTGGCTCTTTCCGTGCACGTATTTGAATTTTATAATTTAATTTGGAAAAGGCACGTCTCAGAACGTCCCACATTATGTGGCGACTACACGCTGCAGAGTCATTCTGCTTACCACTGAACCACAGTGTTGCCCTAGTTACGATAGTGAAGAACCCTTTCGAGAAACAATCTCCCTAATGACATTGTCCAGCTTTGTAGCCCCTCAGATTATTATTATTATTTATATAGCACTATTAATTCCATGGTGCTGTACATGAGAAAGGGGTTACATACAGGGTTATAAATATCATTTACAGTACACAAATTTATGATGACAGACTGGTACAGAGGGCTCTCAGATAAATTAGTTATACATGTGTAGCAAGAGGACAAGTATAACAGCAGTGATCTATCCAAGATTTCTGAGGTATAAGAGTAGCGATCTATCCCATAGTGATGAAGCATAACAGCAGCGATCTATCCCAAAGATCTGAGGTAAAAGAGCAGTGATCTATCTATTGATTTATGCAAAGATTGTTTTATTTCTATCCTAAATTATACAGTGCATGACTCCTTGTTCTTGTATCAATTACAATATACCTTATTTTTTTTTACAGGACAAAATTATTTTGAGAGCGAATTTACATAATTACAAAATGTCTAAGAAGCATCTTAAGAAGTCAGCTGTATTTGAGCATTTCACAGTGACTCAAGATAAAAAAAAAACATTCTGTGTCAGTGTATATGACCCAGATAAAAACAAATGCTGTGATGCCAAAATCAGTGAATACTCAGGCAGTGACAAAAATGCGCCTTCAAGAGCTTCCAAGCTAAAAAGACATTTACAACGTTGCCTCCCAGAAGTTTACAAAGCTGTGATTGAAAATGATCACAGCAGCACCAAGAAACTGGAGACCAGCACTTCCAGCCAGGCAAAGGAGGAGGAAACAGCATCTCAATCATCAGTTACAAGATATTTTGTAAGTGACAAAGTTACTGTAACAATGACAGCTGATGTGTTTAAAAGACAGCTCATTGAGCTTGTTGTGAAGGACAGTGTACCATTATCATTATTTGCACGCCCAGCTTTTACAGCTCTTAATGGAGAAATGGCCCCACAAACTTGGTGTTTCTCTGGAAAGAGAACGTATTAGATAATTAGTGATTGAAGAAGCCCTTAACCAAAAGGAAGATCTTAAAAAGGCTGTCAAGAGACACTTTGTGTTTCTTAAAATTTATGCCTGCACACGTCACAGAGTGAACTATTTTGCTATCAACGTTCGATATGTTTGTGACAACAAAAAAATTATTACTAAGACGCTGGCAGTAAAAGATACTATAGTTCATCACAGCAGCCAGGTTCTCCAGACCTTGGTGGAAAAAGTTCTGCAAGATTATGAACTCAAAAATGAACAGGTTCTTGCTATTGTATCAGACAATGCTTCAAACAGGATAAGTACTATTAAACTGATGAATGAGAATAATGAAGGTGGACAGCAGCTAGAACATTTCACATTCAGTATGTTAGAGATGGAAGGCCACAGTCCTGCTCCCATAACGGAGGAACAAACAGATATTACTACAGAAGAACAGCAAAATGATTCTTTACAATAAGATGATCTTGTTGAAGCTGCTTCACACCTCTTTCCTATTCAGCACATGTGCTGTGTTGTGCACACACTGCAGCTGGCAATAAGAGATAGTCTGTAAGAGGGACATGCTGGAACTCTGATTAGCAAAGTCAGGAAATTGTCTATTGCTGCCAGAACCACTAAAATTGATTCCATCTTGAAGAGACGTGCTGGAAAAGGGGCAATTGTGGATCAAGCCACTCGGTGGGGCAGCACCTATTTAATGATTGAGCGATTGCTTGAGCTGAAACCCTTCCTTGTAGATATGGCCAACCCTCAGGTAACACTGCATGAAGGTCAATAGACACAGGTGGTTGAATTGAAGGAATTGCTTCATCACCCATTTACAGTGACTAACAAGTTACAAGCTGAGGATTTAACTCCTGGCATTTTTATAAAGGGGTGGAAGAACTTGTTGTTTTGCCTGTCCCAAAGAGGAAGTTTAATCGCAAATGGCATTGCTGCTTCAATTACACGGTGACACTGCTATTAGAAAATAAAATTCTTCTGGCAGCTGTTTATGTGGACCCGAGTCATCGTATATTGCTGGATGATCAACAGCTTGCTAAAGAAAAAGAAGCTCTGATTGAGGTAGCAGTTAGGATGAGTGGGCTACAGGACGGCCAAGAGCAAGAGGACTCGGGTCCTGCCAGTGCTGCTGCTGCCATTCCTTCATCCTCATCAGATGAGGAGTATGATTTCGACAAGTATTTGGATGACATGGAGCAGGGAAAAAGATTCCACTCCCTTAGAAAACAGATTGACCATATTTCAGCAATATTTTTCACTTGCTCTCAGAGAAGTAGAAGAGTTCAGTCGTTCTCCAAAACTGACTGCACGAGGCAATTCCTTTATACCCTGAAATAGTTAAGAGATGTCGTCCATGTGGTTACTGCTTTGCCACCAACCCAAGTTAGTGTGGAGAGGTTGTTCTCTAGCCTTAAAATAATTAGGTCAGATGTGAGGTCTTCTATGAAGGAGGATCTGATGGAGGCAATACTATTTCTCAGAACAAATTCATATACTGCACAAATGCTATTCAGTACGTTTTTGTTGAACAGTTACTGCATAGAGTATAATAAACTAAATATGAAAAAGTTTTTTGTTCTAAAGCTGTAATCCTATAAAAAATATTTTATGTTCTATCTAAATGGCTTGATTATTGTATCAAAATAATGATTAAAAGCCTGATGTTACCATTTTACTACAGTAAACTTGTCACTTAAACTAAAACATGAGACAGGTACGAGGAAGTCGGAGTCATGGAAATTGAGGAGTCGGAGTGTCACAGATCCCTACTCCGTGGTGTCACTTATTCGTCACGTGCCCGCTCTCACACGTGACTTGGGGTTGTGCCTGCAAGGGTTAATCTATCTCCCCACTCTCAGTCCAGCATTCAACCTCTGTCCTATGCTGTAATGGGAGCATAAATCACACACCGACCCAGGCCACACACCCGCTCATGCACGCTGCCACCACTCATCGAATACACGGGCGATGAGTCCTGGAAAATAATAATAATACTAATAAAAATATGTCTATCACTCATAAGGCTCACACACCTTAGGCTATGGATCCTTTTAGAACATTCAAGGTTCAACTTGTTAAAGTTTTATACTTTAATAAGAAAAGGTTCAATGCTTACAATAAGAAAAAGGTATAAAAATATGATAATAAAAAGACATACAACTTATGCAAAACAGTACCAAAATAAACAGGAGAAACTTACAGAAATTATCTAACTGGTAGTTGCTTTCTGCTCCCTGAGGGGGGGGGGTGAATGGAGTTGGTGAAACACAACAGCTTCTCAGGCTGCCCTCACATGTGAACACAATTCTCTGTCTGCAGCCTAAATTTATAAATTTGGTCTGGAGGTCAGGTTTCTAGACCGGCCCCTCAAGTCAATATCATAACTGCTGCCTGTTTGATTGGGCCACGGCCGCGCCCCCAATTAATACATTATTTTCTCTTGACTTACGTGTGAAAAGGTTCTCAGGAATAGATCCCCTCAGGCCACAATTAACATCTCCCCTGCAAGACCTGAGAGGTGCCAAATGTTACTTTCTTCTTGGCCCTAGCTAGACCTCCTGGTGAGATAAGGAGACACAATTCTACTAGCCCCAAGGAAGTACCTATTAACACCTAGGTGCGACTTGCCTTCAGGACAGATGTTAAATTATCACTAGTCACACATATAACCCTAGACATAGGTCACTACACACATATAGATATATATACACATATTTTACCACACCTCCCTCCTTATGAACGTGCATGGGGGTTGACTTACAGGTCAGCTCCCGAGCACGTATCTGGTTCTGCCCCGTCTTGGTGAGAAAGGCCATCAGCATTGCCATGATCAGCTCCCTTCTTGTGCTGAATTGTGAAATCATATTGCTGAAGTATCAAACTCCATCTAAGCAATTTCCCATTGTCCCCAACTACTCTGTTGAGCCAACTCAATGGGTTATGATCTGTGATCACGGTGAAGTTGTGCCCATAGAGGTATGGTTGCAGCTTCTGCAGAGCCCATACAATTGCCAAACATTCTTTTTCAATGGTGGCATAAGCCACTTCTCTGGGCAAGAGTTTCCTGCTTAGGTACAGAATGGGGTGTTCCTCTCCTTGTTCGTTCACCTAGCTGAGAACTGCACCTAGCCCATAGGTGCTGGCATCTGTCTGCACTTCAAACCGGCGAGTGAAATCTGGGGCCTGCAGGACGGGTAAACTAACCAATGCCGACTTTAGGGCAGAAAATGATTCATCACACTGAGGACTCCAGGAGACAATTTTAGGAAGTCTCTTCCTGGTCAGATCAGTTAACGGTTTGGCCAGAGCACTGTAGTTTGGTACAAACCTCCTATAGTAGCCAGTCGTACCCAGGAAGGACAGTACCTGCTTCTTGGTTCGTGGGGTGGCCCAAGCTGTAATGGCTTCTACCTTCCCTGGCTCAGGTTTTAGCAGTCCTCCCCCCACCCGATGTCCCAGGTATTGTACTTCCCGCATGGCTACCTGACATTTCCCTGGCTTAACAGTAAGACATGCAGTTTGAAGCTTTTGCAACACCTGAGAAAGATGTGTGGCGCCCCTAGGGGTATTTGCCACAAAAATAGTTATTGACACCAAATACAAATACTAGAATAGCAAGACTGCACTACCATCTCCGGCCAGAAGGGGGAGCTCCAGAGACTGCCCTTGATCTATTCTGGTCTGAGAAAAGGACTGGAAGTTGGGTTGAGGAGCTGAAAGTGAGAGGTCGTATAACTGAACTCCTAACAGCCCTATGATGGATTATAGGCCTGTAATACCCATAGTAGGAAAAGAGGAATAGAGAAAAAGGACATTGTGAGAACCGGGTAGCAATAACCTCTACCCAGAATAGGCGCAGAGACGGATACCGGATCCGTGGCTATGTTCATTATATATAATACAGCAACCGGAAGGAAGTGAGGTGATATCAGCTTCACCAGGGTAAGACGCAGCAACAGACACAGAGTTCAGCAGTACTCCCAGAGGGGGTAAGCCGACAAAAAAGGACTCGGGTTGTCCGTCAAACCAGAGCACAGAAGAGACAGATCGGGTCAGCAGCCAGTTCACATACAGCAGCAGGGCCATACAGAAACTGCGCATAATAAGAGGTGGAAATCCTGACAGGGTCAAAGTAATTCAGAGTTCTTAAACAGACTCCGGTGACAGTATTGGTTGCAAATCCCTGTTTGTTGAAGTAAACTGGTTAAACGTTTCAGCGCCTCAGTCTTTCATTTGGACAATAGCCATCGATCCAGGATCGGGGTCATCACGGCTGAGAGGACCTGTTGCTGATCAAGTAAGTGTATGTTCCTTCATGATATCCCTTACATTGTGCATCGCCTGAGGCCACAGCACCGGGTCAAGCCACTAGTGACATCCCCCTCAAGAGACGGACCTCATTGATCTGGTGCTGGGTACCTCGGTCTCCCGGGCGTCACAACTGGCATCACGAACAGGATTGGGCCAGCCCGTACACCGGGTATTGTGTGCCGTAATTGGAGTCTGAAACTGAAAATTTGGATGAAAAATCTTGGAAATTTACTTTGTTAAAGAAAATCCCGTTCCCCATTAAAAACTATTGAAAGTGACTTTTCTCCATTGGTTATAATGGGGTAAAAATGGCCGCCATCCCCTGATGTAATCATCTCATAACCGTTAGGCACAAAACTGTTAATCGAGCTACGTCATTACCCAAGCCCCAGTCTAACTGAAAAACTTCAAAATCCATCATCACAGAGCGTGCGGCAGTTAGAAGCAGCAGGGGGCGTGTCATTGTCATCCTGCTGCACAGAGGAACGAATCTACATTATCTAGACGGAAGCTGGGACCGGAGGGGTCTGGATTAACTAAGGGGGTACAGTATGTCGCAGCACGGAGACGCCGCAGCACCCGGCGACGCTAATGCAGCTGAAAGACAGAGTGTTGATAGAGAGCCTGGCAGCGCAGCAGTGCAAGGAGTGGCGCCCATCATGCCGGTGTTGATGCCATATACCCCGGGTGGCCCGTGGCTTCCAATGTATGAAGGTGAACCTAATACCCTTGACGGTTTCAGGGAAAAGATGCTGGCTCATTTTGATATGTTCCCCGTGGGTGCAGCTCAGCGTGTTAGTCTCCTGATGATGCAGTTAAGTGGCCATGCTAAGCGAGAAGTCACGGCATGGGCAACTGATCTAAAAGGTACTGTTGAATGCATATTTGCTGGATTAAAAGCTACATTTGAAACCACTGCCAGCAGCAAAGCTAAAGTACGATTCTTTAATTGCAAACAAAAAGCTAATGAGGGCGTGAGAGATTTTGCCTTAAACCTGCAGGAAGCCTTTAAATCACTTACACTGGCTGAACCCATTTTTAACACAGGAGCCGATAAACTGCTAAGAGACCAATTTATTGAGGGACTCTACACCCCTTCTCACCAGGGGCATGTGAGCATGCTTGTTTTTAAGAACCCTGAATTGACATTTGCCCAATTAAAGGAGAGCGCTATACGTCTCCAGCTGGCAGAGGCACCTCGGGATCAGGATCTCACACAACCCATGGCAGATGCACTTCAGCAACGGGGAATGCCAGTGACATCAGCTATGTCCGGTGCCAGTCCCTGGGGCCCATTACTAATGAGGCTCTTCATCAAAAGCTTGACTCTTTAACTGATGTTGTTGCTTCAATGGCTAAAACCATGCAGGAGATGAGAGAACCCAAGATGGAGTTGGCAAACCGTAGAGAGGATGTTCCATGGATGAGGTCCCGGAGATACCCGACATGGAGAGGACGACCCCGTGACCGCTACCAACCGGATGGACAGCCCATTTGCCGCCGTTGCCAGCAGCCAGGCCACTTTGCATGAAATTGTGATTTAAATTGGAATCCCCTGGGAATGCGGGCCACTTCGCAGGAATGAATTTTCAAGGCCCAACACCCTGGCACGACAGGTACATCGGAGGATGACCCATCATCCCTATCGTGCTGGACGGAATTCCCCTCAACGCTTTGCTGGACACAGGTTCCCAGATTTCATCTATACCGTATATCCTTTATAAGAGGTACTGGGCTGAGGTAGATATTGATAAAGGACCCTCCAATGTTGAACTAGATATATGGGCCAGTAATGGTAAGTTGGTACCGAAACTAGGATTCAGGGAGATGACCATAAAGATTGGTAAAGCAGAATTGAAGAAACAGGGTATAATTGTCGTTGATGTTGACCGACAGAACTGTGAACCAACTGTATTGATAGGAATGAATGTGTTAGAGAACTGCTTTTCCGAAGTTATTTCTGTCTTACAACAAATTGCTGAAACTGCCCAATCCTGCCAGCAGAGAGTTCTCCGGAGAGAAATAAAAGTATTAATGTTAAGGCAACAGATAGAAGTTGCAGGTGGAGAAATCGGCAGTGTGAGAGTGAGTGATCCAACGTCTATTGTAATCCCACCAAAAACAGAAATGCTGGTATGGTGTAGAGTGGCCATTGGTACTAAAGGACGAGACTATCAAGCCTTAATAGAACCAGCGTACACCGACAGCAGGCCCACTATACTCACGGCACGAGGGGTGGTCGAGGTACACCGGGGACGGGTGCCGGTACGACTTTTGAACTGTGGAGAGGAAGAGGTCACTTTGCCAAGGTACGCTACAATGGCATAGTTATATACTGTTGACAACAATGCCATCACAACCGTTGAGCCCTTAGAATCGGCCTGTCAGGTGGAAAATAACGGCTCAGATGGAGAATCGGAGGATTGGTGCCAACAGCTAGACGTGGGTGTAGATTCAACACCTACCCATCAAAGACAAGGGGTGTATAGATTAGTGACGGAATATGAACAGGTCTTCAGTAAACACCCATTGGACTTCGGACGGATAGAAGGGGTGGAACATACAATCCCCACCGGTGACCATCCCCCGATAAAAGATAGATATAGACCCATACCGCCCGCTCACTATCAATGCGCGAAGGACATGCTGAGAGAGATGAAACAGGCCGGGGTAATAAGAGATAGTTGTAGCCCTTGGGCGGCCCCTCTGGTGATTGTCAAAAAAAAGGACGGAACCATGAGACTGTGCGTAGACTACCGGCGGATTAATAACATCACCCATAAAGACGCCTATCCCTTGCCTAGGATAGAAGAGTCCTTGACTGCTTTGAAATCTGCTAATTATTTTTCCACCTTAGACTTAACAAGCGGGTATTGGCAAGTCCCTGTGGCTGAGAGAGATAAAGAAAAAATGGCATTCACCACACCAATGGGTCTAAGCGAATTTAATCGCATGCCGTTCGGACTCTGCAACGCATCCGGTACTTTCCAGCGACTGATGGAATGTTGCCTCGGACACAAGAACTTCGATACCGTCCTCCTGTACCTAGATGATGTGATCGTCTACTCAAAGACTTACGAACAGCACTTAACAGACCTGGCAGAGGTGTTTGAAGCCTTATCCAAGTATGGTATGAAAATCAAACCATCCAAATGTCACCTTCTCAAGCCAAAGGTGCAATACTTAGGGCACATCGTGAGTTCGGCGGGAGTAGCACCGGATCCCGAGAAAATAACTGCCATAAGGGATTGGCCAAGACCTACCAACGCAAAAGAAGTGAGGCAATTCTTGGGATTAGTGGGTTACTATCGTAGATTTATAAAAGGATTTACCAAATTGGCAGCGCCCATGCAAGATGCTTTGATAGGGCAGACGAAGAAACCTTCAAACCGAAACCCTCCTTTTCAGTGGAACGACGAAAGAGAAAACTCCTTTGAACAACTAAAGAAGGCACTAACCGGAGAAGAAGTTCTGGCGTACCCGGATTACCATCAACCTTTCATCCTCTACACCGATGCCAGTAATGTTGGATTGGGAGCGGTGCTGTCACAAAAGCAAGAAGGTCGGGAGAAAGTCATCGCCTTTGCAAGTAGAAAACTCCGGCCTACTGAAAGAAATTCTGAAAATTATAGCTCCTTCAAATTGGAGCTACTGGCAGTAGTTTGGGCTGTGACTGAGCGTTTCAAACACTATTTGACCGGTGCAAAATTTATTGTCTATACTGACAACAATCCATTGACCCACCTAGACACGGCTAAATTAGGTGCATTAGAACAGCGATGGATAGCCCGGTTATCTAATTACAACTTCGTGATCAAGTATCGAGCAGGTCGCAAGAATGGAAATGCCGATGCCCTATCCCGGATGCCACACTTGAGAGATGTAGAAGAAGAAACGGGGGAGCTTGAAGAAATTGAACTACCAGCCTTTCATCAGCCCAAGGTAAAACATCGTCAGTCAAATACCTATCAGAAACAACAAGAAGTGAATTTTAATCCATTAGCACACCATAGATGGGCTGACACCGAAGATAGCAATCCGGCTGTGAAGCTAGTGAAGGAACTATTGACTGAGCAAAGTGCATATCCCGATGAGGATGCCCCAGAAGAGACGCATCAACTCTGGAAAGAGAGAGGCAAAATGTTCCTGTATCAAGGGAAACTCTGTAGAAGATACACCAATCCGAAAACACATGAATTGGTTTGGCAGATTATCGTGCCTAAACAAGATGTGAGGATGGTCCTCGAGGCTTACCACAATGGTGCTGGTCACTTTGGTTGGAAAAAGCTAGAAGTACTTCTGAGAGAAAGATTTTATTGGGTCGGGATGAGAAAATCAATCGAACAGTGGTGTAGAAACTGTGGCCCGTGCAACCTCAGAAGGAACGATCAAAAGAGCACCACTGCAGCCCATAATCACCAAACAACCACTTGAACTGGTAGCCATGGATCACGTGAAGTTGACACCGAGCCGGTCCGGTTACGTCTATGCCTTGACCATCGTGGATCATTATTCGCGCTTCTTGGTAGTAGTACCTGTAAAAGATATGACTGCAAAAACAGCAGCCAAAGCGTTCCAAATGTACTTTTGTAGATCCCATGGATATCCGGAACAGGTTCTCACTGACCAGGGTACAGCCTTTGAATCAGAGATCTTCAGAGAATTCTGTAATATGTATGGTTGCAAAAAGATCCGGACGACGGCCTATCATCCGCAAACAAACGGCTTATGTGAGAAGATGAACCATATTGTGATAGACCTACTAAAGACTTTACCTGAAACGGAAAGGAATCTATGGCCAGAGAAATTGCCTGACTTGGTGGATCTGTATAATCATGTCCCGGTGAGCTCTACCAACTGCACCCCAGCTTATCTTATGCGTGCAAGACCCAGCCAATTGCCAATAGATCTAGAAATGGGAATTCTGAAACCAGACGCAGAAGTTCAAGACTCCAATTGGGATGTCTTACGGCAAAAGCAGTATCGCCAAGTGCAAGAGAGTGTGGAAAGAAGCCTCCAGCAAACCAGAGAAAGACAAGAGCGAACTTTCAACCAGAATGCTCTAGCAACTCCATTAAGACCGGGTGACCAAGTACTCAAGAGGAATCGTCGAACCAATAAACTGGATAATCAATGGGAAGCCGTACCCTACACAGTTTTACCAACAAGAATAGATAATCCTAAAATGTGTCTCATTAGCAAAAACGGAGGTTCAACATCTGTACTAGTGTCAAGAGACAATCTTAAATTATGTCCGGAAACGTTGAAAGAGCCAGAAGTTGTCCAGCCAGAATCAGAAGTTATTCAACCTATACAGGTTCAACCGGTAAAGGAAAAAGAGGAGGAAATGTATCACACCTGTATAGGAGACTTTCCCAAAACCCTACTAACATACCATGGTGCAGTAGTGGTTCCCATGGTGGCCTTTTATCCAACACCGAATCCAATATTAGAAGTCCCAAGACAGGAAGAGGCTGACCCCGTACTACAAGAGGTTCCAGGTCAGGAAGAACAGATTCCTGATCAGTGATCCCATTCACGGTGGACTTACCAACCCCATAGTGGTGGAATTATCTTTAGCAGAGAGTAGACAGTAGTACACCACATAAAGAGACACCGCTATTACGTAGATCCCAGCGTAGTACCCAGGGTCAATTGCCGGCCAGGTATGTGGATTACCAACTATAAGACTATAGTCATTGTTATCGTTCTGTAACGTTTAAGCCCAGTACCTACAGAGACTTACCTGTATGAACTTCTTGCATATTCTTGAACTTTTTATCAGCCCGGAAACACTAAATCAAAGCTCCGGAAAGACTGCTTTGTGAACTTTGCTTCCTAGTACCTTCAAGGATAGAACTGTATTAATGGATGCTATTTGAAGTGACTTTTTACAGAATCCCATTTTTTTTTGTTTCTTTGAGTGGTTTTTGTAACTTTTCATTTTTAAGACTCTGTACATATCAATTGTTATTTCAAAATGTTATCATCCCACAGTCCCGGAGTACTGTTCTTAACTAAGAGGGGATGTGGCGCCCCTAGGGGTATTTGCCACAAAAATAGTTATTGACACCAAATACAAATATTAGAATAGCAAGACTGCACTACCATCTCCGGCCAGAAGGGGGAGCTCCAGAGACTCCCCTTGATCTATTCTGGTCTGAGAAAAGGACTGGCAGTTGGGTTGAGGAGCTGAAAGTGAGAGGTCGTATAACTGAACTCCTAACAGTCCTATGACGGATTATAGGCCTGTAATACCCATAGTAGGAAAAGAGGAATAGAGAAAAAGGACATTGTGAGAACCGGGTAGCAATAACCTCTACCCAGAATAGGCGCAGAGACGGATACCGGATCCATGGCTATGTTCATTATATATAATACAGCAACCGGAAGGAAGTGAGGTGATATCGGCTTCACCAGGGTAAGACGCAGCAACAGACACAGAGTTCAGCAGTACTCCCAGAGGGGGTAAGCCGACAAAAAAGGACTCGGGTTGTCCGTCAAACCAGAGCACAGAAGAGACAGATCGGGTCAGCAGCCAGTTCACATACAGCAGCAGGGCCATACAGAAACTGCGCATAATAAGAGGTGGAAATCCTGACAGGGTCAAAGTAATTCAGAGTTCTTAAACAGACTCCGGTGACAGTATTGGTTGCAAATCCCTGTTTGTTGAAGTAAACTGGTTAAACGTTTCAGCGCCTCAGTCTTTCATTTGGACAATAGCCATCGATCCAGGATCGGGGTCATCACGGCTGAGAGGACCTGTTGCTGATCAAGTAAGTGTCTGTTCCTTCATGATATCCCTTACATTGTGCATCGCCTGAGGCCACAGCACCGGGTCAAGCCACTAGTGACATCCCCCTCAAGAGACGGACCTCATTGATCTGGTGCTGGGTACCTCGGTCTCCCGGGCGTCACAACTTGTGGCGCCCCTAGGGGTATTTGCCACAAAAATAGTTATTGACACCAAATACAAATATTAAAATAGCAAGACTGCACTACCATCTCCGGCCAGAAGGGGGATCTCCAGAGCCTCCCCTTGATCTATTCTGGTCTGAGAAAAGGACTGGCAGTTGGGTTGAGGAGCTGAAAGTGAGAGGTCGTATAACTGAACTAACAGCCCTATGACGGATTATAGGCCTGTAATACCCATAGTAGGAAAAGAGGAATAGAGAAAAAGGACATTGTGAGAACCGGGTAGCAATAACCTCTACCCAGAATAGGCGCAGAGACGGATACCGGATCCGTGGCTATATTCATTAGATATAATACAGCAACCGGAAGGAAGTGAGGTGATATCAGCTTCACCAGGGTAAGACGCAGCAACAGACAGAGTTCAGCGGTACTCCCAGAGGGGGTAAGCCGACAAAAAAAGGACTCGGGTTGTCCGTCGAACCAGAGCACAGAAGAGACAGATTGGGTCGGCAGCCAGTTCACATACAGCAGCAGGGCCATACAGAAACTGCGCATAATAAGAGGTGGAAATCCTGACAGGGTCAAAGTAATTCAGAGTTCTTATACAGACTCCGGTGACAGTATTGGTTGCAAATCCCTTTTTGTTCAAGTAAACTGGTTAAACGTTTCAGCGCCTCAGTCTTTCATTTGGACAATAGCCATCGATCCAGGATCGGGGTCATCACGGCTGAGAGGACCTGTTGCTGATCAAGTAAATGTCTGTTCCTTCATGATATCCCTTACATTGTGCATCGCCTGAGGCCACAGCACCGGGTCAAGCCACTAGTGACATCCCCCTCAAGAGACGGACCTCATTGATCTGGTGCTGGGTACCTCGGTCTCCCGGGCGTCACAGATGTATGAGGTGTTCCTCCCAAGCATCACTAAAGATGGCTATATCATCAAGATAAGCGACGGCAAAACCATCACATCATTCCAATAAGTGATTGACCAACCTCTGGAAGGTCGCAGGGGCATTCTTCATACCAAAGGGCATCACCAGAAACTCAAACAGCCCGAATGGCGTTATAAAGGCAGACCTCTCCTGAGCTTCTCTGGTCAGGGGTATCTGCCAGTATCCCCTACTCAGGTCCATGATGGTAAGGTACGATGCTTTAGCTAGCTGCTCTAACAGCTCATCTATCCTCGGCATGGGGTAGACCTCACATGTAGTCAGCACATTTAATTTCCTGTAGTCTACACAGAACTTGGTAGTACGGTCCTTTTTGGGGACAAGAACCACAGGCGAGGCCCAGGCACTCTGGGATTTTTGTATCACCTTGAGTTTCAGCATCTCCTCTACCTGTTCCCTCATGTGCGCCTTCACCTCTGCTGATACACGGTATGCAGACTGCTGTACTGGGGGATTAGTACCAGTGTCCACATGGTGAACTGCTAAATGGGTCCTCCCAGGCTCCCCTGTGAAGACTTCGGTGAACTCGCTGATCGCCCCATCAGCTCAGACCTCTGACTGTGGGATAGCTCAGGGTTAAACTCTGCTGACTCCAGGGACTCCATGTACTGAGTCTCGGCCCCCACATCCAGTAACCGATCAGCCTCCCCCTCTTCAGGCAGGCTACAGACAGGTAAGACACAGGCCTCCCTGGCATGATGAGCCTTCAACATATTTACATGAAACAGTTTCTGACGCTTTGCATGCTCATCTAGTGTCACCACATAATTAACATTATTTAGCCGCTTATGTACAGTGTATGGTTCCTCCCATGCAGCCTGCAGTTTATTCTGTAACATAGGGACCAACACCCAAACCTTCTGCCCCTCCTCGTAGGCCCTCAGTCTGGCATTACGGTCGTACCAGACCTTCTGGTTGATTTGGGCCTGGGTCACGTTCTCATGGGCCAGGTTGCTCAGTTTTTGCATTCTCTCTCTGAGCCGCAGTACATATTCGACCACTGAGACTCCAGTAGTTCTGGGGTTGTCCTCCCAACAGTCCTTAATCAAATCAAGTGGCCCCCTGACCCTCCTCCCATAAACCAGTTCAAAGAGGGAGAATCCAGTAGATGCCTGGGGTACCTCTCTGTAGGCAAATAACAGATGGGGGAGGTACCGCTCCCAGTCTCTCCCTTCAGTCTCCACCAGCATTTTGAGCATTTGCTTTAAAGAAGTTGTCCACTACTGTAACTTTTTTTTTTCATAAATCTTGCTATTGTGTGCCACTGAAAACATCTACTGTGTTTATTTTAGCAATATTACCTTTTATCATGCTGTAGCAGCACATCTTCAGTGTTGGATCCAGCTCTCATGGGGTTAATCGACAATTTCCTTTCTCCTGACTTATTGTGCTCTAATACTACAAGTTCCATGATGCATTGCACTCGCCTGTAACTCTGCACCTGGCACACCCACTCCAAAACACACCCCAACCCCTCCCTCCTCTCCCCCCTCTAGCTTCAAAAAGATTTGTGATGTCTTTCTGTCCAACCTCCTCTTTTACATTTGTCCAACCACACTCCATTACACACAGATAAATGGATAGATAGATAATAGATAGATAGATAGATAGATAGATAGATAGATCGATAGATATGTATCTATATATCTACAGTGGGGCAAAAAAGTATTTAGTCAGTCAGCAATAGTGCAAGTTCCACCACTTAAAAAGATGAGAGGCGTCTGTAATTTACATCATAGGTAGACCTCAACTATGGGAGACAAACTGAGAAAAAAAAATCCAGAAAATCACATTGTCTGTTTTTTTATCATTTTATTTGCATATTATGGTGGAAAATAAGTATTTGGTCAGAAACAAAATTTCATCTCAATACTTTGTAATATATCCTTTGTTGGCAATGACAGAGGTCAAATGTTTTCTGTAAGTCTTCACAAGGTTGCCACACACTGTTGTTGGTATGTTGGCCCATTCCTCCATGCAGATCTCCTCTAGAGCAGTGATGTTTTTGGCTTTTCGCTTGGCAACACGGACTTTCAACTCCCTCCAAAGGTTTTCTATAGGGTTGAGATCTGGAGACTGGCTAGGCCACTCCAGGACCTTGAAATGCTTCTTACGAAGCCACTCCTTCGTTGCCCTGGCGGTGTGCTTTGGATCATTGTCATGTTGAAAGACCCAGCCACGTTTCATCTTCAATGCCCTTGCTGATGGAAGGAGGTTTGCACTCAAAATCTCACGATACATGGCCCCATTCATTCTTTCATGTACCCGGATCAGTCGTCCTGGCCCCTTTGCAGAGAAACAGCCCCAAAGCATGATGTTTCCACCACCATGCTTTACAGTAGGTATGGTGTTTGATGGATGCAACTCAGTATTCTTTTTCCTCCAAACACGACAAGTTCTGTTTCTACCAAACAGTTCCAGTTTGGTTTCATCAGACCATAGGACATTCTCCCAAAACTCCTCTGGATCATCCAAATGCTCTCTAGCAAACTTCAGACGGGCCCGGACATGTACTGGCTTAAGCAGTGGGACACGTCTGGCACTGCAGGATCTGAGTCCATGGTGGCGTAGTGTGTTACTTATGGTAGGCCTTGTTACATTGGTCCCAGCTCTCTGCAGTTCATTCACTAGGTCCCCCCGCGTGGTTCTGGGATTTTTGCTCACCGTTCTTGTGATCATTCTGACCCCATGGGGTGGGATTTTGCGTGGAGCCCCAGATCGAGGGAGATTATCAGTGGTCTTGAATGTCTTCCATTTTCTAATTATTGCTCCCACTGTTGATTTCTTCACTCCAAGCTGGTTGGCTATTGCAGATTCAGTCTTCCCAGCCTGGTGCAGGGCTACAATTTTGTTTCTGGTGTCCTTTGACAGCTCTTTGGTCTTCACCATAGTGGAGTTTGGAGTCAGACTGTTTGAGGGGGTGCACAGGTGTCTTTTTATACTGATAACAAGTTTAAACAGGTGCCATTACTACAGGTAATGAGTGGAGGAAAGAGGAGACTCTTAAAGAAGAAGTTACAGGTCTGTGAGAGCCAGAAATCTTGATTGTTTGTTTCTGACCAAATACTTATTTTCCACCATAAAATGCAAATAAAATGATAAAAAAACAGACAATGTGATTTTCTGGATTTTTTTTTCTCAGTTTGTCTCCCATAGTTGAGGTCTACCTATGATGTAAATTACAGACGCCTCTCATCTTTTTAAGTGGTGGAACTTGCACTATTGCTGACTGACTAAATACTTTTTTGCCCCACTGTATGTCTATTCCCATAGATATGTCCATATCCATGTTTCTAAACCCCTTCACCCCTGGAGCTTTTTTCGTTTATCGCTCCCCTTCTTTCCAGAGCCATAATGTTTCCGTCCATATGGCCATGTGAGGGCTTATTTTTTGCGTGACAAGTTCTACTTTTGAACGACACCATTGGTTTTACCATGTCGTGTAACAGAAAATGTGAAAAAAATTCAAAGTGCGATGAAATTGCAAAAAAAGTGCAATCCCACACTTGTTTTTTGCTAGGTTCACTAAATGCTAAGGTTGTGTGCACATGTTGCGGATTTGATTGCAGATCCGCAGGGTTTTTTGCTGCACAGAATTGCATCAAATCCGCAGTGTAGTGCACAACCAATGTAAGTCTATGGGAGCCGCAGACTTGTTGTGCACATGCTGCGGAAAAAGCCGCACCGAAACGCAGCTTTTTTTTCCCGCAGCATGTCACTTCTTTTGTGCGGAACTGCAGCATTTCTGCACCCTTAGACTTTAATTGAGTCGGGCAGATCCGCAGCAAAACCGCAGATGTAAAAAAGATCAAAAGAAAGGAGTACCAACGGAGCAGAAAGGATGGTGCAAAATTTAAATATTTATTAAGTTACACGCATATAGTGCATACATACAGTGGGGCAAAAAAGTATTTAGTCAGTCAGCCATAGTGCAAGTTCCACCACTTAAAAAGATGAGAGGCGTCTGTAATTTACATCATAGGTAGACCTCAACTATAGGAGACAAACTGAGAAAAAAAAATCCAGAAAATCACATTGTCTGTTTTTTTATCATTTTATTTGCATTTTATGGTGGAAAATAAGTATTTGGTCAGAAACAAAATTTAATCTCAATACTTTGTAATCTATCCTTTGTTGGCAATGACAGAGGTCAAACGTTTTCTGTAAGTCTTCACAAGGTTGCCACACACTGTTGTTGGTATTTTGGCCCATTCCTCCATGCAGATCTCCTCTAGAGCAGTGATGTTTTTGGCTTTTCGCTCGGCAACACGGACTTTCAACTCCCTCCAAAGGTTTTCTATAGGGTTGAGATCTGGAGACTGGCTAGGCCACTCCAGGACCTTGAAATGCTTCTTACGAAGCCACTCCTTCGTTGCCCTGGCGGTGTGCTTTGGATCATTGTCATGTTGAAAGACCCAGCCACGTTTCAACTTCAATGCCCTTGCTGATGGAAGGAGGTTTGCACTCAAAATCTCACGATACATGGCCCCATTCATTCTTTCATGTACCCGGATTAGTCGTCCTGGCCCCTTTGCAGAGAAACAGCCCCAAAGCATGATGTTTCCACCACCATGCTTTACAGTAGGTATGGTGTTTGATGGATGCAACTCAGTATTCTTTTTCCTCCAAACACGACAAGTTGTGTTTCTACCAAACAGTTCCAGTTTGGTTTCATCAGACCATAGGACATTCTCCCAAAACTCCTCTGGATCATCCAAATGCTCTCTAGCAAACTTCAGACGGGCCCGGACATGTACTGGCTTAAGCAGTGGGACATGTCTGGCACTGCAGGATCTGAGTCCATGGTGGCGTAGTGTGTTACTTATGGTAGGCCTTGTTACATTGGTCCCAGCTCTCGTCAGTTCATTCACTAGGTCCCCCCGCGTGGTTCTGGGATTTTTGCTCACCGTTCTTGTGATCATTCTGACCCCACGGGGTGGGATTTTGCGTGGAGCCCCAGATCGAGGGAGATTATCAGTGGTCTTGTATGTCTTCCATTTTCTAATTATTGCTCCCACTGTTGATTTCTTCACTCCAAGCTGGTTGGCTATTGCAGATTCAGTCTTCCCAGCCTGGTGCAGGGCTACAATTTTGTTTCTGGTGTCCTTTGACAGCTCTTTGGTCTTCACCATAGTGGAGTTTGGAGTCAGACTGTTTGAGGGTGTGCACAGGTGTCTTTTTATACTGATAACAAGTTTAAACAGGTGCCATTACTACAGGTAATGATTGGAGGAAAGAGGAGACTCTTAAAGAAGAAGTTACAGGTCTGTGAGAGCCAGAAATCTGGATTGTTTGTTTCTGACCAAATACTTATTTTCCACCATAAAATGCAAATAAAATGATAAAAAAACAGACAATGTGATTTTCTGGATTTTTTTTTCTCAGTTTGTCTCCCATAGTTGAGGTCTACCTATGATGTAAATTACAGACGCCTCTCATCTTTTTAAGTGGTGGAACTTGCACTATGGCTGACTGACTAAATACTTTTTTGCCCCACTGTATATACCAAACAATACAAAAAAATGGTTAAAAATGAGGTGAGTCCCCACCGGTGCACATGCTGCCAAGATATAGTGTCCCATGCATAAGTACCACTAATAAAGCAGCCGAATAAGTGTACCCAATCACCACCGTGGGTCTCTAATATATTCCCCACAGTACAAAATGTCAGTGAAAGAACGGCGCTTACCGGTATAGTATGCAGGGGCACGTGCACCGGGCAGGATTCAGCTCGCAAAGATCCCCGACGCGCGTTTCGCTGACGCGGATGTTAAGCTTCCTCAAGGGGGAGTTGAGATGTAAAAAAGATCTGCAGTTTTGCTGCGGATGTGGGTCCGAGAAACGCTGCAGTTCGGGAGGAGGGAAGTGTGTGGGCGGAATGTGGGCGGTGACTGTGTGCGTGTATGTGTGTGCTGGGTCTGCGGGCTGTTCGGATGTGTGCGGGACTGTTCGGGTGTGTGCGGGACTGTTCGTGTGTGTGCGGGACTGTTCGTGTGTGTGCGGGGCTGTTCGGGTGTGTGGGGGACTGTTCGGGTGTGTGGGGGACTGTTCGGGTGTGTGCGGGACTGTTCGGGTGTGTGCGGGGCTTTTCGGGTGGGTGCCTGGCTGTTCGGGTGTGTGTGGGACTGTTCGGGTGTGTGCGGCGCTGTGCGGGTGTGTGCGGGGCTTTTCGGGTGGGTGCGGGGCTGTGCGGGGGGTCTTTTGAGGTGTGTGTGCAGGCATCATCCGATGGGACTACAAGTACGCAGCATCCAATCTGCAGCTCATTCGGATGTAATCCGGACAGTGGACACACCCTACGCTATCCATACATCTATCAATAGATATATCTATCCAGATATATCTATAGATAGATATATGAATAGATAGATGTATGCATCTATAGAGCTATCTATATGTAGATCTGTCTATCCATTTCATCTATCATCTATCTGTCTATCTGTGTGTGTAATGGAGTGTGGGTTGGACAAATGTAAAAGAGGAGGTTGGACAATAATGACATCACAAATCTTTTTTTTTTTGTTCAATAATACATCTTTATTTAGCTTTCAAAAACGCACCAAAACGCATAAAAACCGCACCAAAAGCTAATTAAAAAATGCATGAAAACAGCGCAAAAAACACAACAAAAACTGCACCAAAAACTGCATCAAAACCGCACAAAAAACTGCATCAAAAACGCATCAAAACTGCACCAAAAACTGCACCAAAAACGCACCGAAAACTGCATCAAAACTGCACCAAAAACTGCATCAAAACCGCACCAAAACTGCACCAGGTTTTGATGCAGTTTTTGGTGCAGTTTTGATACAGTTTTTGGTGCAGTTTTGATGCTGTTTTTGGTGCGTTTTTTTGCGCGGTTTTGATGCAGTTTTTGGAAATAAATAAACGGAAAATGTGCATGATTTGAAAGGAAACATGAATGAAAAAACGGATTCGGAGGCCGGATTCATCATTTCACATCTCAGTTTCATACGTTTTTCGCTGGATCCATCGCTGTGGGTTTTTTCACCGGACAGAAAAAACGTTCCTCTGTATGTGTTTTCCGTCCGGCGGAAACCGCTGTTTTGACGGATCCGGCAAAAAACGGATGAAATGTGTGGCCATCAGGCGCAATACGGCGCTAATACAACTCTATGAGAAAACACGGATCCGGCGGAAAAAAAGGATCCTTTTTTTTTCAAAACTCGCCGGATTGTGCCTGACGGCAAAAACCTGATGTGTGAAAGCAGCCAGATATATGGATAGATACATCTATGTATCTATAGATATATCTATCTATAAATATATCTATAGATAGATATATCCATAGATATATAATAGAAAGGCCGATGTTTCTAAGGCTACTTTCACACTTGCGCTTTTAACAATCCGTCGCAATCCGTCTTTTTGGGAAAAAAACTGATCCTGCAAATGTGCTCGCAGGATGCATTTTTTACCCATAGACTTGTATTAGTGACGGATCGCGACGGATGGCTACACGCGTTCGTCGTGCAACGGATCCGTCGTGTTTTGGCGGACCGTTGGCACGAAAAAACATCAAGTGAACGTTTTTTTGTTCGTCGCGTCCGCCATTTTCTACCGCGCATGCGCGGCCAAAACTCCGCCCCCTCCTCCCCGGACTTCAGAATGGGCAGCGGATGCGTTGAAAAACTGCATGCGCTGCCCAAGTCGTGCACAAATTTCACAACGTGCGTCGGTACGTAGGCCCGACGCATAGCGACAGACCCATACCAACGCAAGTGTGAAAAAGGCTTCAGAATAGTAACCATAGAGGTCCTTGAGACCTCTATGGTTACTGATCCCCGGCAGCTGTGAGCGCCACCCTGTGGTCGGCGCTCACAGCACACCTGATTTTCTGCTTCATAGCAGCGAACAGCAGATCGCTGCTATGTAGCAGAAGCGATCGCGCTGTGCATGCTTCTAGCCTCCCATGGAGGCTATTGAAGCATGGCAAAAGTAAAAAAAAATGTGAAAAAAAATAAAAAAAATATGAAAGTTTAAATCACCCCCCTTTCGCCCCAATCAAAATAAATCAATAAAAAAAAAAATCAAACCTACACATATTTGGTATCGCCGCGTTCAGAATCGCCCGATCTATCAATAAAAAAAGCGTTAACCTGATCGCTAAACGGCGTAGCGAGAGAAAAATTCAAAACGACAGAATTACGTTTTTTTGGTCGCCGCGACATTGCATTAAAATGCAATAACGGGCGATCAAAAGAACATATCTGCACCAATGCTATCATTAAAAACGTCAGGTCAGCACGCAAAAAATAAGCCCTCAACCGACCCCAGATCATGAAAAATGGAGACGTTACGAGTATCGGAAAATGGCGCGATTTTTTTTTTTTTTTTAGCAAACTTTGGAATTTTTTTCCACCACTTAGGTAAAAAATAACCTAGTCATGTTAGGTGTCTATGAAGTCGTACTGACCTGGAGAATCATAATGGCAGGTCAGTTTTAGCATTTAGTGAACCTAGCAAAAAAGCCAACCAAAAAACAAGTGTGGGACTGCACTTTTTTTGCAATTTCACTGCACTTGGAATTTTTTTCTCATTTTCTAGTACACGACATGCTAAAACCAATGATGTCGTTCAAAATTACAACTCGTCCCGCAAAAAATAAGCCCTCACATGGCCAAATTGACAGAAAAATAAAAAACTTATGGCTCTGGGAAGGAGGGGAGTGAAAAACGAACACAGAAAAACGGAATATCCCAAGGTCATGAAGGGGTTAATTTAATTAAAAGAAAAGAAAAAACCGGTGTGGGCTCCCGCGCAATTTTCTGCACCAGAGGGGAAAAGCCGACGGCCGGGGGCCAATATTTGTAGCCTGCTATGAATATCAACCTGCAGCTGTCTGCGTAGCCTTTACTGGCTATTAAAATAGGGGGACCCCCCCAAAAAATGACGTGGGGTCCCCCTATATTTTATAGCCAGAAAGGCTATGCAGACAGCTGCGGGCTGATATTCATAGCCTAGAGAGGGGCCATGGATATTGGTCCCCCCGGCTACAAATACCAGTCCGCAGCCGCCCCAGAAATGGCGCATCTGTAAGATGCGCCAAATCCGTCACTTAGCCCCTCTCTTCCCACTCCCGTGTAGCGGTGGGATGTGGGGTAATAAGGGGTTAATGTCACCTTGCGATTGTAATTGCTATTGTAAGGTGACATTAAGCCGGGTTAATAATGGAGAGGCCAATACTAATAAAGGGTTAATAAAACACACACATTAGGAAAAAAGTATTTCAATATTCTTCATTTAACCATACTTACCATACTTCAGCGCCTGCAAAAAACGTAAAATAATAAACCGTATACTACCTGTCCGCCGTAGTCCAATTAATAACGAGTGTCCCATGACGATCTCCCCTATAGAACAGTGACATCGGGTGATGTCACTGCTCTATAGGACCCTCAGTGACACACTGACAGGAGACAATGGCTCCTGCAGTACATCACTGAGAGGTTATCTTAGTACAAAGTCTCACTTTATGGCAATTGCTGCCTGGGAAAATTTCTCACACAGCAATGCCATAAGTGAAATCATATAGAAGGAAAATGCGTATACTGAACAATTACAGAAACAATCTTTATTATAAATAAAACACAAGGGATATGATCCCCATCACATACATAATGCAAGAAAGAGAAACACACGCCTGGAAACCATATGTGTGTAGCATTGGTGAGCCAACAAAAATGAGTGGCACCCCTCTAAGTGTATATAAATATCAAAAGAGAAAAAAGAGCTGGAACTGAACTACCACGTATTATATCTAGGTAATGGTGGCCAAACCAATAATAGTATAATATAGGTAATAAATAGAGTCAGACCATCCTAACGTCTATTATAATATTAGGGCCACTGTGGCAAAAAAATAACTAGATACCAACACGCAAGATGGCAATAGTTAGATAGACATATAAACCAGACAATAGTGAAAATACCTTACCCAAACACTCAGAGGATGGTGCCACGACCCCTACGCGCGTTTCGGCGGCGTGCCTTCGTCAGGGGGAGTGGCATCATGTTTCAAAATCACACCTTAAATGCTGGGGAGAACCAATCATATGGCGATTAAGAAGCCGACGATCTGTCACATGGTGTCTGCACAAATGAGTGCCGGGAATCGTAGTTCCATCTGACCGGAAGTGGCCTGAGTCGAATCGCCTGCATGATAGACGTGCACGTCTCTAGCGATAGGCGGCGCGCCGGGCGCGGGAAACCAACCACGCGGCCGTTCGTGGAAGGAAACCCCGCCCAGTGAAACGCCCACCGCCGGCAGACAACACCATCCACAGCCACGCCCCCGGAGCCTCAGCGCGCCTGCATGACAACCAGAACGACTAGACGCCGGATCATATATAGAGGATGTTCTGAGCAGGATAATATGAATTGAGTACGAGGTAGCGTATAACAAGAAAAGTAACACCGGGAGCATATATGGTTGGAATATATGAACTAAAATAAATATAAACCATAATTGGAGCACCACATCTCAGATAGTACTCATAGCAAAATAGAAAGAACAAGAAAGTGATAAGTGCATAAAGTGCCGAGTGTCATACATAGAACATAAATAGTGAATATGAATCAATAATGCGTGGACGCAAAAAATGCCTAGTGCCAAGTGTGGGACACATATAGTAAATAAAAATCAAAAGTGCATATATAGGCCAGTTCTACCAAGGTGAACTCTGGTAGAATCTAAACTGTCCCAGAATAAAGTGACTAAGTGCAAATCTATGAACACAAAACAGACATACCCGCCGAACTAAATAAATGTATCAATTGTTAAAAATATGATTAAAAAAATATTTTCAATAATATAGTGATAACATATAAAAGATTATTCCAAGCAACATAGTGCATGAACTCGATGACCAGACTACGACTGATCATGTATATTAAAAAGTAGACGCCAAACAGGTGAAAGTGAACAAGATTGAATTTAATCCCAAAAGGGCATGCCACACGGTCGTGAGTGCCCTGACCATAGTAAAGTGCAAATAGTGAAGTGCAATAGACTACATGTAAAAGGACAAACAAAGATAATAAACACAACACATATAATTGAATAAACATCTAACAGAAAAAATACAGTACTATAAACCCAACTCATAATGCCTCTCTGTACATACAGGCCCCAACAACAGTCCCCCAAGAAAAAGGGAACCGGACGACACCCAGGAGGACGCAAGAAACAAAAGAAGGTAAGTAAAAAGTCTCTTCATACTGTCCATACAGAAAAGTCCTTCAAGTCCTCTCAGGCCATATCAAAAAATTATATCCAGGAGTAAGTCAGGATAGCGTATATTTCCATCAACATAGTTTCTTCATTAGATGTTTCTGTTGTTGTTTGGGACCACTTCAGGTTTTTCCGGAGCTCCGGACCAACCACGGACACGACAGACACCACGGAGACCACCGAACGAACATCAAAGAAAGGTAAATATCCCATCATTCTCCCACAACATTCTAAAGGACATGAAAAATGGCAGATATTAATACCAGATAAAAACCAATAAAAACATATAAAACATGAACATTATACAAAAACATATTAAAACAAGAAACCACAATTAAAAATATAACATGTTGCACGGGGTAGAAATATTAAATGAAAGGCACAAAGCTTAACGTCTCATTAAGTCCATCTGGTTGAAGTGTGCGCAATGTCCAGATCCATTTCGCCTCTTTTTGTGCCAGGCTACGACTAACATTGCCTCCCCGAGGGCTACATCTAATATGGTCGATGCCTCTCACTCTCAGGCCTGATGGATCACAAGAATGATACTTTTTAAAATGCCTTGGGATGGTCTTAAGTTGTTCCGGATCATCTTCTTTGGCTGCTGCAAGAATGTCTCGAACATGTTCTCTTACTCTAATGCTAAGAGCCCGCGTTGTAAGTCCTACGTATATTAATTTGCAGGGGCACCTAGCGTAATAAACAACTGCCTGGGTCAGACAGTTAATATTGTGGGTAATAGTAAATTTTCTGCCATCAGATGATGTAAAGTCATTAGCCTCCTCTATATTTGGGCATGCTATACATTTCCCACATGATTTACATCCCCACAAAGGTTTTTTAATACTCATACCTGGAAAAATGGATGGTTGATTAATGGGTCTGTAATGGCTTCTCACCAAATGATCTCTCAGGCTGTCACAGCGTCTCGCCGTGAGTGTGGGTGTTGCAGGTAAATACTGTCTCAAAGTTTTGTCCGCCAGTAGAATAGGCCAATGTTGTTTCATTACATCATACATTCTCTGCCATTGGGAATGATATTGGGTTACCATCCTTGGAGCCTGTAGTCCCTGTCGCGGCTGTTTGGAATACATCAATTCCTGACGGTCAATATTCCTGGCCCGATTGTAGGCATATTTTTACAGATCGTTTGCTGTATCCTCTCTCATAAAACCTCTTCTTCATCACATTAGCTTGTTCTTCAAAATCACTATTAGTGGAGCATATTCTGCGTATTCTTAAGAACTGGCTAGTAGGGATAGACTTGACAACATGTGAAGGATGAGAGGAAGTCGCATGGAGGACAGCATTAACAGCTGTTTCTTTACGAAAAACATCCGTCTGCAAAAAACCAGAGACATCTTTCTTGATCATGACATCCAAAAATTCAATTCGAGTGGTGTGGTATTTGAAAGTCAATTTGATGTTACAATCATTGATATTAAGATCGTAAAAAAAATGCCTCCAAGGAACTGACTGACCCCCGCCAGATCAGAAAAATGTCGTCGATGTACCGGGCCCATAAAATGACCCGGTCCATCGACGAACTCTGATCCGCGGAGAATAGGTCCCTCTCCCACAGCCCCAGGAACAGGTTGGCATAAGATGGTGCGCAAGAAGCCCCCATCGCTGTTCCCTGGAGCTGCAGGTAGAAGGACCCATTAAAAATAAAGTAGTTGTGTGTCAACAAAAACTCTAACAATTGCAACAAGAACCCGACCTCATCCCGAGACATACAGGTTGTAGATAGATAGTGCTTAGCAGCCCGTAGACCATCCTGATGTCTAATGCTTGTGTAGAGGGACTCCACATCACAAGTGACGAGTAACATGTCCTCGTCAATGTGTACGGAGTCCACTCTACGCAAAAAATCGGAGGTATCCTGTAAAAATGATGGGATCGTTTCAACCAACGGTTTAAGAAAAGAGTCAATATACTTCCCCACGTTTTCTGTTAGGCCCCCAATCCCAGCAATAATGGGCCTACCTGGCGGATTTTTAATATCTTTGTGCACTTTAGGTAGTAAATATAGTGTCGGGGTAATCGGATCTTTGGTCCACAGGATATTACATACTTCCTGAGTGATGATACCCATATCCACAGCCGGTTGAAGAATTTTTCCCAATTTCTCCCTATACGACAGCATAGGATTGAATGTGAGCCTTTTGTAACAAGCTGGATCCCTAAGTTGGCGGTAGGCCTCAGCTTCATATAGCTTATTTGGCCAAACCACAATGTTGCCCCCTTTATCAGCGGGTTTGAATGTTACATCCTCAAGTCTTTTAAGATTTTTTAAACATATGCGCTCAGCAGCCGTCATGTTGTCATTACAGATTTTTGAGGGTATATTTGCAAGATCTTTTTCTACCATTTGCACAAAGATTTCAATATTTGAACATAGTGTTAATGGAGGGAACTTTTTAGATTTGGGTTTAATTACTGAGGGTACAATACCTAAGGATGGTAGATCGTGTTCTCTGCTCATTTCCTCCAAGATTTGTAGCGCCTCCTGTTCTTCAGGCATCGGAAACATGGCTCTTGTTTCTTCATTGTGAAACCATTTTTTAAAAACAAGTGATCGAGCAAATACATGAAGATCTTTCACAGCCGTGAATAGATCAAACCTACTGCTGGGTGAGAAAGACAAACCTTTAGACAGCAGTTCAAGTTCAACACTAGAAAACACATGGTCAGACAGGTTAATTACCTTCGGTACGTTGGCAGATTCGAGTGCCCCTCTTTTGGTATTTGGGAGTTTGTGTTCCCCTTTACGTTTATTATTACCAAAACGGGTTTTCATAGATTTATATGAGACTTGTGAACCATCCGATGTCTCACCGACAGAGGATGTTGATGACATGGAGGCTGATCTTCTATCCCGTGTCCTACCCCCCCGTTTGCGCCACCTATACACTTGATTGGAATGGTAATCGGTGGTATCCCGGGCTAATTTCTTGCCCTGTATGGCTCTTATCTGTTCTTCCCATTCCTCAGATTTCTTAGTCATAAGTGTATTAAACGTGGTGACTGTTTCAGGGGTACCATCTTTCTGCAGTGTGGTATACAGCACATCAATTTCACTTTCAATAGTACTAATTGAATTTTTATTCAGTTCAATGAGTAGTTCCATTAGCTGGAAGGATCCTTTGTTACAGACATCCTCCCATTTTGAGGTGAAGTTCTCATCTTCAACCGGGAATGAAGGGAAAATTTGAATCCTAAGACCACGCGGAATAAATTTCTTTATAATCTATAATTTTCAAGGAATGCTTTGTTCCACCAGATTTTTGTTCTTTTGTGCATTAATCTTTGTATTTTAATTTGTACAGTGCCCAGATCATTACTGTCTCCTAACCCCGTGCAACTTGACTCACCGAACACTTGAGCTACTTTCGTTAGCCAGACATTATCCCTGGCCTTAAAATCCATGGTAGCAAAGGAAAATGGATTCTGTGAAAATACACAGCAAAACAATATGAAAAATCAAATGTGGGAGAATGATGGGATATTTACCTTTCTTTGATGTTCGTTCGGTGGTCTCCGTGGTGTCTGTCGTGTCCGTGGTTGGTCCGGAGCTCCGGAAAAACCTGAAGTGGTCCCAAACAACAACAGAAACATCTAATGAAGAAACTATGTTGATGGAAATATACGCTATCCTGACTTACTCCTGGATATAATTTTTTGATATGGCCTGAGAGGACTTGAAGGACTTTTCTGTATGGACAGTATGAAGAGACTTTTTACTTACCTTCTTTTGTTTCTTGCGTCCTCCTGGGTGTCGTCCGGTTCCCTTTTTCTTGGGGGACTGTTGTTGGGGCCTGTATGTACAGAGAGGCATTATGAGTTGGGTTTATAGTACTGTATTTTTTCTGTTAGATGTTTATTCAATTATATGTGTTGTGTTTATTATCTTTGTTTGTCCTTTTACATGTAGTCTATTGCACTTCACTATTTGCACTTTACTATGGTCAGGGCACTCACGACCGTGTGGCATGCCCTTTTGGGATTAAATTCAATCTTGTTCACTTTCACCTGTTTGGCGTCTACTTTTTAATATACATGATCAGTCGTAGTCTGGTCATCGAGTTCATGCACTATGTTGCTTGGAATAATCTTTTATATGTTATCACTATATTATTGAAAATATTTTTTTAATCATATTTTTAACAATTGATACATTTATTTAGTTCGGCGGGTATGTCTGTTTTGTGTTCATAGATTTGCACTTAGTCACTTTATTCTGGGACAGTTTAGATTCTACCAGAGTTCACCTTGGTAGAACTGGCCTATATATGCACTTTTGATTTTTATTTACTATATGTGTCCCACACTTGGCACTAGGCATTTTTTGCGTCCACGCATTATTGATTCATATTCACTATTTATGTTCTATGTATGACACTCGGCACTTTATGCACTTATCACTTTCTTGTTCTTTCTATTTTGCTATGAGTACTATCTGAGATGTGGTGCTCCAATTATGGTTTATATTTATTTTAGTTCATATATTCCAACCATATATGCTCCCGGTGTTACTTTTCTTGTTATACGCTACCTCGTACTCAATTCATATTATCCTGCTCAGAACATCCTCTATATATGATCCGGCGTCTAGTCGTTCTGGTTGTCATGCAGGCGCGCTGAGGCTCCGGGGGCGTGGCTGTGGATGGTGTTGTCTGCCGGCGGTGGGCGTTTCGCTGGGCGGGGTTTCCTTCCACGAACGGCCGCGTGGTTGGTTTCCCACGCCCGGCGCGCCGCCTATCGCTAGAGACGTGCACGTCTATCATGCCGGTCTCTGTAGCGTCAGCGTCGCAGGCGATTCGACTCAGGCCACTTCCGGTCAGATGGAACTACGATTCCCGGCACTCATTTGTGCAGACACCATGTGACAGATCGTCGGCTTCTTAATCGCCATATGATTGGTTCTCCCCAGCATTTAAGGTGTGATTTTGAAACATGATGCCACTCCCCCTGACGAAGGCACACCGCCGAAACGCGCGTAGGGGTCGTGGCACCATCCTCTGAGTGTTTGGGTAAGGTATTTTCACTATTGTCTGGTTTATATGTCTATCTAACTATTGCCATCTTGCGTGTTGGTATCTAGTGATTTTTTTGCCACAGTGGCCCTAATATTATAATAGACGTTAGGATGGTCTGACTCTATTTATTACCTATATTATACTATTATTGGTTTGGCCACCATTACCTAGATATAATACGTGGTAGTTCAGTTCCAGCTCTTTTTTCTCTTTTGATATTTATATACACTTAGAGGGGTGCCACTCATTTTTGTTGGCTCACCAATGCTACACACATATGGTTTCCAGGTGTGTGTTTCTCTTTCTTGCATTATGTATGTGATGGGGATCATATCCCTTGTGTTTTATTTATAATAAAGATTGTTTCTGTAATTGTTCAGTATACGCATTTTCCTTCTATATGATTTCACGTATATAGCGTTGAACACGTATATGTTTTCCATGATTGTAGACGCTTTATGTATTCGCCACTGATGGCTAGTAGAACTAATATACATGCGTCATAATTGTCAAAGGTAACCATTTGATTTTTAATGCCATAAGTGAGACTAGGGACTATTTTCTCACAGGGGCGTAGGAATACATTGTGAGGAATTCATTGTGGAAGGATACCTTCCATCATTGTATTCCTGGAGCCCCTGGAGAGCGGTCGCATCAGCTGATGCTCCTGCTCTCTACGGGAGATCTCGAGGGACACTCGTTTTAATTGGATTTCTGCGGATCAGGGAGTATAGTGTTTGTTTATTATTTTAATATTTTTTACAGATGACACTGGCTTCGGGGATGAAGGTGACAAGTGATGGTGAGTATGTACTCTATGTTATATGTACTGTATGTCTGTATGTATGTTGTATGTATGTACTGTATGTATGTACTGTATGTGGCATGTTGCATGTCACATGTAGCATGTCATCGCATGGTGCTTGTTGCATGTCATCGCATTTTGCATGCTGCATGTCATCTCATGTTACATGTCGTCGCATGTTGCTGCATGTTGCATGTTGCATGTCGTCGCATGTTGCATGTCATATGTTGCATGTCACATGTTGTCGCATGGTGCATGTCGTCGCATGTCGCACGTTGCATGTCGTTGCATGTCATCGCATGTTGCATGTCACCGCATGTCGTCGCATGGTGCATGTCGTTGCATGTTGTCACATGTCGCATATCATCGCATGGTGCATGTCACATGTTGCATGTTGTCGCATGTTGCATGTTGTCGCATGGTGCATGTCGCATGTCGTTACATGTCGCATGTTCATCACATGTTGCATGTCGCATGCTGCATGTCATCGCATGTCACATGCTGCATGTTGCATGTCGCATGCTGCATGTCATTGCATGGTGCATGTCACATGTGGCATGTCGCCACATGTCACATGTTGCATGTCGTCGCATGGTTCATGTTGCATGGTGCATGTCACATGTTGCATGTCGTCGCATGTTGCACGCTGCATGTCGTTGCATGTTGTCACATGTCGCATGTCGTCGCATGTCATTGCATGTCGTATGTTGCATGTTGTCACATGTTGCATGTTGTCACATGTTGCATGATGTCACATGTTACATGTCACATGGTGTGTGTTGTATGTATGTATGTATGTATGTATGTACTGTATATGTGTATGTGTTTTTTTTTTTTACATTCAACACATTAGCCGGATGATGGGACTACTACTGTCCCATCATTGGCTAATGTGTCACTCACTGTCACTGTAGCAGGCAGAGCCCGATGGGACTTGTAGTCCCATCGGACGATGCCTGCACACAGAGACACACACACACACACACCAACCAATGACCACCCCCCGCAGCAGACCCACCACAGACCCCAGCACCGCCTGCACATACCGGCGCCGGCACGCAGACCCCCGGCGTCGGCCCGCACATACCGGCGCCGGCACGCGGACCCCCGGCGCCCGCACATACCGGCGCCGGCACGCAGGCCCACGGCGCCTGCACATACCGGCGCCGGCACGCAGACCCCCGGCGCCCATCCGCACATACCGGCACGCAGACCCCCGGCGCCGGCCCGCAAATACCGGCGCCGGCACGGAGACCCCCAGCGCCCGAACAATCATCCCTGGCTAGCCCCGCCCGTCCCTAGAACAGCCCCGCCCACCCCCAGCACAGCCCCTCAGCCCCGCCCACAGCCCAGTCACTGTTGATGAGTGACTGCTGACTGTGAGGCTGGGTCACGCCTGCTGCTGACGTCACATCAATTTCCAGAGTCTGGAAATTGAAGTGACGTCGGCGGAAATAAGCGGTGGCTGCAGCCTGGAGGTCACGTGACCTGGACTAAGCCGCCGGAATAGCGCCGCTCACAGGCGAAAACGGCAACGGAAGGTATTTGCACAATTCATTAGGGTCCCCGGGGGGATACATTGGGGGGTTAATTGAAAGTAGCCTTCACCCCCGGAGCTTTTTCCGTTTTTCCGTTTTCGTTTTTCGCTCCCCTCCTTCCCAGAGCCATAACTTTTTTATTTTTCCGTCAATTTGGCCATGTGAGGGCTTATTTTTAGCGGGACGAGTTGTACTTTTGAACGACATCATTGGTTTTACCATGTCGTGTACTAGAAAATGGGAAAAAAATTCCAAGTGCAGTGAAATTGCAAAAAAAGTGCAATCCCACACTTGTTTTTTGCTTGCCTATTTTGCTAGGTTCACTAAATGCTAAAACTGACCTGCCATTATGATTCTCCAGGTCACTACGAGTTCATAGACACCTAACATGACTAGGTTATTTTTCACCTAAGTGGTGAAAAAAAATTCCAAACTTTGCAAAAAACAAAACAAAACAAAATTGCGCCATTTTCCGATACTCGTAGCGTCTCCATTTTTCGTGATCTGGGGTCAGGTGAGGGCTTATTTTTTGCGTGCCGAGCTGGCGTTTTTAATGATAGCATTTTGGTGCAGATACGTTCTTTTGATCGCCCGTTATTGCATTTTAATGCAATGTCGTGGCGACCAAAAAAACGTAAATCTGGCGTTTCGAATTTTTTTCTCATTACGCCATTTAGCGATCAGGTTAATGCTTTTTTTTATTGATAGATCGGGCGATTCTGAACGCGGCGATACCAAATATGTGTAGGTTGGGGTTTTTTTTAATTGATTTATTTTGATTGGGGCGAAAGGGGGGTGATTTAAACTTTTATATATTTTTTATTTTTTTCACATTTTTAAAATTTTTTTTTTTTTTTTACTTTTGCCATGCTTCTATAGCCTCCATGGGAGGCTAGAAGCAGGCACAGCCCGATCGGCTCTGCTATGCAGCAGTGATCATAAGATCGCTGCTACACAGCAGATTTGCAGGTGTGCTGTGAGCGCCGACCACAGGGGGGCGCTCACAGCCACCGGCAATCAGTAACCATAGAGGTCTCAAGGACCTCTATGGTTACAATGGAGGAGCATCGCCGACCCCCGATCATGTGACGGGGGTCGGCGATGCGCTCATATCCGGCCGCACGGCCGGATGCGGTAGTTAAATGCCGCTGTCTGCGTTTGACAGCGGCATTTAACTAGTTAATAGGCGCACGCAGATCGCGATTCTGCTCGCGCCTATTGCGGGCACATGTCAGCTGTTCAAAACAGCTGACATGTCCCGGCTTTGATGTGCGCTCACCGCCGGAGCGCACATCAAAGCGGGGGTCCCGACATGTGACGTACTATACCGTCAGATGTCGGGAAGGGGTTAATGTTCCATTAAAATGCTTGCAGAGTCCGTTGGTTTGGGGATGATAGGCGCTGGCCACAATATGCTGCACTTGTATTTTCTCACAGAGGCTTTCCATCAGATCAGACATGAACTGGGTTCCCTGATCGGTCAACATTTCCCTGGGGAAACCCACACGAGAGAACACAGTCAGTAAAGCATCCGCCATTTTGTCTGCTCGGATGGAGGACAGTGCCACAGCTTCCGGGTATCGTGTAGCATAGTCCACCACTGTGAGGATGTACTTTTTGCCAGAGCTGCTAGGGATTGCAAGTGGTCCTATGATATCCACAGCCACTCGCTGGAAAGGTTCATCGATCACAGGCAGTGGTATATTCCCAGACTTCCCAACTCTCTGACAAACTACACAGGATCATCAGTAATTGGCAATATCTGTCCCCATCTTGGGCCAATAGAAGTTATGTGTCAGGCGAGCTTTAGTCTTTTGTATTCCAAGGTGTCCGGCCAAAGGAATTTCATGGGCAATTCTCAATAATTGTTCCCTAAATGGATATGGGACGATCAGCCGCAGTTCATAGTCCCAAGATTCTGTAGTATCCGTGGGCATAGTCTCTGTATACAGTCTGCCCTGGTCCCAGTATACTCTCTCTTTGCCAGAAGCAGCAGGGGGTCGGTCTGCAAGACATCTGAGCTCCTCCAGACTGACATCTGTCTGCAGGGCCTCCTGGAAGCTCTGACGGTCAGCCTGCAGGCCCTGGCCTAGTGTGACTGCCAGGCCCTGGTCTGAAGCTGAGTTTTCAGTGTCTGTTATCAGGGACCTTGGTGGGTCTGCCATGTATTGAGGCTCCGGGACCACAGTATGGGCCTCCTATCCTGGCAGTTCTGTCTGAGACTCATCCTCTAATCTCTGGGCCTGAGTCTGAGCCGCAGCCTGACTCCGGGTCACAGCTGCCATATAATTACCATACCTCCCAACTTTCAAGGAAGGGAAAGAGGGACAAAGTCAGCGGCGCACGCAGCGCGCCGTGGCAAATTTTAGGCCACACCTCTGACCACACCCATTTCACAACTAGTCACGCCCAACCACACCCATTTAGCACTTCTGATCACAATGTTTCGTAAACAATAATTATAAACAAAAAAAATATGGCCACACATGACGCTCCATACTGTATAATGGCCACACATGACGCTCCATACTGTATAATGGCCCCAAATGATGCTGCGTACAGTGTACTGGCCCCACGTGATGCTCCATACAGTATAATGGGCGCACATGATGCTGCATACTGTATAATGGCCACACATGATGCTCCATACTGTATAATGGCCACACATGATGCTCCATACTGTATAATGGCCACACATGATGCTCCATACTGTATAATGGCCACATGATGCTCCATACTGTATAATGGCTACACATGATGCTCCATACTGTATAGTGGCCACATTATGCTCCATACTGTATAATGGCCACACATGATGTTCCATACTGTATAATGGCTCCACATGATGCCCCATACTGTATAATGGCCACATGATGCTCCATACTGTATAATGGCCACACATGACGCTCCATACTGTATAATGGCCCCACATGATGCTCCATACTGTATAATTGCCCCACATGATGCTCCATACTGTAAAATGCCACACATGATGCTCCATACTGTATAATGGCCACACATGACGCTCCATACTGTATAATGGCCATTGGCCACATTATGCTCCATACTGTATAATAGCCCCACATGATGCTTTGTACTATGTAATGGCCACACATGATGCTGCGTACTGTATAATGGCCACACATGATGCTCCATACTGTATAATGGCCACACATGATGCATCTTACTGTATAATTGCTCCACATGATGCTCCATACTGTATAATGGCCCCACATGATGTTGCGTACAGTATACTTGCCCCACGTGATGGTCCATACAGTATAATGGCCCCACATGATGCTTTGTACAGTATAATGGCCCCTCACTCACGATGCTCCATACAGTATAATGGCCCCACACAATGCTGGGTGCAGTATAATGGCCACACATGGTTACCCCACCCCCATCATTGCCTTCTCCATCACTACACACACACACACCTTTCACCGTGCTCCCTCGCAGCAGCCGGCAGCTTCCACGGCGCTGAATGGTGTCATCCAGCTGCGCCGCTGACTGCTCACGTCGCTGCAGCTGTGATACCCCACTGATAAAGACCTCCTGTGTCTCCTGTGCCAGTCAGTGTCAGAGCGAGGAGCAATATCTGCTCCGATCCGACACAGCCAGCGTCATAGGAACATGACGAGAAGATAACCAGACTAAATCCCCCACACGAAGCCGAGGACCAACACACCGACGGCGGTTAGCAAAATGCTGAGCCTTTTCCTGAGACAACGTCAAATTGTCTACCACATGAGTCCAAATCTGCTGTAACCTGTCCATCACAGAATCTACACCAGGACAATCAGAAGGCTCAACCTGCCCTGAAGAAAAACGAGGATGGAAACCAAAATTACAAAGAAAAGGCGAAACCAAAGTAGCCGAACTGGCCCGATTATTAAGGTCAAACTCGGCCAACGGCAAGAAAGCCACCCAATCATCCTGATCAGCAGACACAAAGCATCTCAAATAGGTTTCCAAGGTTTGGTTAGTTCGCTCAGTTTGGCCATTTGTCTGAGGATGGAACGCCGAAGAAAAAGACAAATTAATGCCCATCCTAGCACAAAAGGCCCGCCAAAACCTGGAAACAAACTGGGAACCTCTGTCAGACACAATATTTTCCGGAATGCCATGCAAACGAACCACATGCTGAAAAAACAATGGAACCAAATCAGAGGAGGAAGGCAATTTAGGCAAAGGTACCAAATGGACCATTTTAGAGAACCGGTCTCAAACCACCCAGATAACAGACATCCTCTGGGACACAGGAAGATCCGAAATAAAATCCATGGAAATATGCGTCCAGGGCCTCTCAGGGACAGGCAAAGGCAAAAGCAACCCACTAGCGCGGGAACAGCAAGGCTTAGCCCGGGCACAAGTCCCACAGGACTGCACAAAAGAACGCACATCCCGCGACAAGGAAGGCCACCAAAAGGACCTAGCCATCAAATCTCTGGTACCAAAAATCCCAGGATGACCGGCCAACACCGAACAATGGACCTCAGAAATTACCTTACTTGTCCATCTATCAGGAACAAACAGCTTCCCCACAGGACAGCGGTCAGGTTTATCAGCCTGAAATTCCCGAAGCACCCGCCGTAAATCAGGGGAGATGGCAGAAAGAATCACCCCTTCCCTAAGAATGCCAACCGGCTCAAGAACTCCAGGAGAATCAGGCAAAAAACTCCTAGAGAGGGCATCCGCTTTAACATTCTTAGATCCCGGAAGATATGAAACCACAAAATCGAAACGGGAGAAAAACAGGGACCATCGAGCCTGTCTAGGGTTCAGCCGCTTGGCCGACTCGAGGTAAATCAGATTCTTATGTCGGTCAAGACCACAATACGGTGCTTGGCCCCCTCAAGCCAATGTCGCCACTCCTCAAATGCCCACTTCATAGCCAACAACTCCCGATTGCCGACATCATAATTGCGTTCCGCAGGTGAAAACTTTCGGGAAAAGAAGGCACATGGTTTCATCAAGGAACCATCAGAATTCCTCTGTGACAAAACGTCCCCTGCCCCAATCTCAGAAGCGTCAACCTCAACCTGAAAAGGAAGAGACACATCCGGCTGACGCAAGACAGGGGCAGAAGTAAATCGGCGCTTAAGCTCCTGAAAGGCCTCAACAGCCTCAGAGGACCAATTTGTCACATCAGTGCCTTTCTTCGTCAAATCGGTCGGGCTTAACCACACTAGAGAAGTTGGCAATGAAACGGCGATAAAAATTAGCAAAGCCCAAAAATTTCTGAAGGCTCTTCACAGATGTGGGTTGAATCCAGTCATGAATGGCTTGGACCTTAACAGGATCCATTTCTATAGACGAAGGAGAAAAAATAAACCCCAAAAAAGAGACCTTCTGAACTCCAAATAGGCACTTAGACCCCTTCACAAATAGAGCATTATCACGAAGGATCTGGAATACCATCCTGACCTGCTTCACATGAGACTCCCAATCATTGGAAAAAATCAAAATATCATCCAAATACACAATCAAGAATTTATCAAGATGATTGCGGAAAATGTCATGCATGAAGGACTGAAATACAGAAGGAGCATTAGAAAGCCCGAAAGGCATCACCAGGTATTCAAAATGGCCTTCGGGCGTATTAAATGCAGTTTTCCATTCGTCACCCTGTTTAATACGAACAAGATTATATACCCAGTCCTGAGGGTCACCACGCAGCAGAGAAATAACTATTTTAACTTGCTGAGTGGGGTCACCAGAGGAACGGGGTTTCAGAGCAAAAAACAATTTGCAGTTATTTTTAAAGTTCAAAAACTTAGATCTATCCCCGTAAAACAAATCTGGAGTAGGAATTCTAGGCTCTAAGGCTGGAGTCTGAACAACATAATCTTGGATACTCTGAACTCTTGCAGCAAGCTGATCCACACGAGAAAACAAACCCTGAACATCCATGTCCGCGCCCAAATCCACCCAGAGATTAAGAGGAAGGAAAAAGACAAAACAGACTAAAGAAAAAAAAAATGGCTCAGAACTCTTTTTCTTTTCCTTCTTTTGAGATGCATTCAACTCATTTTTGGCCAGTTGTACTGTTATGGACTGGTAATTTAGGAGCGACATGCGACTAGCTCTGAGCAGGTTGTAACTATACAGACCGCAGTTCCTGATCTTAACACAACACTAGCAGTAGCCGTGGGATGTTCCTGTCACTCCCTGGACACCTCGTCACAGCCGGAGAACTAGCTACCCCTAAAGGTAGAAACAGGAAAGCTATCTTGCCTCAGAGAAAATCCCCAAAGGATAGGACAGCCCCCCACAAATATTGACTGTGAGAGGAGAAGGAAATGACATACGTAGTATGAAACAAGATTTAGCAAAGGAGGCCACTTCTAGCTATATACATAGTAAGGAAAGAACACTGTGCGGTCAGTAATAAAAACTAGAAAAAGTCCACCGCAGAGATATGCAAAAATCTCCACACCTGACTAAAGGTGTGGAGGACAAAATCGGCAGCCCAGAGCTTCCAGCTTAGCTGAATAGATCCATACTGATAAGCTGGACAAATGAGCAAAACATAGAATGTGCTGAACAATAAAGTCCACAACAAATGGACTGCAAAAGGACAAGCAAGGACTTATCTTTGCTGAACTGGACAGAGTGTCAGGGAAATCCAAAAGAGCAGTGGCTCCAAGCAGGAACAATTGACAACTGGCATTGATTGAGGAATAAGGCCAGACTAAAATAGCCGAGCCAGAAAGACGATCAGTGGAAGCAGCTGCTAAAGCTAAATCCAAGAAGCAGCTATACCACTCAAAACCACAGGAGAGAGCCCAAGAACAGAATTCACAAAAGTGCTACTTACAACCACCGGAGGGAGCCCAAGAGCGGAATTCACAACAGGTCTCTTTCTTCCACCTTCTCTGCATCATTTACTTGCAAGGGAGGAACATAGTGGGACACCATCCTCCCCAGGTCCGTGCCTAGCAACACATTGGTGGGAATAGCCTCTGATACTCCCACTTCTGTCAGTCCTTTCCCTGCTCCCCAGTCCAGGTACACACGGGCCATGGGCACGGCAGGGCTAACCCCTCCAAACCCGGTTATAGACATAGCCTTTCCTGGTATGATATCGGCAGGGGTTATCATGGCTGGACGCACCTCTGCCCCAGTGTCTCTGAGACCAATGTTGACTTTATTGCCAACAGTGACAGATTGACAGTTCTCATTCGCCCTCGCATCAGAGCCGGCTACAAAGAGGACAGACGGTGGGGGCACAGACGGCTTTGTGGTTGTAGTTGGGCATTTCTCCCTATCAGGGCAGACAGCGCTAACATGTCCCACTTTGTTGCAGGAGAAGCACCGGCGTGCATCACCTAGAGAATGTCTATTCTCCGGGGCCCCATAGAAGGTGGGCTTGGACAGCACTGGTGATCCACCGGCAGAGGGAGAAGGGTCCCCGTTTGGCTTACCTCCCCTCCAGCTGAATCCCGATGGCTTCCGCACCTCAGGCATCCTGTTAGCCACATAGCAGTCCGCAATCCTTGCAGCCTGATCCACAGTTTGGGGCTCCCGATCACACACAAATTGTCGTACATCCGTGGGGCACATGTGAAGAAATTGATCCTTGACCATAAGATCTGTTAAGTCCTCAAAACTGTTAACAGAATGTCCCCTAATCCATTGGTGGAACGTGGTCCTCAAGGTGCTCACAACATCCGCATAGCTGTCAGTTGATATACGTTGTAGGTTCCGGAACTTTCTACGATACACTTCTGGTGTCAGGTTGTATTAATGTCACGGGAGACCTAGGTAGGCAAAAGCTTATAACCCGGGCCCCTGCGATTTCCCTCAGACTAGGGAATCCCTGACTGACCCTCTCCCAGAGTTTACACTGATGGTGTGCATGTCTGGGCCTCTATCCTCACCCTGTCTCAACCCTAAGCTGAAACCTCAACCCACCACCCAGTGAGGAGACCACACACCAATACCCACAGTTAGCACAGACAAGGATAACGGAAAATATACACCACGCCGCAGACACTCAGGAATACACTATAAGTGCACAGGGCAAAACAAATACAAATAAAGGAAGGAGAAAATATGACAAAGGAAAATACAACACCAGATACGAAACTCCTTCTCCTAGACCACCACTCCAGACCGAGATAACCAAGCACAAGACAGAAGCTATAATCAGCGACGCCCAATGTTCAGCAGAACTATTTAAAGGCAGTGGGCGTGACCCAGCTTCCAATCCGAGTACCAGCTAAATTAACCCTGGACCAGCTAGATAGAATCTAGCCGATGCCACTGAGTGCATAGTGGACAAAAGCGGAATTACCGCTGTCTGTCGAACGCCCTAGTGTGAACAGCGTTCGACATGACAGTACCCCGCCTTCTACGAGGGACCCCAGGGCCCTCACGACTTATAAGACTCGGCTTGTTCGGATGGCGGCGGTGAAACATACTGACCAGCCGATCCGCATGAATGTCCGAGGCTGGTACTCAAGACCTCTCCTCAGGCCCATAACCTGTACCAAGTACTGTAAAGTGCGGCACACTACACGAGAGTCAACCACCTTGGAGACTTCAAATTCCAAATTACCATCCACCAAGACTGGAGAAGGCATCGGCGTCGCGTCCACAAGGCCCACCACTTTTTTTAGCAACGATCTGTGGAACACGTTGTGTATTTTATACAACGTAGGAAGCTCCAAACGGTAAGCTACTGGGTTAATGACGGCGGCGACCCTAAATGGACCAATAAATCTTGGACCCAATTTAAGGGATGGTATTTTGAGTCTTATGTTTTTTGTGGATAACCACACCCAGTCATCCACACTCAGGTCCGGACCTGGCATACGCCTACTGTCAGCCACACGTTTGTACCTAGCACCCACACTCAACAGTCGCTGTTTCACTCTCCTCCAGACTGATGACAGTTGTGCTCCTAACTGGTCTTCCTCCAGGACGCCGGAAGAGCCCCCCTGACTCAAAGTACAAAATTGAGGATGGAGCCCGTAAACCCAAAAAAACGGAGACTCCCCAGACGATTCCTGACAGTGATTATTTATGGCAAACTCAGCCAAAGGAAGGAACGTCGACCACTCCTCCTGATTATCAGAAACAAAACAGCGTAAGTACTGTTCCAAATTTTGGTTCATACGCTCGGTCTGACCATTTGACTGAGGATGAAACGCCGAAGAATGAGACAACTTGATCCCCAGCCGTGAGCAAAATGCTTTCCAAAATTTTGCCACAAACTGAGACCCCCTATCAGAAACGATGTCAGACGGAACCCCATGAAGTCTGACCACCTCCTGCACAAATACCTGAGCCAGAGTCTTAGCGTTAGGCAACGAAGGCAAAGACACAAAGTGCGACATCTTTGAGAACCGATCAACAATCACCAAGATGACCGTGTTCCCAGCTGAGGAGGGCAAGTCAGTGATAAAATCCATGGAGATCTCCGTCCATGGCTTACTAGGAACCTCGAGAGGAAGTAGTGTGCCAACAGGACAGGAGCGGGGCGTCTTAGCCCTAGCGCACGTGGTGCAAGCTGACACGTACGAGACCACGTCCTGTCGGATTTTGGGCCACCAAACTGTGAAACCAACTCCAAAGTACCCCTAACCCCTGGGTGGCCAGCCAGGACAGCATCATGATGTTCCGCCAAAACCTTTAAGCGGAGATGAAGTGGTACAAACGATTTGTTGATGGAAAGCTCAGGTGGTACCTCCTTCTGGGCCTTGGCAATCTCAGCCTCAACCTCGGTTGTGAGAGCCGAAACCACAACACCTTTTTGGAGGATGGGTACCAGATCTTCCCGAGGTTCTCCCCCCGGAAAACACCTGGACAAAGCATCCGCCTTAGTGTTTTTAGACCCAGGTCGGTAAGTAACAACAAAGTTGAACCATGTAAAAAACAATGCCCAGCGAGCCTGCCTGGGGGACAGACGCTTGGCAGACTCCAAATAAAGCAAATTCTTATGGTCGGTAATAACAGTAACCTGATGAACCGACCCCTCCAAGAAGTGTCGCCATTCCTCAAAGGCCAACTTGATTGCCAACAACTCCCTGTTGCCGATATCGTAGTTACGTTCGGCGGACAACAGTATCTTGGAGAAATAGGCGCATGGACGCAACTCGCCCAAGGATGAGCCTTGTGACAGCACCGCCCCCACACCAACCTCAGATGCATCGACTTCCATGACAAATGGTTTTGATACGTCTGGCTGCACAAGAATAGGGGCCGAAACAAAACTGTTCTTAAGAAATTCAAATGCGCGCAAAGTAGCCTCAGGCCAGACGGAGAAATTGGTACTCTTTTTAGTCATGTCAGTTAGCGGTTTAGCAATGATAGAAAAATCCTTGATAAACTTCCTATAGTAGTTAGAAAACCCAAGGAACCGCTGAAGTGCTTTTAGGTTATCAGGCCGTTCCCAACGCACCACCGCTTGCACCTTAGCGGCGTCCATTTTAAACCCAGAAGCAGACACAATATAACCCAAGAAAGGCAACTCCTGAACCGAAAATACACATTTCTCAAGTTTTGCATAGAGCTTATTCTCTCTGAGAAGCTGTAACACCTGCCTGACATGCTGTAAATGAGTATCACGGTCGCATGAATAAATGAGAATGTCATCTAGGTACACAATAACGAATTTCCCCAAAACATGCTAGAACACATCATTTATGAAATGTTGAAACACTGCAGGCGCGTTTGTCAACCCAAATGGCATCACCAAATTTTCAAAATGACCCTCAGGAGTGTTAAAAGCCGTCTTCCACTCATCACCTTGACGGACTCTTATGAGGTTGTACGCCCCCCTGAGGTCAAGCTTGGTAAACCACTTAGCACCTGTCACCTGGTTGAACAAATCTGGTATCAGTGGCATAGGTTATGGATCACGAACCGTAATCTGGTTTAACTCCCTGAAATCCAGACACGGCCGTAGTCCGCCATCTTTCTTCTTTACGAAGAAGAACCCCGCTGCCACAGACGAGGACGAAGGCCTGATGTGCCCTTTGCTTAAACTTTCAGCAATGTAGTCCTTTAACGCTTGTCTCTCAGGACCGGAGATGTTAAACATCCTCGCTTTCGGCAATTTGGCCCCTGGTTTAAACCTGATAGTACAGTCATAGGGGCGATGTGGTGGCAATTCTGAGCAACCCTTCTCTGAGAACACATCCGCAAAATCCAGAAGTGACTCAGGGATGCTCGAAGTCACCGCGGACACACATGTGGCCAGGCAATTCTCCTAGCAGAATTCACTCCACCGAATTATGTCCTGAGTTTTCCAGTCAATAACCGGGTTGTGCATAGACAACCATGGAAAACCCAAAACCACCTGTGCAGGAAGATTCCTGAGCACCTTAAATGTAACCTGCTCGCAATGTAAAACCCCAATGTGGAGTTTCACCTCAGCCACAAACTCAGTAATCTCCCCCTGTGAGAGAGGAGCAGCATTGATGGTGACCACGCAGATAGGATGAGGCCGTTTTTCGATCCTAAAACTGGCTGTGCGCGCAAACTCCTCAATGAGATTTGTGGCAGAACCACTATCCACAAAAACAGTGACTGGCAGCTCTCTGCCAGCGATAATAACTTTGGCAGGGAGCATGCATTGAGAAATCACCATGGAGGATATGCATAAGGTCAGATTGGCCTCCTCCACACCCTCTGAGCTTAGAAGTTTTCCGCCGTTGCGTTTTTCTTAGACAGCAGAGGACAAATGTTAACAAAATGACCAGTTTTACCACAGTAAAAACAGGCTCCCTGCTTCTTGAGCAAAGGGGCTCGATGCTTAACATGTGACACCCCTGCGATTTGCATAGGCTCCGTGGGCTCACCTGCAGCAACCTCATGTGAATCTAAACCCTCTCCCACAGGCGGCGTCTCCAGCTCCCCCTGACGCAGACGGCGATCAATGCGGACAACAAGACACATAGCGGAATCTAGAGAAGCAGGAGTCTCATACATCAGGAGGGCTTTTTTAACCCTTCCAGAAACCCCATGAATAAACTGACTCCGCAGCGCGGGATCATTCCATTGTGTGTCGACCGCCCAGCGGTGGAATTCAAAACAGTAATCCTCTGCAACACGCTCCCCCTGGCGAATAGTGCGTATCTTAGATCCTGCTAGAGCCATTCTGTCAGGATCATCGTAAATGTGTCCAACAGCAGAAAAAAAAACTCTCCACTGAGTTAAATGCAGCAGAATCAGATGGGAAAGAAAACGCCCATGCTTGGGAGTCCCCGTTAAGTAATGACAACACCAGGCCCACACGCTGAGCCTCATTACCTGAGGAGATCGGGCGCATACGAAAATATAGTTTGCAAGCTTCACGAAAAGAAACAAATTTACTGCGTTCCCCAGCAAACCTTTCAGGTAAAGGAAACTTAGGCTCAGCAACTTTACCTGTCGCTTCAGCTTGCACCTTAGATACTACTAGTCCCTGTTGCTGCACTGCCCCCCTCAACTCGTTGACCTGTAGGGACAGCGCCTCCAACTGGCGGGTTATGGAAGTCATGGGATCCATGGAATTCAAATAATACTGGCCGATTATAATGTCACGGGAGACCTAGGTAGGCAAAAGCTTATAACCCGGGCCCCTGCGATTTCCCTCAGACTAGGGAAACCCTGACTGACCCTCTCCCAGAGTTTACACTGATGGTGTGAATGTCTGGGCCTCCATCCTCACCCTGTCTCCTGTTTCAACCCTAAGCTGAAACCTCCACCCACCACCCAGTGAGGAGACCACACCCCAATACCCACAGTTAGCACAGACAAGGATAACGGAAAATATACACCACGCCGCAGACACTCAGGAATACACTATAAGTGCACAGGGCAAAACAAATACAAATAAAGGAAGGAGAAAATATGACAAAGGGAAATACAACACCAGATACGAAACTCCTTCTCCTAGACCACCACTCCAGACCAAGATAACCAAGCACAAGACAGAAGCTATAATCGGCGACGCCCAATGTTCAGCAGAACTATTTAAAGGCAGTGGGCGTGACCCAGCTTCCAATCCGAGTACCAGCTAAATTAACCCCGGACCAGCTAGATAGAATCTAGCCGACGCCACTGAGCGCATAGTGGACAAAAGCGGAATTACCGCTGTCTGTCGAACACCCTAGTGTGAACAGCGTCCGACATGACAATTTCCTGATCAGGGCCTCTTTTATGGCCTCATAGTTCGCATCTAGCTCTGGTGGGAGGCCAGCAAAAACTTCCAGGGCTTGGCCCTCTCAACCCTTAGATACTGTGCCCACTGCTCACGGGGTAGATGGTACTGCCTGCAAGTTTTTTCAAATCCCCGAAGGAAAGTATCTAAGTCCGTATCCCTCTCCATCACAGGGAAGTTTTCTAGACGTGGTCTCCTTAGATTTATGTCCTGGGAGGGGGTTATCTGAGGACTGATAACCCGCTCTATTTGAGCCATCTGAAGCTTGAACGCTCTGTCCTCCTAGTGTTCTGCAGCCTCTCACTCAGCCCAGTCACGGCGTTCTGCAGCCTCTCTCTCAGCCTGTCGGTCCCGGCGTTCTGCAGCCTCTCTCTCAGCCCGGTCCCGGCGTTCTGCAGCAGCAGCCTGGCGTTTTGCAGCCTGTCTCTTAGCCTGTCGGTGCTGTAGGATAAGCTGCATGCGCAGATTGGGATCACTTGTTCCCAGCCGTTGTAAGTCCATTTGCAAAGTACAGTCCATAGGCTCCTCAGCACTGGCATTGCTGACACTTCCATCAGGCATCTCCGGTGTAAGAGCTGGCATTGCTGGGTCTCTCCTTGGCCAGATGCTTCAGGACTTTGCTCCATGTCATGCTCAATCAAGGAACATATCAGCCGCTCCCTGGATCTGTCGGCTGTCTCTATTCCTCTCTGCTCACAGAGGCCGGTCAGATCCTCTTTGCTCAGCTTCTTGTACTGGGCTGCCATATCGATGAATAGCCTTTGCCAAATAAAAGATAGAAAAGAAAAACGGGGAGGGGAAACTGTTTGCAAGTATGTCTAAGTAAGCACTGAGTTGAACCTTAAAGAACTGGTGCACTCCTCGCAAGGATACCAATTCTTTAGTACAGGGAATAATTGCTTAAACCATGCACTAATGCTCTAATATAAATAATTCTATCCCACCGCTCGCCACCAATTGTCACAGATCCCTACTCCGTGGTGTCACTTATTCGTCACGTGCCCGCTCTCACATGTGACTTGGGGTTGTGCCTGCAAGGGTTAATCTATCTCCCCACTCTCAGTCCAGCATTCAACCTCTGTTCTATGCTGTAATGGGAGCATAAATCACACACCGACCCAGGCCACACACCCGCTCATGCACGCTGCCACCACTCATCGAAAACACGGGCGATGAGTCCCGTAAAATAATAATAATACTAATAAAAATCTGTCTATCACTCATAAGGCTCACACACCTTAGGCTATGGATTATTTTAGAACATTCAAGGATCAACTTGTTAAAGTTTTATACTTTAATAACAAAAGGTTCAATGCTTACAATAAGAAAAAGGTATAAAAATATGATAATAAAAAGACATACAACTTATGCAAAACAGTATCAAAATAAACAGGAGAAACTTACAGAAATTATCTGACTGGTAGTTGCTTTCTGCTCCCTGAGGGGGGGGGGGGGTGAATGGAGTTGGTGAAACACATCAGCTTCTCAGGCTGCCCTCACTTGTGAACACAATTCTCTGTCTGCAGCCTAAATTTATAAATTTGGTCTGGAGGTCAGGTTTCTAGACCGGCCCCTCAAGTCAATATCATAACTGCTGCCTGTTTGATTGGGCCACGGCCGCGCCCCCAATTAATACATTATTTTCTCTTGACATACGTGTGAAAAGGTTCTCAGGAATAGATCCCCTCAGGCCACAATTAACATCTCCCCTGCAAGACCTGAGAGGTGCCAAATGTTACCTTCTTATTGGCCCTAGCTAGACCTCCTGGTGAGATAAGGAGACACAATTCTACTAGCCCCAAGGAAGTACCTATTAACACCTAGGTGCGACTTGCCTTCAGGACAGATGTTACATTATCACTAGTCACACATATAACCCTAGACATAGGTCACTACACACATACACTCACTGGCCACTTTATTAGGTACACCTGTCCAACTTCTTGTTAACACTTAATTTCTAATCAGCCAATCACATGGCGGCAACTCAGTGCATTTAGGCATGTAGACATGGTCAAGACAATCTCCTGCAGTTCAAACCGAGCATCAGTATGGGGAAGAAAGGTGATTTGAGTGCCTTTGAACGTGGCATGGTTGTTGGTGCCAGAAGGGCTGGTCTGAGTATTTCAGAAACTGCTGATCTACTGGGATTTTCACACACAACCATCTCTAGGGTTTACAGAGAATGGTCCGAAAAAGAAAAAAAATCCAGTGAGCGGCAGTTCTGTGGGCGGAAATGCCTTGTTGATGCCAGAGGTCAGAGGAGAATGGGCAGACTGGTTCGAGCTGATAGAAAGGCAACAGTGACTCAAATCGCCACCCGTTACAACCAAGGTAGGCCTAAGAGCATCTCTGAACGCACAGTGCGTCGAACTTTGAGGCAGATGGGCTACAGCAGCAGAAGACCACACCGGGTACCACTCCTTTCAGCTAAGAACAGGAAACTGAGGCTACAATTTGTACAAGCTCATCGAAATTGGACAGTAGAAGATTGGAAAAACGTTGCTTGGTCTGATGAGTCTCGATTTCTGCTGCGACATTCGGATGGTAGGGTCAGAATTTGGCGTAAACAACATGAAAGCATGGATCCATCCTGCCTTGTATGGAGCATCTTTGGGATGTGCAGCCGACAAATCTGCGGCAACTGTGTGATGCCATCATGTCAATATGGACCAAAATCTCTGAGGAATGCTTCCAGCACCTTGTTGAATCTATGCCACGAAGAATTGAGGCAGTTCTGAAGGCAAAAGGGGGTCCAACCCGTTACTAGCATGGTGTACCTAATAAAGTGGCCGGTGAGTGTATAGATATATATATATATATATATATATATATATATATATATATATACAGTGGGGCAAAAAAGTATTTAGTCAGTCAGCAATAGTGCAAGTTCCACCACTTAAAAAAGATGAGAGGCGTCTGTAATTTACATCATAGGTAGACCTCAACTATGGGAGACAAACTGAGAAAAAAAAATCCAGAAAATCACATTGTCAGTTTTTTTATCATTTTATTTGCATATTATGGTGGAAAATAAGTATTTGGTCAGAAACAAAATTTCATCTCAATACTTTGTAATATATCCTTTGTTGGCAATGACAGAGGTCAAATGTTTTCTGAAAGTCTTCACAAGGTTGCCACACACTGTTGTTGGTATGTTGGCCCATTCCTCCATGCAGATCTCCTCTAGAGCAGTGATGTTTTTGGCTTTTCGCTTGGCAACACGGACTTTCAACTCCCTCCAAAGGTTTTCTATAGGGTTGAGATCTGGAGACTGGCTAGGCCACTCCAGGACCTTGAAATGCTTCTTACGAAGCCACTCCTTTGTTGCCCTGGCGGTGTGCTTTGGATCATTGTCATGTTGAAAGACCCAGCCACGTTTCATCTTCAATGCCCTTGCTGATGGAAGGAGGTTTGCACTCAAAATCTCACGATACATGGCCCCATTCATTCTTTCATGTACCCGGATCAGTCGTCCTGGCCCCTTTGCAGAGAAACAGCCCCAAAGCATGATGTTTCCACCACCATGCTTTACAGTAGGTATGGTGTTTGATGGATGCAACTCAGTATTCTTTTTCCTCCAAACACGACAAGTTGTGTTTCTACCAAACAGTTCCAGTTTGGTTTCATCAGACCATAGGACATTCTCCCAAAACTCCTCTGGATCATCCAAATGCTCTCTAGCAAACTTCAGACGGGCCCGGACATGTACTGGCTTACGCAGTGGGACACGTCTGGCACTGCAGGATCTGAGTCCATGGTGGCATAGTGTGTTACTTATGGTAGGCCTTGTTACATTGGTCCCAGCTCTCTGCAGTTCATTCACTAGGTCCCCCCGCGTGGTTCTGGGATTTTTGCTCACCGTTCTTGTGATCATTCTGACCCCACGGGGTGGGATTTTGCGTGGAGCCCCAGATCGAGGGAGATTATCAGTGGTCTTGAATGTCTTCCATTTTCTAATTATTGCTCCCACTGTTGATTTCTTCACTCCAAGCTGGTTGGCTATTGCAGATTCAGTCTTCCCAGCCTGGTGCAGGGCTACAATTTTGTTTCTGGTGTCCTTTGACAGCTCTTTGGTCTTCACCATAGTGGAGTTTGGAGTCAGACTGTTTGAGGGTGTGCACAGGTGTCTTTTTATACTGATAACAAGTTTAAACAGGTGCCATTACTACAGGTAATGAGTGGAGGAAAGAAGAGACTCTTAAAGAAGAAGTTGCAGGTCTGTGAGAGCCAGAAATCTTGATTGTTTGTTTCTGACCAAATACTTATTTTCCACCATAATATGCAAATAAAATGATAAAAAAACAGACAATGTGATCTTCTGGATTTTTTTTTCTCAGTTTGTCTCCCATAGTTGAGGTCTACCTATGATGTAAATTACAGACGCCTCTCATCTTTTTAAGTGGTGGAACTTGCACTATTGCTGACTGACTAAATACTTTTTTGCCCCACTGTATATATATATATATACACACACATATTTCACCACACGGAGGTTTGGCTTACAGACTTCACAGCCCTGATAAGAGCAGCCATCTCTCTTGTAGTGATGGAGTATAAGGGCAGCGATCTATCCTGTAGTGATAAAGTATAGAAGCAGCGATCTATCCCGCAGTGATGAAGTATAGGAGCAGCGATCTATCCCGTAGTAATGAAGTATAGGAGCAGCGATCTATCCCATAGTGATAAAGTATAAGGGCAGCGATCTATCCCATAGTGATGTAGTATAGGAGCAGCACTCTATCCCGTAGTGATGAAGTATAGGAGCAGCGATCTATTCCGTAGTGATGTAGTATAGGAGCAGTGATCTATCTCGCAGTGATGAAGTATAAGGGCAACGATCTATCCCGTAGTGATGTAGCATAGGAGCAGCGATCTATCCCATAGTGATGTAGTATAAGAGCAGAGATCTATCCCGTAGTGATGAAGTATAAGAGCAGCGATCTATCCCGTAGTGATGTAGCATAGGAGCAGCGATCTATCCCATAGTGATGTAGTATAAGAGCAGAGATCTATCCCGCAGTGATGTAGCATAGGAGCAGCGATCTATCCCGTAGTGATGTAGCATAGGAGCAGCGATCTATCCCATAGTGATGTAGTATAGGAGCAGCGCTCTATCCCGTAGTGATGAAGTATAGGAGCAGCACTCTATCCCGTAGTGATAAAGTATAAGGGCAGCGATCTATCCCATAGTGATGAAGTATAGGAGCAGCGATCTATCCCGTAGTGATGAAGTATAAGAGCAGAGATCTATCCCGTAGTGATGAAGTATAAGGGCAACGATCTATCCCGTAGTGATGTAGCATAGGAGCAGTGATCTGTCCCATAGTGATGTAGTATAGGAGAAGTGATCTATCTCGCAGTGATGAAGTATAGGAGCAGCACTCTATCCCGTAGTGATGAAGTATAGGAGCAGCGATCTATCCCGTAGTGATGAAGTATAAGAGCAGCAATCTATCCCATAGTGATGTAGTATAGGAGCAGTGATCTATCCCGTAGTGATGAAGCATAAGAGCAGCGATCTATCCCGTAGTGATGAAGTATAAGGGCAACGATCTATACAGTAGTGATGTAATATAGGAGCAGTGATCTATCCCGTAGTGATGAAGCATAAGAGCAGCAATCTATCCCGTAGTGATGAAGTATAAGAGCAGCGATCTATCCCATAGTGATGTAGTATAGGAGCAGTGATCTATCCCATAGTGATGAAGCATAAGAGCAGCGATCTATCCCGTAGTGATGAAGTATAAGGGCAACGATCTATCCCGTAGTGATGTAGTATAGGAGCAGTGATCTATCCCGTAGTGATGTAGTATAGGAGCAGCGATCTATCCCGTAGTGATGAAGTATAAGAGCAGAGATCTATCCCATAGTGATGAAATATAATGGCAGCGATCTATCCCGTAACGATGTAGTATAGGAGCAGTGATCTATCTCGCAGTGAAGAAGTATAAGAGCAGCGATCTATCCCGTAGTGATGAAGTATAGGAGCAGCGATCTGTCCCGTAGTGATGAAGTAAAAGGGCAGCAGCGGTTGATCCCGTAGTGATGAAGTATAAGAGCAGCGGTCGATCCCGTAGTGATGAAGCATAAGAGCAGCGATCTATTCCACAGTGATGTATAGGAGCAGCGATCTTTCCCATAGTGATGAAGTATAGGAGCAGTGATCTATCCCATAGTGATGAAGTATAGGAGCAGCAATCTATCCCGTAGTGATGAAGCATAACAGCAGCGGTCGATCCCGTAGTGAAGAAGTATAAGAGCAGCGGTCGATCCCGTAGTGATGAAGTATAAGAGCAGCGATCTATCCCGTAGTGATGTAGTATAAGAGCAGCGGTCGATCCCGTAGTGATGAAGCATAAGAGCAGCGATCTATTCCACAGTGATGTATAGGAGCAGCGATCTTTCCCATAGTGATGAAGTATAGGAGCAGTGATCTATCCCATAGTGATGAAGTATAGGAGCAGCAATCTATCCCGTAGTGATGAAGCATAAGAGCAGCGATCTATTCCACAGTGATGTATAGGAGCAGCGATCTTTCCCATAGTGATGAAGTATAGGAGCAGTGATCTATCCCATAGTGATGAAGTATAGGAGCAGCAATCTATCCCGTAGTGATGAAGCATAACAGCAGCGGTCGATCCCGTAGTGAAGAAGTATAAGAGCAGCGGTCGATCCCGTAGTGATGAAGTATAAGAGCAGCGATCTATCCCGTAGTGATGTAGTATAAGAGCAGCGGTCGATCCCGTAGTGATGAAGCATAAGAGCAGCGATCTATTCCACAGTGATGTATAGGAGCAGCGATCTTTCCCATAGTGATGAAGTATAGGAGCAGTGATCTATCCCATAGTGATGAAGTATAGGAGCAGCAATCTATCCCGTAGTGATGAAGCATAAGAGCAGCGATCTATCCTGTAGTGATGAAGTAAAAGGGCAGCAGCGGTCGATCCCGTAGTGATGAAGTATAAGAGCAGTGATCTATCCCATAGTGATGAAGTATAGGAGCAGCGATCTGTCCCGTAGTGATGAAGTATAAGAGCAGCGGTCGATCCCGTAGTGATGAAGCATAAGAGCAGCGATCTATTCCACAGTGATGTATAGGAGCAGCGATCTTTCCCATAGTGATGAAGTATAGGAGCAGCAATCTATCCCGTAGTGATGAAGCATAAGAGCAGCGATCTATCCTGTAGTGATGAAGTAAAAGGGCAGCAGCGGTCGATCCCGTACTGATGAAGTATAAGAGCAGCGGTCGATCCCGTAGTGATGAAGTGTAAGAGCAGCGATCTATCCCGTAGTGATGAAGTATAAGGGCAAAAATCTATCCAGTAGTGATGTAGTATAGGAGCAGTGATCTATCCCTTAGTGAAGTATAACAGCAAAGATCTATCCTGTAGTGATGTAGTATAGGAGCAGTGATCTGTCCCATAGTGATGTAGTATAGGTGCAGTGATCTATCTCGCAATGATGAAGTATAAGGGCAGCGATATATCCTGTAGTGATAAAGTACAGGAGCAGCGATCTATCCCGTAGTGAAGTATACAGTATGAGCAGCGATCTATCCCATAGTGATGAAGTAAAATGGCAGCGATCTATCCCGTAGTGATGAAGTATAAGGGCAGCGATCTATCCCATAGTGATAAAGTATAGGAGCAGCGATCTACCCTGTAGTGATGTAGTATAAGAGCAGCGATATATCCCGTAGTGATGAAGCTTAAGAGCAGCGATCTATTCCGCAGTGATGTATACGAGCAGCGATCTATCCCGTAGTGATGAAGTATAGGAGCAGCGATCTATCCTGTAGTGATGAAGTATAAGGGCAGCGATCTATCCCGTAGTGATGTAGTATAGGAGCAGTGATCTATCCCGTAGTGATGTAGTATAGGAGCAGTGATCTAGTTCGTAGTGATGAAGTATAAGAGCAGCGATCTATCCCGCAGTGATGAAGCATAAGAGCAGCGATCTATCCCATAGTGATGTAGTATAGGAGCAGCGATCTATCCCGTAGTGATGAAGTATAAGGGCAGTGATCTATCCCATAGTGATGTAGTATAGGAGTAGCGATCTATCCCATAGTGATGAAGTATAAGAGCAGTGATCTATCCCGTAGTGATGAAGTATAGGAGCAGCGATCTATCCCGTAGTGATTAATTATAGGGGCAGCGATCTATCCCGTAGTGATGTAGTATAGGAGCAGTGATCTATCCCGTAGTGATGTAGTATAGGAGCAGTGATCTAGTTCGTAGTGATGAAGTATAAGAGCAGCGATCTATCCCGCAGTGATGAAGCATAAGAGCAGCGATCTATCCCATAGTGATGTAGTATAGGAGCAGCGATCTATCCCGTAGTGATGAAGTATAAGGGCAGTGATCTATCCCATAGTGATGTAGTATAGGAGTAGCGATCTATCCCATAGTGATGAAGTATAAGAGCAGTGATCTATCCCGTAGTGATGAAGTATAGGAGCAGCGATCTATCCCGTAGTGATTAATTATAGGGGCAGCGATCTATCCCGTAGTGTTGAAGTATAGGAGCAGCGATCTATCCCATAGTGATGTAGTATAGGAGTAGCGATCTCTCCCGTAGTGTTGAAGTATAGGAGCAGCGATCTATCCCGTAGTGATTAATTATAGGGGCAGCGATCTCTCCCGTAGTGATGAAGTATAAGGGCAGCGATCTATCCTCCAGTGATGCCATGAATTATAACATTTACTGTAATCCTCTCCATAATGATTAGTAAGGAACGAGCAGGAGATAAATTATAAGATTTCTCAAATCCACAAAGGCCTAAAAATCTACATGGAAAATGGTCTCAAAAACAGGTAAAGCCAAATCTGCGGAAATCCCGTCTATATGGTTGAAGCTGTAGATTTAGGTGCAGGATCTGCCATGACGCCTGATCACACTCCCGCCAATTATACACATCACTGCCACTGCCTTATCACACTGGCCGCACACTGGGAGAAAATACTCTTTTATTTTTCAGAAAAAGGGCAAAACGAAACAAGTTGTTTGAGGTGGAGAAAAAAACATAACAATGGGAGGGACATAATTTTTCTGTAACATAGACGGGGAATAATTGAGTCTAGGTATCGTTAATTAGCCAACTATTGTCGGCTGCTCAATTGCCCCCTCATTATCTAGGGAAGGGGAGGAGAACTGGACATGTCATGTTCTGGGCTGTTCATAAATAGGACGGGTCAGGGATTTCGAGACGCTGTGCTTCCCTCGTTGTAGGAACGCCTTGTATTCTGGGAATCGACATCTCGAGGCTGCGATCGGTCCCAGGATCTTGGAGTCCAGCGTGAAGGGTCCGGACTAACCCCCTGAGAAAACACAAGAACAGCTGACAAGCGTCTTGTTCCTTTAGGACATTCCCTCTTGCTGGACTAAGGCTGGGTTCACATTGCGTTAACAGCAGCCCGTTCCAACACATGCGTTATCGTGCTGCTGTTATCGGCACTTGCGTTATGTCATCGCGCTAGCGCAGATAGAGCTAGCAGATGCTCTATCTGCGCTAGCAGTGAAGGACCCGGAAACGTTGCAGCCCGCGTCCCAGGGTCCGTCACTCAATGACAGCACATCGCTAGCGCACGTCCATTGTGGGCGTGCGCTAGCGATGCGTCCGACATAGGATTTAATGCCGGCGTTAACGGACTACGTTACACCGCGTTATAACGTAGTCCGTCTAACGGACGCCTATAACGTAATGTGAACCCAGCCTAAGAATGTATTCACAAACTGCAGCTTTTATAACAGCATCCCTGCAGTTTTTTCAGTAAGACCTGTGTTCCCCAATACAAGGAGTTTCCAAGATTACAGCAGCATGTGATGGGTTAACGTTTCGCTGTCTAGTTTAATTAATGAGCCTTAGAAGCTGCAATAAGATAACGAGAACCGAAATCCCAGCGGAGCTCAGGGAACCACAGACTCAAGATGGAGATCCTGGTATCTGTGTAATTCATCATCAACGGTGAATGGAAACCGCAATCATCAGAGACCTAGCGAGGGCCAAACTCAGCATCTTCCAAAAATCCCAGGCACATCCCATAATGTGATCAGTAGCGTATTGTCCCATATGTCTGTATGTATCCTGACATCCCATAATGTGATCAGTAGTGTATGACCCGAGGTGTCTGTATCTATCCTGACATCCCATAATGTGATCAGTAGTGTGTGACCCCACGTGTCTGTATGTATCCTGACATCCCATAATGTGATCAGTGTGACCCCAGGTGTCTGTATGCATCCTGACATCCCATAATGTGATCAGTGTGACCCCAGGTGTCTGTATGCATCCTGACATCCCATAATGTGATCAGTGTGACCCCAGGTGTCTGTATGTATCCTGACATCCCATAATGTGATCAGCAGTGTATGACCCCCACTTGTCTGTATGTAACCTGACATCCTATAATGTGATCAGTAGTGTGTGACCCCACTTGTCTGTATGTAATCTGACATCCCATAATGTGATCAGTAGCGTATTGTCCCATATGTCTGTATGTATCCTGACATCCCATAATGTGATCAGTAGTGTGTGACCCCACGTGCCTGTATGTATCCTGACATCCCATAATGTGATCAGTAGTGTGTGACCCCAGGTGTCTGTATGTATCCTGACATCCCATAATGCGATCAGTAGTGTGTGACCCCAGGTGTCTGTATGTATCCTGACATCCCATAATGTGATCAGTAGTGTGTGACCCCACGTGTCTGTATGTATCCTGACATCCCATAATGTGATCAGTAGTGTGTGACCCCAGGTGTCTGTATGTATCCTGACATCCCATAATGCGATCAGTAGTGTGTGACCCCAGGTGTCTGTATGTATCCTGACATCCCATAATGTGATCAGCAGTGTGACCCCAGGTGTCGGTATGTATCCGGACATCCCATAATGAGATCAGCAATGTGTGACCCCACGTGTATTTATGTATCCTGACATCCCATAATGTGATCAGTAGTGTGTGACCTCAGGTGTCTGTATGTATCCTGACATCCCATAATGTGATCAGTAGCGTGTGACCCCAGGTGTCTGTATCTTGACATCCCATAATGTGATCAGTAGTGTGTGACCCCACGTGTCTGTATGTATCCTGACATCCCATAATGTGATCAGTAGTGTATGACCCCACGTGTCTGTATGTATCCTGACATCCCATAATGTGATCAGTGTGACCCCAGGTGTCTATGTATCCTGACATCCCATAATGTGATCAGTGTGACCCCAGGTGTCTGTATGTATCCTGACATCCCATAATGTGATCAGTGTGACCCCAGGTGTCTGTATGTATCCTGACATCCCATAATGTGATCAGTAGTGTGTGACCCCACGTGTCTGTATGTATCCTGACATCCCATAATGTGATCAGTAGTGTGTGACCCCAGGTGTCTGTATGTATCCTGACATCCCATAATGTGATCAGTAGTGTGTGACCCCAGGTGTCTGTATGTATCCTGACATCCCATAATGTGATCAGTAGTGTGTGACCCCACGTGTCTGTATGTATCCTGACATCCCATAATGTAATCAGCAGTGTATGACCCGACGTGTCTGTATGTAATCTGACATCCCATAATGTGATCAGTAGTGTGTGACCCCACGTCTGTATGTATCCTGACATCCCATAATGTGATCAGTGTGACCCCAGGTGTCTGTATGTATCCTGACATCCCATAATGTGATCAGTGTGACCTCACGTGTCTGTATGTAATCTGACATCCCATAATGTGATCAGTAGTGTGTGACCCCACGTCTGTATGTATCCTGACATCCCATAATGTGATCAGCAGTGTATGACCCCAGGTGTCTGTATGTATCCTGACATCCCATAATGTGATCAGCGTGACCCCAGGTGTCTGTATGTATCCTGACATCCCATAATGTGATCAGCGTGACCCCAGGTGTCTGTATGTATCCTGGGGTCTAAGGGATAACGTTTCTCCTTATGGAGAGTGACATACCATCTCTGGCTTGTCAAGGTAAGGAGGCTTATTCGCCGTGCAATGCTCCTCTGGTAAATATAATATGTATGTATCCTGACATCCCATAATGTGATCAGCAGTGTATGACCCCACGTGTCTGTATGTATCCTGACATCCCATAATGTGATCAGTGTGACCCCACGTGTCTGTATGTATCCTGACATCCCATAATGTGATCAGCAGTGTGTGACCCCAGGTGCCTGTATGTATCCTGACATCCCATGACAACAATAAGGCTTATTCTCGCCCCCCTTACTGATGGTGTTCCTGTGGCGTCTCCGGTGCGGTTGTTGTGACACGTGACCCCGGCGCCCAATCAGTGCTGGTGTAACTGTCCCCGCCACCTGTCGAATTGAGCAGGAAGAGGAAGTCACAGATCAGCTGCAGCCCGGACTTCCTCTTCGATACTTGATTTGTCCAAAGGCGGAGACAGTTGATTGGGCGCCGGTAAGCCAAACCTCCGACATTTCCACGACACCAACTCCACAGCCATGGCGCCAGTGTCGCAACAGCGCAGGAGCCCCGGAAGTGCGAGTGCAGACACCGCGGTAACAGCACTGGCACAGCAGGAGAGTATAACCGTCATTATTTTATGGGGCCAAACATTTTGACCAAGAAGGGGTTGTCTTCGTAGTGGACAACCCCTTTACCGACATCACACAGTGACCGGCTGACGCCTCTCGCAGCACAATCTGTTCCCTTCTGCTGCTGCCAGAAATTCAGTTTGAGCCTCAATTTCCCAATATTTTTTGAGAAAACCTTGCAAGACACTTTTTCCTTTACACAGGTATTTGGGGCTAAAAATCAGACTGAGCCCCCCGGTGACGTACCTGCTGATAAACCTCGAAGCGCTGGGTTCTGGCAGCTCCGTAACTTGATTGAGGTGGTTTTACCCTGAACACAAAAACAGTGTGAGCCAAAATACGAGGGGGAACCACGATGTGAGGAGCCGCGACATAACGAGTAAGAGCCGCGACATAACGAGGAGGAGCCGCGACATAACGAGTAAGAGCCGCGACATAACGAGTAAGAGCCGCGACATAACGAGTAAGAGCCGCGACATAACGAGTAAGAGCCGCGACATAACGAGTAAGAGCCGCGACATAACGAGTAAGAGCCGCGACATAACGAGTAAGAGCCGCGACATAACGAGTAAGAGCCGCGACATAACGAGTAAGAGCCGCGACATAACGAGTAAGAGCCGCGACATAACGAGTAAGAGCCGCGACATAACGAGTAAGAGCCGCGACATAACGAGTAAGAGCCGCGACATAACGAGTAAGAGCCGCGACATAACGAGTAAGAGCCGCGACATAACGAGTAAGAGCCGCGACATAACGAGTAAGAGCCGCGACATAACGAGTAAGAGCCGCGACATAACGAGTAAGAGCCGCGACATAACGAGGAGGAGCCGCGACATAACGAGGAGGAGCCGCGACATAACGAGGAATAGCCGCGACATCGCGAGGAAGAGCCGCGACATAACAAGGAAGAGCCGCGATCTAATGAGGAGCCGACGACAAAGAGGAGCTGTGATCTAATGAGGAGCCAACGACATAACGAGGAGCCGCGACATGAGGAGCAACAACTTTAGGAGCCGCGACATGAGGAGCCGCGACATAAGGAGGCACGACATAACAAGGAAGAGCCGCGACATAACAAGGAAGAGCCACGACATAACAAGGAAGAGCCACGACATAACAAGGAAGAGCCGCGATCTAATGAGGAGCTGACGACAAAGAGGAGCTGTGATCTAATGAGGAGCCAACGACATAACGAGGAGCCGCAACATGAGGAGCGACAACTTGAGGAGCCGCGACATAACGAGGAGCCGCGACATAACGAGGAGCCGCGACATAACGAGGAGCCGCGACATAACGAGGAGCCGCGACATAACGAGGAGCCGCGACATAACGAGGAGCCGCGACATAACGAGGAGCCGCGACATAACGAGGAGCCGCGACATAACGAGGAGCCGCGACATAACGAGGAGCCGCGACATAACGAGGAAGAGCCGCAACATGACGAGGAAGAGCCGCAACATAACGTAGGAGCCGCAACATGAAGAGCCGCAACATAACGAGGAAAAGCCGCAACCTGAGGAGTCGCGACATAACGAGGAATAGCCGCGACATAGCGAGGAAGAGCCGCGACATAGCAAGGAAGAGCCGCGACATAGCAAGGAAGAGCCGCGACATAGCAAGGAAGAGCCGCGACATAGCAAGGAAGAGCCGCGACATAGCAAGGAAGAACCGCAACATAACAAGGAAGAGCCGCGATCTAATGAGCCGACGACAAAGAGGAGCTGTGATCTAATGAGGAGCCAACGACATAACGAGGAAGAGCCGCGACATAACGAGGAAGAGCCGCGACATAACGAGGAAGAGCCGCGACATAACGAGGAAGAGCCGCGACATAACGAGGAAGAGCCGCGACATAACGAGGAAGAGCCGCGACATAACGAGGAAGAGCCGCGACATAACGAGGAAGAGCCGCGACATAACGAGGAAGAGCCGCGACATAACGAGGAAGAGCCGCAATCTAATGAGGAGCCATGATAAAATGAGGAGTTACGATACAATGAGGAGCCGTCACATGATGAGGAGTCTCGATACAACAACGAGCCCATTTTGCCCCTCCTCAGCTCTCCGCACACTTACCTTCCTCCTGACACCGACGCTCCGGCTCCACTTCTCCTCGGGTCATCGTGCTTCAGATCGGCTGAATGTGTGGCGTACTGGAAACACAAATCAGGGGAGTCTTAGTCTTCGGTGATCCCCCACCTTTGTATAAGAGGGTCTCTAGTCCAGCAGCTCTAAGCAATAGCAATCAAAACAAAAGGGGCCACAGACACCGTCCATAAGGTACCTTCACATTAAGCGACGCTGCAGCGATAGCGACAACGATGCCGCTCGCTGCAGCGTCGCTGTTTGATCGCTGGAGAGCTGTCACACAGACCGCTCTCCAGCGACCAACGATGCCGAGGTCCCCGGGTAACCAGGGTAAACATCGGGTTACTAAGCGCAGGGCCGCGCTTAGTAACCCGATGTTTACCCTAGTTACCAGCGTAAAATGTAAAAAAAACAAACAGTACATACTTACATTCGCGTCCCCCGGCGTCCGCTTCCTGCACTGACTGAGCGCCGGCCCTAAAAGCAAAGCGGTGACGTCACCGCTGTGCTGTACTTTCACTTTCACTTTACGGCGCTCAGTCAGTGTGGGAAGCGGACGCCGGGGGACGCGAAGGTGAGTATGTACTGTTTTTTTTTTTTACATTTTACACTGGTAACCAGGGTATACATCGGGTTACTAAGCGCGGCCCTGCGCTTAGTAACCCGATGTTTACCCTGGTTACCAGTGTAAAACATCGCTGGTATCGTTGCTTTTGGTGTCAAACACGACGATACACGCCGGTCTGACGACCAAATAAATTTCTGAACTTTGTTCAACGACCAGCGATATCACAGCAGGATCCTAATCGCTGCTGCCTGTCACACTCAACGATATCGCTAGCCAGGACGCTGCAACGTCACGGATCGCTAGCGATATCGTTTAGTGTGAAGGTACCTATAGGGGCTTCAGTGGAGCCAATGTGTTGACACAAGATACACAAAGGGCCCCCAGGTGATACATGGTCATGCAGAGCTCTGCACATCAGGAGCCGTCAATGATGGGTGTGGGGATGACCATTGTTCTAGGACTACTTGCCTCATTTCTGACATTGTGTGGCAGGGTTCGGCCCGCAGCGGAGAGCTGGTGTAGGGGCTGCAGTGCTTGGCCTATTGGGACGAGCGAAGTCTGCGGAGCTGCGGATGACAAGGATCCGAATCCCATCACTGGGAGCGGGGTGTCCACCATTGACAGGAGAACCTGACAGAGAAAGAAGGGCCAAATATTCAAAGTGGACGTCCATCAGAACAACATTGTGGGTTCATCCTGCACTGAAAATAAAGCAACTTTGTAAAAAAAAATCTTGCTTAAAACTGACTATTTTGTATCTGCAGCTCTGATGTAACGCCCATGTGTCTCCATGGTTACAGACTACACAATGCACATGTAGTCAGATCCCCAGCCACACTTCTTTCCATACATTCTATACATTTCAGAGATGAGCGAGAAGTAAGAAACTGATAGAGTACAAATGCAAGCTTAGACTACACACATGGCGATACAGAATTCTGCGTAGGAGCTGTAAACACAGAACGATAGGGTGTTCTTTTAAGAAATCAGGCACACAAGAGTAAGCACAGTGCTGGACAAGTGTGTCCGTGCACTCACCTGCTGGGTGGGAGCTGTAGTGAGGTATCCACTCTGTCCAGCGTGATGTAGAGGAGCAGAATAGTAATCAGATGCAGACGCCATGTCCTGTCTGACCTGAGAGCAATAGATCAGATTACAAATTGTCCAGAAATAAGAGTTAGGCTTTAGAAAAAAGAAACACACAAACAAAAAAAGCCACACAGCACCACACCTGTCCACAGGTTGTGTGTGGTATTGCAGGTCATCATGATTGACTTCAATGGAAGGGAGCTGCAGTACCAGACATAACCACAGGCAGGTGTGGTGCTGTTTCTGGAAGAAGACGGCCAGACATATTCCATGACATTCATTCACATGAATCTGTGACCGAACCCTCCACATTGGTGGCTGCTCCTTGAACTTTTTTCTCACACGTATTTACCTGGCACTAATATAAAGAGGGGAGTGTATCCATATCATCTGTCGGGGCCCTGCTATTACCTGCCCCCCCACAAGGGTCCTGCCGATAGTGCCCAAAAGGCATCAAGAAGGAACACAGACACCAAGAACGCTGTATACACATCGCATAGGAGACACAGAGCGCTGTAATCTATACATCAAATAGGATACTCCTAAACTGTTGTATACACATCACGTAAGAGACACCGAGACTGCTGCATATACAGGGGTTGGACAAAATAATGGAAACACCTAACGTTTTGGCATCATTATCTTCGAACATGTGATAAACATGCAAATCATGACATATGGTAACGTTTTGTAGTTGATTATTTGTGTTATGTGATATGTGTATGTAAATTAACTGTTCGTTTTGAAGAATTGTAAGAACATTGATGAGAACCTGATACCAATGGCAGACCTCTCGGATTTTCAAAGAGGCCAAATTGTTGGTGCTCGTATGGCAGGCGCTAGTGTAACAGAAAGTGCCCGAATGCTTGGCGTGTCAAGAGGTACTGTCTCCAAAGTAATGACTGCGTTTGAAAGAGAAGAAAAAATGTCCGCAGCAAAACACAGGTCCGGCCGAAAGTCAAAGTTGACTGAGAGAGACCGTCGGACTCTAAAGCGAATTGTGAGAGAGGATCGCAAGACCACGGCTCCGAAAATCACTGCTGAGCTCAATGAACACCTAAAGAACCCAGTTTCCACGAAAACTGCTTGTCGGGAGCTGCACAAATCTGGATTCCACGGAGGAGCTGCAATTAGAAAACCTCTGCTCTCAATGACAAATGTTTCCAAGCGTTTAGAGTGGTGTAGAAACCTCCAGAATTGGTCCCTCGAGCAGTGGAAACATGTGATATTCTCAGACGAATCATCGTTTACCCTATTTCCAACCTCTGGCCGAGTGTGTATTTGGAGACAGCCGAAAGAAGCATTCCATCCAGACTGCCTTCTCCCAACCGTAAAACATGGTGGAGGTTCTGTGATGATCTGGGGTGCTATTTCATGGAGATCCGCTGGGCCAATGATATCCCTTCATGGAAGAATTAACAGCCGAGATTATTTAGGCATTTTTGGCGACCAAGTGCATCCAATGATTCAAGCACTGTTCCCGGAGGGGAACGCCATCTTTCAGGATGATAACGCACCAATTCATACAGCTAGAATCGTTAAAGCATGGCACGAGGAACATTCTAATGAAGTTGAGCATCTCGTCTGGCCCCCACAATCCCCAGACCTCAACATTATTGAGCATTTATGGTCGATTTTAGAGATTTAAGTTAGACGTCGATTTCTGCCGCCATTGTCGCTTAAAGAACTGGAGGGTGTTTTTACTGCAGAATGGGCTAAAATTCCTTTGGAAACAATTCACACCTTGTATGAATCCATACCTCGGGGAATTGAGGCTGTAATCGCCGCAAAAGGTGGACTTACACCATATTAAACTAACTTGCTGATGTTTCCATTATTTGGTCCAACCCCTGTACATCACATAAAAGACACAGAGAGCTCTGTATACAAATCGCATAGGAGACACAGAGCGCTGTATACACATCACATACGAGACACCGATACTGCTGTATACACATCACATACGAGACACACAGAGTGCTGTATACATATCACATAGGAGACACCATAACTGCTGTATACATCACGTAGGAGACATCGGGGCTGGAATATATACCAATAGAATACTCCGAGACTGCTCGATACACATCACGTAGGAAACACTGAGACTGCTGTATATACACATCACATAGGAGACAGAGACTGCTGTGTATATCATATAGGAAACACTAAGACTGCTGTATATACATCACATAGGAGAGACAGTTTACTGTATACATCACAAAGGAGACACAGAGACTGTATATACATCATATAGGAGACACCATAACTGTACATACATCACATAGCACACACAGACTGCTGTATATATTACATAGGTTACACGACGACTGCTAGAATATTGCTGGTGACTAGAGGTTTTATGAGAGTACTACTTCATGTATGATTGGACTGTGAAAGCCACTGACAAGTATTCCAGCAAAGGGTGAAAACGTATCGTCTCGAGCATACCTGAACCAGGTGCTGCTGCTGGTCAGTGCCGACTTGTGCGGGGCAGTAATGTCCGCTGTAGAGGAAGGCCGGGGCCTGGTACAGGAGGCTGCCTGCGGGTACTTTGCTCAGGTCACTGAACTCCAGGTACTGGCCTTTCAGGGCAATACCAGAGACCAGAGCGGATGTCGGCAGCAGAGCAGGAGTGGAGGCTGGCGATGGAGCCGCATGCAGGTACAGAGGCTGGGATCTGTCAGGAAGAAGAACAGAGGTAGATCTCAGGTCAGTCACATATGACGGGAACAAATATAAAAGCTGAATAAAGACAGAGGAGTAAAAGGAAAAACGCACAGAAAAGAGGAAAGGCATAGCCGTGTGGTCAGGAAAGGGTCTGACCTGAAGGGCTGCAGAGAGGGGGTCCCAGGTCTGTACCCGCTGCCCGTGCTCGAGACATGGACATCCACCTGACAGAATACAAGCAATGGAAATTATACATCCATTTTACTAAACAGTCCTAACAGTGGTGCGATCAATGCACGGTACCTGGTAGTATTGGTTTGAATACACTCTCTGACTTCTGTCATCTGCAAAGATACAAACCGAAGAAAGATGAGCAAAATAAATCAGGTTTGTTCCATGGTCAGAAGAGTGACGAGTCACATGTAGATCGGCCGCTGGCTCCAGCTGAAAGCCGAACCACATGTCACTCATCTGCCGGAGATCAGGTCCTGCTAGGTTTGTACCTGGCACTTGCGGTCTCGTCCCCTCCAGGTGGGCAGGTGATGCGGTGACCTGTCGAGGGTCCATCTGGGGGACAACAGCTGCGGAGGTTGGAGGGGGATCCCAGGACTGTGGTGAGGAGCCTGTCTAAAAGTGAACAGTGAATATAAAAATGGAGGAAATAGCAACGTACGACATGAAATGGTTAAAGGATAGCGCTAGAGATGAGCAAAAATATTAACCCTCCCCTGGTCCGGCGCCCACTTTACTACTCGGTGACAGCCAAAACACTGCGGTGCGGACTTACTCAGACAGAGCGAATGGCGGCATCCTGGCCGTAATGTCACGGGGGTCTCATACAACGTTATGTCGTGGGGGTCTTGTAATCTCATTATGCACCCAGGATGCCGCCATGTAAGTGCCGAGGGAAGTTTGCCACTCCATGACAGCCGAACCAGGGGAGGGCAAATGATTTTCTTCATCTTTAGACAGCACAAGCGCAGCAGGCCCCATGGTATTTGCTATGCAGGGGTGCTTACCATGCAAAGGTGGGGGAGGGAAAGCTTGATATGCAGGGGTGCTTACCATGCAGAGGGGCGCTTACCATGTAGGAGGGATGCTTGCTATGCGGGGTGGGGTGGGGGGCTCACCATGTGAGGGGTAATCTTACCATGCAGGGGGGTGATTGATATGCAGGGGGTGCTTACCATGCAGAGGGAGGGTGCTCGCTGTGCGGGTTGCTCACCATGCAGGGGCGATTGCAATGCCAGGCATGCTTGCCATGCAGGGGTGTGCTTACCATACAGAGGAGTGGTGCTAGCTATGCGGGGGGCTCACCATGCGAGGGGTACTTACCATGCAGGGGTGCTGGCTCGCGGTGCCCGCTGCATCTCTGCCCTGCTTGGTGCCATCAGCGGACGCACACAGCTCCTTTACAGAACACAAACATTTAGCAAAGACCTGACAATGCCCAGACGAGGGTTACCGCACGCTATATGGTACATGAGCTGTTACCTTAGCACTGGGGGACGGAGGAGGCGATGAACGACAGGAAGGGGTGCTGGACACACCAGGACACACGGATGAGGACTTCTGGGCCCTTTCCATTCCAATTGGATCAGGAGGAAGTCCTACTAACTGTACGAGAGGTGACATAAGAAAAATAAAGGAAGGAAGCATCCGAGAAAAGAAAGGTGCCCAGAATGTCTTGGTTACCGGAAAGCGTCCATGCGGCAGTCGACCTGCAGACCTTCCAGATCTTTTGCCTCCTTCGGGCTTCATGCCTCCGTCCGGGGAACTCCGCTGACTACAACTGCTGGACGACAGCTGGGAATCGCTGCTCAGATCCACCCCGCTGTCCGAATGGCTCATCTAGGATCCGGAGACGGGGCAGTAAGTATCAGCAATGTCCGTCACAATGGACGAGCGCTACAATAAGACACGATCCCACTTGCCTCAGTGTTAATGGCGTCCTCGTAGGGGTTCAGAGGCTCCATCCAGGAATCCACGGGGTACGGAGCGCCGAGCTTTCCTCTGTCATCTGAAGTTAGGTTTTATGGTGACGCCACACGAACACAACCAAAAGGGACAATGGGAAATAAAAATACATTAGAAGAAAACACTTTTAGGGCAAAGATTCCAGAAGAAGAAGAAGACCCTTTTTTAGAACTTGGTGAAACCCCATTCACGTGCATTGCTATTTTATTTTGGGGTGGTCCCAATGCTCTAAAATACCCCACTGGAGTGTAAGCAGCACGTGTGCAAGTCTCCATCACTGTCCATGGCTCGTCCGCTCCACCAAATACGTTACTGTAGTCAATGGGAGGAGAGGCCGCACCATGCATGGCCATCTTGAGGTCCTTACAGATGCAGTTGGAGCACAGTTTCTAGGACCTGTAGGAATCTGACAACCCCGAGCGATGGATAGGCGATAACCCGTTAGTGAGTGGTTATGTACGATACTATTAACTTACTGCTCTGCTCTCGATTCCAGATCCCAAGTGACTCTAATCGATGGCCATGAGTGTGGGGCTGTGCCCAGGACTTTGCAGACACGGACATCCCTGCATGGAGTACAGCCTACAAACAAGAAGGGAATGAATTCAATATGGCCACTGAAGTCACCTGCTGGTGAAAGGCAGGCCATTATTTCATTTGTGATGGCCTCTTTAACCCCTTCACGACATGCGCCATACTAGTACTGCGCATGTCGTGTCTCTCCCTTTGATGTGGGCTCCAGCGTTGAGCCCACATCAAAGTCGCGACATGTCAGCTGTTTTGTACAGCTGACATGTGCGCGCAATATCGGTGGGTGAAATCGCGATTCACCCGCCGTTATTAACCTGTTAAATGCCGCTGTCAAACGCTGACAGCGGCATTTAACTACCGCTTCCGGCCATGCGGCCGGAAACGAGCGCATCGCCGACCCCCGTCAGATGATCGGAGGTTGGCAATGCGTCAGGATGGTAACCATAGAGGTCCTTGAGACCTCTATGGTTACTGATGCCGACCTGCTGTGAGCGCCACCCTGTGGTCGGCGCTCATAGCACACCTGCATTTCTGCTACATAGCAGCGATCTGATGATCGCTGCTATGTAGCTGAGCCGATCGAGTGGTGCCAGCTTCTAGCCTCCCATGGAGACTATTTAAGCATGGCAAAAGTTTAAAAAAAAAGGAGATTTTTGTGTACTCACCGTAAAATCTCTTTCTCTTAGCCTCTAATTGGGGGACACAGGACCATGGACACAGGACCATGGGTGTTATGCTGCTGTCCACTAGGAGGCGACACTATGCATAATCTGAAAAAGATTAACTGTGGCTCCTCCTGTGCAGTATACACTCCTGGACGGCATCAGCCTTCTCCAGTTTTGTGCCAAAGCAGTAGGAGGAACGTAACATGAATAACATAATTATGCCTGTAAGAAGGCAACTATGTACGAGCTCAAGAAACAATATGAGAACTCAACAGTTACAACAGCCCGGAAAGGGCAACAGGGTGGGAGCTGTGTCCCCCAATTAGAGGCTAAGAGAAAGAGATTTTACGGTGAGTACACAAAAATCTCCTTTACTCTGTCGCCTCATTGGGGGACACAGGACCATGGGACGTCCTAAAGCAGTCCCTGGGTGGGAAGCAATGGACGAATATTGTGCAGACAGGCCCGTACACTTAGGGCACCGCCGCCTGCAGGACACATCTACCCAGGCTCGCTGAGGACTGGGTATGAACCCTGTAGTGTTTAGTAAATGTGTGTAAGCTAGTCCAAGTGGCCGCCTTACACACTTGTTGTGCCGAAGCCTGGTGTCGAATGGCCCAGGAGGCCTCTACCGCCCGTGTAGAGTGTGCCGTAATACCGGCTGGAAGAGGATTCTTAAGGCGGTACGCCTCTTGTATGGTGGATTTGATCCACCTGGCAAGAGTAGCTTTTGGAAGATGGCCTACCCTTGTGGCCGCCTTCCGGAAGGAGGAAAGGAGAATCAGACCTCCGGAAGGACGCAGTCCTAGACACGTATATACGCAAAGGCCTGACAAGGTCAAGCGTATGCAGAGCCTTCTCCACTCTATGAACCGGAACCGGACAAAGGGATGGTAGTGAAATTTCCTCATGGAGGTGGAAGTCTGACACAACCTTCGGAAGGAAGGATGGGACCGTACGAAGAACTACCTTGGCCTGGTGACAAGCCAGGAAAGGCCGTCTGCATGAGAGTGCTGTCGGTTCAGACACCTTGCGTAGCGAGGTGAGTGCCACCAGGAAAAAACCACCTTCTGGGAAAGAAGGCGGAGCGGGACCTCCTTAAGGGGTTCGAAGGGTGGTTCCTGCAATGCTGTCAGGACCAGGATGAGGTCCCACGTTTCTAGTGGTCGTCTGTAGGGGGGAACCAATCGGGGAACCCCCTGAAGGAAAAGGCCTTACTTGCGGCTTGGTAGCAATGCGCTTTTGGAAAAAGCACTGAGAGGGCTGACACCTGGCTTTAGGCGAGCCCAATGACAGACTGGCTTCCAGACCCGCTTGGAGAAAACCAAGAGCTTTGGGTAGGGAATAAGGGAGTGGAACCTAGCCACGAGATTCGCACCAGGTAAAGAAAACTTTCCAGGTACGGTAATACATCTTGGCAGAGGCTGATTTCCGTGCTCTGATCATGGTTGCAACGACCTCTGTCGAGAACCCTGCCTGGGTTAGAACCCAGGTCTCAAGGGCCACGCCATCAAGTTGAGAGCCCTTGAGTTCTGGTGGTAGAACGGCTCTTGTGATAGAAGATCGTGGCGGTCGGGGAGACGCCAGGGGGCGTCTGCTGTGAGTTGTACGATGTCGGCGTACCATGTGCGTCTGGGCCAGTCCGGTGCAATGAGGATAGTTGAAAACTCCCTCTTGTTTGATCTTCCTCACCCTCTGGATATCAGGGGGAGAGGTGGAAAAAATATACAGAAGCTGGAACTGAGTCCAGTCCTGAACCAGAGCGACTGCTCCGAGCGACCGCGGATCGTGAGTTCAGGCAATGAAGTTGGAGACCTTGGCATTGAAATGGGATGCCATTAGGTCCACATCCGGGGTCCCCCAGCGGAGACAGATCTGATGAAAAATTTCGGGATGGAGAGACCACTCTCCCGAGTCTATTCCTTGTCAAGTCTGCTTCCCAGTTATCCACACCCGAACGTGGACCGCCGAAGGACCGACCCTGTGTCCTCCGCCCAGCGGAGGACATATGACACTTCCCGCGTCGCTTGGGTACTGCGGGTCCCCCCTTGATGAGTCACATATGCCACAGTCGTGGTATTGTCCGACTGTATCCTGATGTAAGAGGCTGCCAGTAAGTGATGGAAAGCCCTCAATGCCAGAAGGATGGCACGAATTTTCAGGATGTTGATGGGCATGGACGCTTCCGCTGAGGACCACTTGCCCAACAGGAGCCCACAGCTGAGCCGGGGTCCCTGGATGCAGGCGCAGTGTGCTGGCCTATTGCTTGGAGGTGTAGGATGCTGCCTGTACAGGCCCTACCTGAGGTGTCTCAACCTATACCCCCAGAGAGGGAAAGGGAAGGTGCTATTGTCACCTTCAGGGGCCTTTATCCTCGCCTCGACCTCAACCCAGAAACCAAAAGGAATTGGGGAAGGGAGTCTCGACTTCGAACCAGCACCCGAGGGACTGGGGAAGGAGCAGCATGGGGAATAGCCATCTCAACTTCAACTGGGCACCCCATAATAGGGGGCCGAGGAAGGAGCCATGCCGGGAGTCTCACAAGAGACCCTCTTTTCTTCATCTGCTAGTCGGAGGGCCAGTGCCTTGTCCTTGGGAAGGAGCACTAGACCCCTGGAAGTGTTGAATAACATTCCCAGGAAGGTCAGGGACTGACTCGGAGTTGGATGACTTTGTAGGTTGATTAACCAGCCCATACGACTGAGAGTATCGGTTGTGATTGAGACGCTGAGCTCGCAAACCTTGAAGGTGGGAACCTTGATGAGTAGATCGTCCAGGTATGGAACGACTACTATGCCTCTGGAATGCAGGACGTCCATGATTGCTGCCATGACCTTGGTGACACTCTGGGAGCCGTGGCGAGTCCAAAGGGGAGAGCCACGAATTGGTAGTGGTCCTGGCCTATTGCGAACCTGAGAAACCTCTGATGGGCAGGTGCAATGGGTATATGCAGGTATGCGTCTTGTATGTCTATGGAGGCGAGATATTCTCCCTTCTCCATGGACGCAGTGATGGACCGAAGGGACTCCATGCGGAAGTGACGGACCCGTACATATTTGTTGAGCTGTTTTAGGTCTAGTATGGGCCGTACGCTGCCTCCTTTCTTGGGAACTACGAACAGATTGGAGTAGAACCCACGGAAGCGGTCGGTCGTGGGTACCGGTACTATGACTCCTGATTAATAAAGCGAGGAGACCGCTTGGTGGTAGGCTCGAGCCTTGGCTGGCGGTTTTGGGGGGACAGAGAGGAACCTGTCCGGTGGGTTGGAGGTGAAGTCTATTTTGTATCCGGAAGACACTAGTTCCATGACCCACCTGTCTTCTGTAATAGGCAGCCATACTTGATGAAAGAGCAAAAGTCGGCCGCCTACCGGTGTGGTGTCTTCCGGAGTCCGTGAGTCATGAGGAAGAGAAAGTCTGAGATTTTCCTCCTCTGGGCTTAGACTGGCCTGCTTTTGACTGCCAGGTCTTGTCCGACCTTTGCGTCGATCGTGAGTTGTCCCTGCGTGGGGAACGGTTACGATTTTGTACTGGACGTGAGACGGACCAGCCAGAGGAATTCCGAAAGGATCGGAATCGAGTTTGGTTACGCTTCTGGTAAGTGCGTTTAGGTTTCAGTTGGGGAAGAGAAGTACCCTTACCCCCTGTGGCGTTGGATATCATAGTATCCAACTGTTCACCGAAAAGTCTCCCACTGAGGTAGGGGAGGTGCGTGAGGGACTTCTTTGAGGCTGCGTCCGCTTTCCATTCCCGCAGCCAGAGGATACGCCTGATGGGGTTTGATGCTATCCCCGCGACTCCCCTTGCTGAAACCAGAGCTGCATGGAGCATGTAATCTGCTACAACTGCAATTGAACCGCTTGGTCCGACAGTTGAGGAGCGGATGCTTGGAAGGCTTGTAGATTCTTTGCCCAGGCCAGGATGGCCTTGGCAGCCCAAGCTGAAGCGAACGCAGGAGCCATGGATGCCCTTGCTGCCTTGAAAATTGAACGAGCCATGCGTTCTACCTGCCAGTCTGCTGCGTCCCTGAGGGTTGAGCTATCTGGCGGTGTAAGGAGGGTCTGTGCTGCCAGCCTAGAGACTGGGGGATCCACTTCAGGTGGATCTGTCCATTCCTTGGTGTCCTTCTGTGGGAAGGGGCACCTCGCCTCCAGATATTTGCGATTAGCGAATTTTTTCTCAGGCTGTGAGAGCTGTTTTTTTTTTTTTTTTTTTTTAAGGATCGCCTTAAACTCTGGTGGTTAGAGAAAACCTTAGGCGGCTTCAGAGGTCCTTCAAAGGAAGTCTGATGTTCCGGGGCCTCTGATGGCGGATCAGAAATGACCAGCACCCGATGGATGGACGATATTATGTCCTCAACTAGCGCTGTATTGCTAGGAGGGATTGGGATCAGGGACCCCTCCGTTTCTCTGTCTGAGTCAGAGACGCAGATGCCTTCCGAATCCTGTGTATCACTGAGGCGTCCCCTGCTAGGTGAGCTGGGGAGGAGACCTTCTCTGGTTGGGGATTGCGGAGATCTGCCTTGTCTGTCCCTGGAATGGGACGGTCTAGATGACCTGGAGCAACGGTGTCTCTCCCTAGAGGGGGATGACCGTGTGCTATGGGATGACGCAGATGGACTTGATGTATGGATCCGCTTGCGTCGTGACCTAGACGTGGATGTGCCAGGGGCATCTTGTTCCTGAGTCAAGCTCTCCCTTTGCTGGGTAACGTTCATAGCCGGGGCATGACCCTGCAGAGCCTGAAGCAATGTGGAAGTTAGGTTATCTATAGACTGCGTCATAGATTGCGATATCTGAGTAGCCCATTCCGGTGTGGCATTAGACACCGAGGCATTGGCAGGGGCTTCTTGTGTGACACAGTAGTTTGTATACAGTTCTGACAATGCGGGTACGTGCTGCTACTGGGGAGAGCGGTCCCGCAGGCTGTGCAGAATGCATAATAGCAGTTCTGCCTGGTTCTCTTAGACCTTGAGTCCGGCATAGTGCACAAAGTGCAGAGGTGCTGCCAGCAGATGGACCTTACAGGGGTAGAGAACCTACAGGGGAGCCTTATAGGTAATATGGATTCACAGCTTAGTAAAGATAACCCAGCTGTGATCTTACCCCACCAGTGTACCCCTAGGTCCAGCGCCGAAAAATCCACAGTCCTGTGCCCCCCGGAGACTGGCTGCCTGGTCCTGGTCCTGCAGACCGGGAGATGCAGGGTTAATCTGCAGCCGAAAATGGCTGCAGAGACAGAGGAGAGAGGAGGAGAAGGGGGCGGAGAGCTGGAAAAAGGCAGCAAGGCTATAAAAAACCCGCCCTTTCTGTCTCGATCCGCCCCTTGTATGACACTGTAGAGTGTCATATTTGTCATCCGGGGGGCGGAGAGGAGGCTGCTGCTTCAGCTAGGCCGAAGCCGGGGCCTAAATTAGATGCCTGAGGCCCAGAAGGGCTCCAGGCCGGCGCGAAAGTCCGGGAGGGGGTCGGATCTGAACCGGACCCCTCCGGATTTGAAGGCAGGATGGCGGTGGGGCTATAAGCGGAAGGGGGAGCCCGGCTGGGGTCCCCCTGAGGCAGTATAGAGCTGGTGCTGCCGCAGAGACAGGGACGCTGGGAGCCCTGTGTCTGTATGTGCCATGCCTGCCTGCACTCCCCCCGGCCCCAACAGGAGCCCGCAGCTGGGCTGGGGTCCCTGGATGCAGGCGCAGTATGCTGGCCCATTGCTGGGAGCTGTAGGATGCTGCCTGTACAGGCCCTACCTGAGGTGTCTCAACCTAATACCCCCAGAGGGGGATTAGGGAGGGTGCTGTGTGACCTTCAGGGGCCTTTATCCTCGCCTCGACCTCAACCCAGAAACCAAAAGGAATTGGGGAAGGAGGGGGGTCTCGACTTCGAACCAGCACCCGAGGGGCTGGGGAAGGAGCGACATGGGGAATAGCCATCTCTACTTCAACTGGGCACCCCATAATAGGGGGCCGAGGAAGGAGCCATGCCGGGAGTCTCGCAGGAGACCCTCTTTTCTTCATCTGTAATCCCGTCGGGAAAACGAAGTAAAAATCTTTAGGTGTGCCTCCTTTGCGACACTAAGCAAAAACTGGAGAAGGCTGATGCCGTCCAGGGGTGTATACTGCACAGGAGGAGCCACAGTTAATCTTTTTCAGATTATGCATAGTGTCGCCTCCTAGTGGACAGCAGCATAACACCCATGGTCCTGTGTCCCCCAATGAGGCGACAGAGTAAAAAGTTTTTAAAAATATGAAATTTAAAAAAAAATTATATATATATATATATATATATATATATATATATATATATATATAAAGTTTAAATCACCCCCCCATTTCGCCCCATCCAAAATAAAACAATTAAAAAAAAATAAAAAAAAAAAAAAATAAAAAAAAAATAAAAAAAATCAAACCTACACATTTGGTATCACCGCATTCAGAATCGCCCGATCAATAAAAAAAAAAAAAAAAGATTAACCTGATCGCTAAACAGCGTGGCGAGAGAAAAAAAAATTGAAATAGAATTATGCTTTTTTGGTCGCCGCAAAATTTTATTAAAATGCAATAACGGGCGATCAAAAGAACGTATCTGCACAAAAGTGGTATCATTAAAAATGTCAGCTCGGCATGCAAACAATAAGCCCTCACTCAACCCCAGATCATGAAAAATGGAGACACTATGGGTATCGGAAAACGGCACTTTTTTTTTTTTTTTAGCACAGTTTTGAATTTTATTTTCACCGCTTAGATAAAAAATAACCTAGACATGTTTGGTGTCTATGTACTCGTAATGACCTGGAGAATCATAATCAGTTTTAGCATTTAGTGAACCTAGCAAAAAAGCCAAACAAAAAACAAGTGTGGGATTGCACTTTTTTTGCTATTTCACCGAACTTGGAATTTTTGTTCCCGTTTTATAGTACAAGACATGGTAAAACCAATGGAGTCGTTCAAAAGTACAAAAAATAAGCCCTTACATGGCCATATTGATGGAAAAATAAAAAGTTATGGCTCTGGGAAGGAGGGGAGCGAAAAACGAAAACGCAAAAACGAAAAAGGGCCGCAGCGTGAAGGGGTTAAGATCACAACTGCACATCACATCCTTATACCTCCTGTGAAGTCTCCCGTGTCCGTCGACACCGCATGTTTCGCTTTTGTGCCGCAACTGTGAAGTTTTCACCGACAGATTCCGCGCAGCTGCTGAGGATCGGATCTGCAACGGGAACACAACTGGTTAATAACAGCACATCGGCCAATCATTGCCCTCCTGGGATAGTAGCTGCAGCTTCTGCTCCACTCCTCAGTAACCGGTGCGCTCGTTCCCAGGACTCATCCATGGTGCTGCAGGGTCTATGGCCGAAGCAGCCAGAATTCTCCAATATGTCCTCCTCTTCTGTCCTGCAGATGCATCACACACCAGAGCGAGTCTCTGCTGTCAATCAGGCAGAGGAGGGTCGGCGTCCAGATGACAATATACAAGGGAGAGTTTCACTTGAACACTTTCACCTGGTTCGCACTCCCGGAAGCCTCTCTGGGTCTTAGCGGCCAATATCCAAGGAATCAATAAGAAAACGATAAAACGAGTTCTCAGATTTTTTTTTACACGATTGCTACCAGATGTAATAAAAAGCCCCACTGACCTGTCGTCCTCGGCTGACACCGGCCACTGGGAAGCTCCACGTTTTGCTTCACCGCTATTGCTTTGCCGTGAATTTGCTGTCCGAGTTCACTGAGCGCCTGGTGGATCCCGGCCGGGTCGCTGTGAATCACGTGGTCCACCCGATAGACTGTGCTCGTGTTGGGAGGTGGATGAGAGAGATGGACAGAAGATGGAGGACGGTCGTCGTTGATCCTGCCCCTGGGATCACAAAAGATACATACAGAAATGGGATAAAGCCGAGCTCTCCCGGCAATCACAATCAGCCGGAGAAATCTGAACTCACCCTCTGTTCCTCGGAGACGGCCAGCTTCTTTTCTCTACAGACCTTCCACCTCCACCACCACCCCGCCCCACTCTCGGACCACCAGGATGCATGGGTCGGCGGTTCTGCCTCTCCATGACGGGCCTTTGGCTGGAGAAGCTTCTCTTTGACAGATCTTTTCTTTGGTCTCGTCCTACTGTAGAAGCAGCCGGGCCGACCACTAATCCTCCATTTTGGACAGGAGCATCGGCCTTTTCTTTTTTCTCGGTGAAGTCGCTGCTTTCCGATGCGGTCTCCCACTCTTCGTTCGCCTGGTCAGAGTTGGCATTGCAAGGCTCTGGCGATTTGTGTCCTCGCCTGGGTACAGGGCGGTCCTCCTCCGGCGGGGCAGGCCGAGGGTGCTGATCCTGCATGGCTGTTATTTGCTGCTGGGGCGGCGGGGGACCAGACCCATTTCCAACTCGGGCAGCATTCTCTCTCTCCTGCTTCAGTCTTCGGAAGCGCGGAGGTTTGTCCTGCTGCTGCGATCGTCCGTGGCGCCGTCTCCTGGGTGGCGGAGGCACTCTCTCGTCATGGGGCATTGGTGGACTCAAGGCCATTACCACCTTCTCACTTTTCCTTTCAGGCTTGTTCGGATGCGTTGGAGGCTGTGAAGTTGGACCTTGAGAAGTAACTGGCTGCTGCCTGGGGAGCAGACTCCAGTTCACCGGTACACTCGATGATCCTCCCCTCCCCCTTCTAGAAGGGACACCCCTGGGTGTGAAAATACGACCCCCTCTGCCAGAGTCCCGGCCTTTCTCCAGGTGTCGGGGATGAATAGCAGAATGCTCGGTGTGCAGTTGCTGTAAGGAAAGTCCATTCTTTCCCGGCTCTTTTTCAGAATTGACCGGTTCCGTCTCACTTCCGGTCTCAGAGCCTCGCTGCCGTCTTCTTTTGGGAACTTCTTCGTACTCTGAACCCTCGCTTCTTGTCTCACTGGCGTTACGTTCCCGTTCGACAGCGCTTGGAGCCGGCTTGTTTATAGTGTCCACCTCCTCTCTATAGAAAGGGCTGTCTTGCCTGTATCCACCACGAAAGTCACGACTTCGACCTCTGCCGCCTCGTCCACGCCCACTGTATGCTCCACGAAAGCCTCGTCCTCTGGCAAAGTATTCTCCTCGGCCACGGCCACGAGACAACGGGACAAGAGCAGGAGAACCCCGAGGATTGCTGATGATGGTTTCCTTTCTTCTACGAGAGGGAGACCCTGCCGACTGCTCTCCTTCTCTATTAGAATGGATCGTCTGTCTTGGCTTTGGTGGCTCGGGGGCCGCTATTGGGGTCTGACTTGTCTTTCCATCCTGTTGCTCTCGGGCTGCAGATTCGTCTTTTCTAACGCTCCTCTTGATAGGACCTGCGCGTCGGTGGCCAGCTGTCTGAGATGGAGGGCCGCTCATAAATGTGGCTTCCTCCTGTCTCCGACTTCCTCCTCCGGGCCTAGGTCCCCAGCGTGTTTCAGTCTTGGACTCTCGACGAGGGGGTCTGTGATACTCATGCTTGCCACTCTGTCTTTCAGGCTTTGTCTCCTCTTTGGCGATCCCTTTCCTGTCCTCCTTGTGCCGTCCGCTGTTGATTTCCACTTTGGAAGCAGAGTCTGGTTGGGATGGAGGAGCTGGAGGGGCAGCTGCTTCTCTGCGGAGTAAGACGGGTTCGTCGTCTGCCCGACGAGGTGGTGCTGAAGGAGCGGAGGGTGGAGGAGGCTGAGAAGGAGCCGGCTCCGATCGCCTCTGCTCCATCGGTGGAGGAGGATGTGACTGCTGGGTGGCCGCATGGTTACGCTGCTGGTGCCACGAGCGCTGATCATCCACCGGGTATCGGTGCCCAACTGCGTTTTCTTGGTAAGCAGTAAAGTTGCCCAAGTAAGGTGCAGGCTGCGACTGCTGCGGAGCGTGAGGACGAACTGGTGGAGTTTCACTTCTGCGCTCCTCTTCTTCTGCGCTTGGTCTCAGGGGAGATGCCATGGGTCGAGCCTCCGGAGGGTTGTACATCTCTCCACCCCAGATGAGTTTGGAGTCTGCTGGAGGGGTCCCCCGCTCCCTCATCAGTGCTCCATGGCGCTCGTATCCATCCGACCCTGAACCACCACTGTCCGATCGCTCTCGGGACATCAGTCCTAAACAGAAGACAGACAGATCGAGAAACTAAAGGTTGAACAGTATTTTTTAAATGTGAAGCAGTGACGCACGGACAAGCTTAGAAGGACGCTGGCCGGACCCACCTGTGGGATGCACACTGGCAGCAGGAGGGTAGTAATCCATGGGCCGCCCCTGCATGATGCGCGGATCGATGAAAGGGGGCACCATCATCCAGCGGGGATCATAGCTGACGTGAGGGGGAGGCAGTGCGCTCGGTGGTGGTTGTGGGGTAGGGACCGGAGTTGTCCGCCCCATGGATCCTCCGCCATACAGAGCTTTCTGAGGTGGCTGAGCGGTGGATGCTCCCAGAGCCTGAGAAGGTGGTGGACCACCCGGGGACGGCGGAGTGGGCTCTCTGTTCTGTTGCCATTGTTTCATGAGCTGCTCCTATAACCAAATAAAAGAAAGGATACAAAAATTATATCTCCTCACTTCCTGCCCAAATCAGCATTACATGCACATCTTACCTGCTGCTGACGCTGGAAACGCGGAGGCAAACTTTTCTGAAACTTGCTATATCCTCCCTGGGAGGGTCCTGTAGTTTGCGGTCGGCTCACAGTGGGCACGGGCTCAGGTTTGGGCTCCGGTCTGGGAGGCGGGCTCGGCTCTCCTTTCACCTGAGGAACTTCAGGAGGAGCTGGAGGTGGCGCTGCGGTGGGCTGTGGGGGGGCTTCGGCAGGTGGCGCCGGTTCCACCACTACAGGAATGAGACATGAGGTTGCATGACATATTATATATATATATATATTTATAATCATACATCAGTTTTCCGCGTGTACCGCCACCACAGACACCATCATACCAGGAGAATGGGCTGGAGGATCCGTCCCCTCGCTCCTTGTATCGGCCGCCGGTTGTTCGGCCTCTTCCGGAGCGGCACGGTGCTTCATATCCAGACGTTTGAGTTTCTCAGCACAGGCCGCCCTTCTTTCCTCCTCCATCCTGCGCTCCTCCTCCTCTCGTCTTCTCCTGGCTCGCTCCACAGCTTGGGAGATTTCGGAGGATGACTGCTTCCTGCGCTGACGCCAGGCCTCGTCCTCGTCTTCCATAGGTGCAGGTGGAGGTGCCGCTGGCTTTTCCTGCACACAGGTAAGTATTAGCAGCCGAACATGGCCCTGGTCTGGTATCTACGTTTTTTCATGTCCCGGGGTTAGAAGTGTCCGAGTCAGGACCTCACTCCTTACCTTGAGTGCGGTCGGTGCCCTCTGAGACGCTGTAACGCTGGCAGCCGAGGCCTGCGGGGGGAGCTCTGATGCACGAGGCGCCTCCGGCCACGCTGCCTTGACTTGCGGAGGCTTCTCTTCCGTAGAAGAGGCCTTGGATTCGGTGGTCTCCGCTCCATTCTGAGTAAGGGCCGGCTTCTCTGTGCTGGTAATCTGATTCTCCCTGCAAATAGAACGGACAGACGGATGGATGAAACCTCGGACAGAGTAAAGTAAAATGTAACCCGCCACCTTACTGCACTATTTAGTGCACCTCTTTTCTTCGCTGTCCGTGTCCTTCCCATCCTCGTCATCACTGAACTGCAGTTTTTCCGTGTAGTCCACCTCTTCGTGAGCTCCTGGGGGCAAAGAAAATCAATTACTTTGGAAATGGAGACGAAACAAAAGAGACGTGGAAGAAACGAGCAGGGTCCGTGCCGAAAAAGAGCAATGCAAAAACCACACAGAGGGACACAAAAAGTCACTGGTTCAGTGCTGTGCCCGCTCTGGTTTCTCTTCTGCTCGAGTGCCTCGTTCAAGAGTATAGGATGAGCCGCAGTTCTCGGAGCGCAGCTGTGGAGGGACGGAGATGTCGTGTCCCTTTATCCTCAGGATTGGTGAGGGTCCCAGAGATCAAACCCCCAATGATCAGAAAGTAATCTACTATTACATTGTATCTACACTGCTGCAAACATGGAAGGTGGTCATCACCAGGGAAGCCCCCCGCAGCCACAGACAAAAGCAATCACCTGCCCATCCATCATCGGCCTCTTGATCCAGTTCATCAAACTCTTTCAGATCATCTTGCTTCAGGATGGACGGGCGACTCACAGGCTCGGGCATCCTAGGAGCACTTTGGGAGGCGCGCGGAGGAGCCAGACGCGGGAACCTATATTGGGAGGCAGTAATATTGTAAGCTTAGACACGAAGGGCGGAATCGCAGCTTCATCAGAGTATCGAGCCTTCGTACAAATGGACCAAAAAAGAGGGTGAATTTACCTGGGAGCCTCTGTGCCATGGAAACGAAATGCTCCTTGTGGCCCATACGGATGGGGAAACGGCAAATACGGGGGATACATCTTAAAGAGAACACAAAACCTTAGGAGACGGCAGGACGTCACGTGAGACTAAAGAAAATCTGCAGCTACAGAGCAAAGGAAAAAAAAAAAAAACAGAAGCATCGCAACACCCCAAGATACTCACAAATGGTGTAAGCATCCCCCGAAATGGAGGGAACTGTTGGGGAGCAGGCGGAGGCAGCCCCGGACGGAGGGCTGGCTCACTGCTGGGGGTGTGTGCCGCTTCAGAGGGAGGCTCGCGGCTCTCACCGTCCAGGGAGCCTGGACCAAGCCCCCCTCTCGCACCCCCGTCCCTCCAGCTGGTTGCATCTGAAAAAAGGAAAGGTTTTGTTGGTAAGTAATGTATAAGTGGCAAAAATGTCATCACTGGCATTACAGAGGAGCAGGGGTCTTACTCTGGGGGCGGAGGCTTGGTCCGGGCCCATACGACACAGCGGAGGTGCTCTGGTCGTGCCCACTTTTGTCCTGGTCCCCAGCCGCCTGCAGGGTTGGAAATTCCTCTCGAGAGAATGGTGACAGTCGGCTTGATGCCTTTCCACCTAAAAGTAGACGGAAAAATAACACAACAAAGGGGGTACAGTTATACCTGCGACACGGCTTACATCCACCCGAGTCAGATTTATAAAGGCTTATCCCCCTTAATAAGTTTGCATCTTCGTCTGTCCGTGCGTCCACTTTTCTCACTTCTGGGAAATTGTCCTAGGTTTCCATATTTTTGACACTTTTCCTCTAACATGTAATAAAATAAAGCAGCTGTGGTCTTACCATCTCCTTGTGCTCCATGTGTGGTGCTGGCCTGTGCCCAGGTCTTTACCGCGGCGGCGGCTGGTTGGGGGGGCTGGAGAGAAGAATGGGAGAAATCATCAGGGAGAGACAAATACTACGTACGCTCACAACACGCTGCCGTACAGTCGGACGCACAGGTGTCACTGCAGCAGGGCCAGGTGACACCACAACAACCGATGCAGAGACCGCACTGCAACCACAGGGGCTGCCATGTGAGAAGGTGCAGCATCTGCTGCTGCGTTACCTCTTGTGGAACTGGGGGGCGCTTCGGCTGGTTTGATGCAGGCGTCTGTGAAGCCAGCGGTGGCTGCGACTCCGGCTGCGCTGCTGGAGAGACATCGGTACTGAGGGGGATCAGAAAAAAAGACGAGGAATTAGTGAGACGCAGAGTATTACAGCTGCTCTGCCAAGAAGAACGGCCTCAGCGCCGTTTTTGCATGTAGGCAGGGCGTCACTGCAGCTCTGCACCCACGTAGGGCGTCACCGCTGCTCCATACGCAGGCAGGACGTCACCGCCGCTCGGCACGCAGGACGTCACCGCCGCTCCGCACGCAGGACGTCACCGCCGCTCGGCACGCAGGACGTCACCGCCGCTCCGCACGCAGGACGTCACCGCCGCTCGGCACGCAGGACGTCACCGCCGCTCGGCACGCAGGACGTCACCGCCGCTCCGCACGCAGGACGTCACCGCCGCTCCGCACGCAGGACGTCACCGCCGCTCCGCACGCAGGACGTCACCGCCGCTCTGCACGCAGGACGTCACCGCCGCTCCGCACGCAGGACGTCACCGCCGCTCCGCACGCAGGACGTCACCGCCGCTCCGCACGCAGGACGTCACCGCCGCTCTGTACGCAGGACGTCACCGCAGCTCCGCACGCAGGACGTCACCGCAGCTCCGCACGCAGGACGTCACCGCCGCTCTGTACGCAGGCAGGGCGTCACTGCCGCTCTGCACCCACGTAGGGCGTCACCGCTGCTCCATACGCAGGCAGGACGTCACCGCCGCTCGGCACGCAGGACGTCACCGCCGCTCGGCACGCAGGACGTCACCGCCGCTCCGCACGCAGGACGTCACCGCCGCTCCGCACGCAGGACGTCACCGCTGCTCCATACGCAGGCAGGACGTCACCGCCGCTCGGCACGCAGACAGGCAGGACGTCACCGCCGCTCGGCACGCAGGACGTCACCGCCGCTCCGCACGCAGGACGTCACCGCCGCTCCGCACGCAGGACGTCACCGCAGCTCCGCACGCAGGACGTCACCGCCGCTCTGTACGCAGGCAGGGCGTCACCTCCGCTCGGCTGCAGATAAAGCGCCATTGATAACAGTCTACACTAAGCAGGCAGGTCCCGGGCAGAGTAATAATGGCAGGTGTAGGAGATGCCCTCCTAGCACCGCTGTCTGGGTCCTCCGCACTTTGCCCTAGTCTTTGTCAGGTCTATCTTAATATCCAATCACTAGTGTCACAGCTGCTTCCTCACCTCTTTGGCTCTGGTGTATCCTGCTTGCTTGCCCATCCTGATCCGTCTTTGGGAACTAGTGAGACGTTTGGGTCATTCCCTTTGTTTTCCGCTTTCAGGCTTGGTAGGTTGGCTGGGGGGGGCATGCGCCTGGCAATGGCAACTTTACCGAGACTTTGCAGGCCATGGCGGGCTGTGACTGTGAAGAAAGGCCGGAGTTAGGATCTAACAGTGTAAGGCAGTCGCCCCCAGTAAGAGGCGTGCAGAGCGCCCTCACCTGCTGGTTTCTGCACCTCTAAGGACTTGCCCTTGTAGGTATCAAACAGGTTGAGGGACGAGTACTTCTTGCCATCCTTCCCTTTTGCAGTCTGCCCCGGCCGCTCTGACATTGCGGGGGAAGCTCATTGAGTACGATCTGAAGGGGCAAAACCAACAGATTAAAACCACTGGTGCAAGGTGCAATGGGCAGAAGCGGTCCTGCCCCCAAACCATAACCCGGCGGACCTGAGCGGTGGTGGGCATGTCTGTGGGGCAGCAGGACACCTGTGCGCAGACCACCGCCGGAGACGGCTTCAGCTTCATTACAGGGCATTGGTTCACAGCTGGGATCAGGTTACCCCTCTGTCTCAGGGGGGTCAGCATAGACACCTAGGGCGCCATCCACCTTCACCCACAGAGACATAACCCCAGAAATTACCCAGTTATCGGACGGTGATGCAGGACATGCCAGAGACCTGCAACCAACTACAACTCCTGTTAGGGCATGCTGGGAGCTGTAGTGCCACCTGTTGGCCACATAGTAGCCACTCGCACACACACACATGGGCCTTCGAGGACCAGTGAGGGAATGTGGACACGACACTTATTAATCTGAGGCCGATCTTACCCCGACATGTCTTTTCCTATCCTTTATGAGTTTCTTTTTTTTTTTTTTTTTTAAATTTAAAAGCATTCAAAGGACAAAGCAGTACAGCGCCACACACCGGGCCGTGGCTGATTGCAGGTACTGCAGGGCTCACCCAGACCGGCTTGGCTTCTGCCGCCTGTGGGGCGCCCATGAAAATGCCAACTTAATAGAGTTTTGCTGACACTGTATAAATATTCTGTCTCCCAACAAGAAAAGTCCAGAGGTGGAGCGAGACCCTCGCGTCATTAAACTCTGGGGGACTTTCTGAGCTTCTGTTTCCTACTCTAGTCTTCTTCTAAGAGTGAGGACTTTTTTATTTTTCCATCCCCACCGCCATATCCACACTTTCTTTTTCCCCAGAGGTCACGTGTCCTTCTGATTGAGACAGTTCACTTTACTGGATAAAGTAGTGAAAATAACGAGAAAAAATGTCAAGTACGGAGAAAAAACACACAACACCGTTATTGTCTTCACAGTGTTCATGGTGCGGACAGAAGGGTCCGGGTCAGTGCGATTAAGGGACCCCAAACGTACAGAGATTGTGCTTTTTTTTTTCTACCATTTACCTTTAGAGAATGGAGACTGATTTAAAGGGAACCTGTTCCTGGGAAAACCCTGTTCTTCCTGCAGATATAGGGTTAACCTGCGGGTAAGTAACGTCACAATGCAGCCCGGCTACAGAAATGACAGTGCGGCTACTGGGGGAACATGAACTAGTTTCCTCCCAGGAGCCACTGGCTCTAACCGCTCACTGTGCACACATGCAGGACCACCTGTCAATCACAGTCCCAGGTGGGCACAGTACAGCGAGCGGTGACTGCAGGACCACCTGTCAATCACAGTCCCGGCGTGGGCACAGTACAGCGAGCGGTGACTGCAGGACCACCTGTCAATCACAGTCCCAGGTGGGCACAGTACAGCGAGCGGTGACTGCAGGACCACCTGTCAATCACAGTCCCGGCGTGGGCACAGTACAGCGAGCGGTGACTGCAGGACCACCTGTCAATCACAGTCCCAGGTGGGCACAGTACAGCGAGCGGTGACTGCAGGACCACCTGTCAATCACAGTCCCAGGTGGGCACAGTACAGCGAGCGGTGACTGCAGGACCACCTGTCAATCACAGTCCCGGCGTGGGCACAGTACAGCGAGCGGTGACTGCAGGACCACCTGTCAATCACAGTCCCAGGTGGGCACAGTACAGCGAGCGGTGACTGCAGGACCACCTGTCAATCACAGTCCCGGCGTGGGCACAGTACAGCGAGCGGTGACTGCAGGACCACCTGTCAATCACAGTCCCGGCGTGGGCACAGTACAGCGAGCGGTGACTGCAGGACCACCTGTCAATCACAGTCCCAGGTGGGCACAGTACAGCGAGCGGTGACTGCAGGACCACCTGTCAATCACAGTCCCGGCGTGGGCACAGTACAGCGAGCGGTGACTGCAGGACCACCTGTCAATCACAGTCCCAGGTGGGCACAGTACAGCGAGCGGTGACTGCAGGACCACCTGTCAATCACAGTCCCAGGATGGGCACAGTACAGCGAGCGGTGACTGCAGGACCACCTGTCAATCACAGTCCCAGGATGGGCACAGTACAGCGAGCGGTGACTGCAGGACCACCTGTCAATCACAGTCCCGGGATGGGCACAGTACAGCGAGCGGTGACTGCAGGACCACCTGTCAATCACAGTCCCGGGGTGGGCACAGTACAGCGAGCGGTGACTGCAGGACCACCTGTCAATCACAGTCCCGGGGTGGGCACAGTACAGCGAGCGGTGACTGCAGGACCACCTGTCAATCACAGTCCCGGGGTGGGCACAGTACAGCGAGCGGTGACTGCAGGACCACCTGTCAATCACAGTCCCGGGGTGGGCACAGTACAGCGAGCGGTGACTGCAGGTCGGAGGCTGAGGAGAAGCCGCGCACTCGCTTTTTTCTTACAGGAATGAAAACAAATCTTGTAATAAAAATCTGCAGAAATGTCAACGTTGGACAAAACTGTAAAAAAAGCCGCAACAACTGGCAGTGAGGGCCTGAAATCTCCAGCTGGAAGAGGAGAGCGGGGGACAGGGGCAGTGGTACGGAGGGGATTTTGCAGGTCAGTACACCGGGGGCCATGTTTTAGTGCTGAGATCTGAGCGCGGCTCCCCCTTTTGCTGCAGATAATAAATGTCAGAACTGTGATGAGAGAGGCAGGTGTGTGTGTGTGTGGGGGGGGGGGGGTTAGGGCAGATGGACGGCGGGCAGGTGAGGGGGGGAGGGGGGGTTAGGGCAGATTAGCCGGGGGGTGGGGGATAGCGCAGATGGGCTGGGGGGGGGAGGAGGTTAGTTAGGCCAGATGAGCCCGGTGGGGGGAGGAAGATAGGGCAGATGAGCCTGGGATGGAGGAAGTTAGGGGGGCGGTGTTGGGGGAGGTAGATAGGGGGGGTTCTTTGAGGTGGAGGCAGACGAGCCGGGGGGGGGGGGGGTTGGACAGGTGGGCACGACAGGCATCACCTCCTCCTCCCTCCACTGTTCAGTCCCCCAAATCACCCACCGATGCCCCCATAAAATGAAGCCTGGTCCACTCCTCTGAGATTTTACTAAACACTTGTAGCCCCCAAGAGCTGCATTGCACCATTCTTCTATAGCTCCTCCGGGAAATGTGACAACGGGGCGTTACCAATCCCTTTATAAAGCGGACATTTGTTATTTGACATTTCCCGGAGGAATAACAGAGGGACGGAAGCGTAATCCAGGCGCCAGAACACATTTCAGGGGAACTCCAGGCCTTTATTATGGGGGGCACCTCCGCTTACAGCGCGGGCCGATCCCCGGAGGATGAAGCGTCACCTCTCGTCTCCCCACATGATAAATCCCCCAGTTCTCAGGATTCTGGGGACCCTTCTGTTATTCCTCCTGGAAATGCAGACAACGGGGCGGTGCCAACCCTGGCAAGGAGGCGTGTTTCTGATGCCGGCCAATCAGAGTGGTGACACCATGGACACATTTCCAGGAGGAGCAATAGAGGGAGGACTGTTCTCTAAACAGCAAACATCACAGAAGAAGAGGAGACCCAGGAATGGCTGCGCCGCTCAGGACACAGCGCTGGCTGCTACCAGAGACAATAGCGCAGCTCCACTGGCGGCCACAACATCAACATGGAAGAAGAAAGGGGAAATTCCGCACCGTGCCGTAAAGCGAGCTGCTGCCGTTACTAGTCAGTGGCCGGGGGAGGGCGTCACCACGGCAGGAAATGGCCGGGTACCAGTGATGGAGATGATGGGGAGGTCAGGGAGCCGGGACAAGGATGCAGGTGACGGACGGAAAACAAAATGGCGACACTACGTCTCGTACGACTACAAACAGCAGCCCTGGCCCTGCCGGAGGCCCCCGCGGCCACTACCCCGGACCCCATACCCACCTGGGCTCGACGCGCCGGGTGAGGGGGTTCCGATGAGCGGGTGTTCGGGAGGAGGATGGCGGCGGATTGTCTTTTCCCCCCCTGTTTGCCTGGTAGCTCGATGGGGGAGGGGGACTAATGACAAGATGGAGGAAGGAGGCCCGCAGACCGTTGGGTGCGACGTCACATGCTTTCCACGGCCTCTGATTGGTCGTGGGCGGGATTTGAGCAACACTTAGCGGTGATTGGTCAAAAAGCAAAGGCAGGTCTAGAGCGTATATTACTCGTCAGCCAATTACACGGCAGCTAAGCTCTTCTCGACCAATCAACATTATTGTTGTCATTAAACGTGTTACTTCTCACACAGAGGGCTGGAACGCAAATTATCCTTGTCTGTGGTGATGCTGATTCGGCCATGTCTGTATGTCTCCACGTACTGTAGAGCAGCTGGAGTATGGGCAGAGTATCTGTGATGTGCAGGGACCTCCTGTTTCTATGGTGTGGTGCTTAGCGTGGCCTCAGCTGCTGCAGAACCTCTTATTAGGAGGTTTGGTACAATTACTGACTGAAATTTTATTTTAAATGAGCGGCAACAAATCTCCAGGGTTGGAAGCATCACAGGTCGCATCTTCTGTTCTGCTTTCCCAGTCTATTGCTCCCTGTTATTTGATGGTTACAGTGTTGGCTCAGATGCTTGATGGTTACAGTGTTGGCTCAGATGCTTGATGGTTACAGTGTTGGCTCAGATGCTTGATGGTTACAGTGTTGGCTCAAGTACTTGATGGTTACGGTGTTGGCTCAGGTACTTGATGGTTACAGTATTGGCTCAGATGCTTGATGGTTACAGTATTGGCACAGATGCTTGATGGTTACAGTGTTGGCTCAGGTTCTTGATGGTTACAGTGTTGGCACAGATGCTTGATGGTTACGGTATTGGCTCAGATGCTTGATGGTTACAGTATTGGCTCAGATGCTTGATGGTTACAGTATTGGCACAGATGCTTGATGGTTACGGTGTTGGCTCAGGTTCTTGATGGTTACGGTATTGGCTCAGATGCTTGATGGTTACAGTATTGGTTCAGATGCTTGATGGTTACAGTGTTGGCACAGATGCTTGATGGTTACAGTATTGGCACAGATGCTTGATGGTTACAGTGTTGGCTCAGATGCTTGATGGTTACAGTGTTGGCTCAGGTTCTTGATGGTTACGGTATTGGCTCAGATGCTTGATGGTTACAGTATTGGTTCAGATGCTTGATGGTTACAGTGTTGGCTCAGGTTCTTGATGGTTACAGTATTGGCTCAGATGCTTGATGATTACAGTGTTGGCTCAGGTTCTTGATGGTTACGGTATTGGCTCAGATGCTTGATGGTTACAGTATTGGCTCAGATGCTTGATGGTTACAGTGTTGGCTCAGGTTCTTGATGGTTACAGTATTGGCTCAGATGCTTGATGGTTACAGTGTTGGCTCAGGTTCTTGATGGTTACGGTATTGGCTCAGATGCTTGATGGTTACAGTATTGGCTCAGATGCTTGATGGTTACAGTATTGGCACAGATGCTTGATGGTTACGGTGTTGGCTCAGGTTCTTGATGGTTACGGTATTGGCTCAGATGCTTGATGGTTACAGTATTGGTTCAGATGCTTGATGGTTACAGTGTTGGCACAGATGCTTGATGGTTACAGTATTGGCACAGATGCTTGATGGTTACAGTGTTGGCTCAGATGCTTGATGGTTACAGTGTTGGCTCAGGTTCTTGATGGTTACGGTATTGGCTCAGATGCTTGATGGTTACAGTATTGGTTCAGATGCTTGATGGTTACAGTGTTGGCTCAGGTTCTTGATGGTTACAGTATTGGCTCAGATGCTTGATGATTACAGTGTTGGCTCAGGTTCTTGATGGTTACGGTATTGGCTCAGATGCTTGATGGTTACAGTATTGGCTCAGATGCTTGATGGTTACAGTGTTGGCTCAGGTTCTTGATGGTTACAGTATTGGCTCAGATGCTTGATGGTTACAGTGTTGGCTCAGGTTCTTGATGGTTACGGTATTGGCTCAGATGCTTGATGGTTACAGTATTGGCTCAGATGCTTGATGGTTACAGTGTTGGCTCAGGTTCTTGATGGTTACAGTATTGGCTCAGATGCTTGATGGTTACAGTGTTGGCTCAGGTTCTTGATGGTTACAGTATTGGCTCAGATGCTTGATGGTTACAGTATTGGCTCAGATGCTTGATGGTTACAGTGTTGGCTCAGGTTCTTGATGGTTACAGTATTGGCACAGATGCTTGATGGTTACAGTGTTGGCTCAGGTTCTTGATGGTTACGGTATTGGCTCAGATGCTTGATGGTTACAGTATTGGCTCAGATGCTTCATGGTTACAGTGTTGGCTCAGGTTCTTGATGGTTACAGTATTGGCTCAGATGCTTCATGGTTACAGTATTGGCTCAGATGTTTGGTTACAGTATTGGCACAGATGCTTGATGGTTACAGTATTGGCACAGATGCTTGATGGTTACAGTATTGGCTCAGATGCTTGATGGTTACGGTATTGGCTCAGATGCTTGATGGTTACAGTATTGGCTTAGATACTTGATGGTTACAGTATTGGCTTAGATGCTTAATGGTTACAGTATTGACTCAGATACTTGATGGTTACAGTATTGGCTCAGATGCCTGATGGTTACAGTATTGGCTCAGGTATTTTATGGTTACAGTATTGGCTCAGATACTTGATGGTTATAGTGTTGGCATAGATGCTTGATGGTTACTGTAACGTACCCACTTCTCAGCACGCGACTTGGGGTTGCGGCTGCAAGGGTTAATCTTTCTCCCCTCTCTCAGTCCAGCATTCAACCTCTGTCCTATGCTGTAATGGGAGCATAAATCACACACCGACCCAGGCCACACACACTCATACACGCTGCCACCACTCACCGAACACACGGGCGATGAGTCCCGAAAATTTTACTACTACGGTCTGCCAATCATAAGGCTCACACAGTTTAAGGCTATGGATTCTTTAGAACATGCAAGGTTCAACTTGTTAAAGTTTTATGCTTTAATACAAAAAGGTACAGTGCTTACAATATAAAGGGTATAAAAATATGGTAATAAAAAGACATACAAATACGCAAAACAGTTATAAAAATAAATGGGAGAAAACTTACAGAAATATCTAACTGTAGTCTGCTTTCTGCTCCCTGACGGGGGGACGGATATAGACCGGAACACATCAGCTTGGCTGCCCCTCAATCTGTGAACACCCCCCCCTTTGTGTGTAGGTCCAATTTATATAGTCACCCTGGAGGTCAAATTTCTAGACCAGCCCCGCATGTTAATATTTATAATTGCTTGTTTGTGACTGGACCATGAACACTCCACCAATGAATATAATTTCCTCTTAAATTCTCTGTGTAAGTTTCTCACAGATAGATAGTGTCAGGCTGTAATTGACATCTTTCTTCAAAAGAGACCGAAGGTGTGAAACGCTTCCCTTTCCTGGTTCTTAGCAAGACCCTCTGGCAAGATTGGAGACAGTAGACTGCTTTCTCAGGATAACATGCTTTGACCCCTGTGAGAACTGCAGTCTCAGGACAGATGTTAAATTACTGCTAGTCACACATACACTCACCGGCCACTTTATTAGGTACACCATGCTAGTAACGGGTTGGACCCCTTTTGCCTTCAGAACTGCCTCAATTCTTCGTGGCATAGATTCAACAAGGTGCTGGAAGCATTCCTCAGAGATTTTGGTCCATATTGACATGATGGCATCACACAGTTGCCGCAGATTTGTCGGCTGCACATCCCAAAGATGCTCCATACAAGGCAGGATGGATCCATGCTTTCATGTTGTTTACGCCAAATTCTGACCCTACCATCCGAATGTCGCAGCAGAAATCGAGACTCATCAGACCAAGCAACGTTTTTCCAATCTTCTACTGTCCAATTTCGATGAGCTTGTACAAATTGTAGCCTCAGTTTCCTGTTCTTAGCTGAAAGGAGTGGTACCCGGTGTGGTCTTCTGCTGCTGTAGCCCATCTGCCTCAAAGTTCGACGCACTGTGCGTTCAGAGATGCTCTTAGGCCTACCTTGGTTGTAACAGGTGGCGATTTGAGTCACTGTTGCCTTTCTATCAGCTCGAACCAGTCTGCCCATTCTCCTCTGACCTCTGGCATCAACAAGGCATTTCCGCCCACAGAACTGCCGCTCACTGGATTTTTTTTCTTTTTTGGACCATTCTCTGTAAACCCTAGAGATGGTTGTGCGTGAAAATCCCAGTAGATCAGCAGTTTCTGAAATACTCAGACCAGCCCTTCTGGCACCAACAACCATGCCACGTTCAAAGGCACTCAAATCACCTTTCTTCCCCATACTGATGCTCGGTTTGAACTGCAGGAGATTGTCTTGACCATGTCTACATGCCTAAATGCACTGAGTTGCCGCCATGTGATTGGCTGATTAGAAATTAAGTGTTAACAAGAAGTTGGACAGGTGTACCTAATAAAGTGGCCGGTGAGTGTATATACCTATGCACATTTCGCTACAGTTACAGTATTGGCTTAGATACTTGATGGTTACAGTGTTGGCTCAGATACTTGATGGTTACAGTAATGACACAGATGCTTGATGGTTACAGTATTGGCTTATATACTTGATGGTTACAGTATTGGCACAGATGCTTGATGGTTACAGTATTGGCTCAGATGCTTGACGGTTACAGTATTCGCTCAGGTACTTGATGGTTACACTATTGGCTCAGGTACTTCATGGTTACAGTATTGGCTCAGATGCTTGATGGTTACAGTATTGGCTCAGATGCTTGATGGTTACAGTATTGGCACAGATGCTTGATGGTTACAGTGTTGGCTCAGATGCTTGATGGTTACAGTACTGGCTCAGGTATTTGATGGTTACAGTATTGGCTCAGGTATTTGATGGTTACAGTATTGGCTCAGGTGCTTGATGGTTATAGTATTGACACAGATACACTGTGCTGAGATGTACAGGCGCTCAGAACACTTGCTTCCGAGACCGGAGCAGCAGGGAAATGAGTACAGTACATTGTGGTGGCCATAATACTGTATAGAGGACTATGGGGAGTACATTAAACTGTATGGGGAGTGCCTTATACTGTATGGACTATAGCTGGTGCATTGTACTATGGGGAGTGCATTATACTATATGGAAGACTATGAGGGTGCATTATACTATATTGAGGACTATGGGGAGTGCATTATGCTATATTGAAGACTGTATGGAGGACTATGGGTAGTGCATTATACAGTATGGAGGACCAGGGCTGCAACCAGGAATTTGAGAGCCCCATACTGGCAAAATATCTGGGCCCCCTTGAATCTTCCACAGTCCCACCGTGCACTCTTGGAAAAACTCCACTTCTGCACAATGTCCTCACTAGAGATGAGCGAATTTGATGTGGTCCCTGCTTATTTGGCAAGCTATAGTGCTTACCAAATAAGCTACAGCAGGAACCCAGATACATTTAGTGCGCCGGCTGATCAGCTGTCTGGCGCTGCAGCTGCATGTGTCGCGGCGGTGTCACAGTCACAACACATGCATGGAGAGCCTGTTTGTTGGGCCTGTGTTTTGGGCTCTCCATGCATGTGTTGTGGCTGTGACACTGCCGCGACACAAGCTGCTGCGTTGCCGGACAGCTGATCATCCGGCGCTCTCCATGTATCAGAGTTCCTGCTGTAGCTTATTCGGTAAGTGCTATAGCTTGCTGAATAAGCAGTGACCCAATCAAATTCGCTCATCTCTAGTCCTCGCCAATCACACATTAGCTAGTGATGAGCGAGTGTACTCGTTGCTCGGGTTTTCCTGAGCACGCTGGGGTGACCTCCGAGTATTTGTTAGTGTTCGGAGATTTAGTTTTCATCATGGCAGCTGAATGATTTGCTATTACCCAGCCTGAGTACATGTGGGGGTTGCCTGGTTGCTAGGTAATCCCCACATGTAATCAAGCTGGCTAATAGCTGTAAATCATGCTGCTGAGCGATTAAAACTTAATCTCCGAGCAGTCATAAATACTCGGAGACCACCCGAGCGTGCTCGGGAAAACCTGAGCAACGAGTACACGTGCTCATTACTAATGTTAGCACTTCCCACTGAATATCAGATCACATACATAGCCAGCAGCCTTTGTTATGGCCAAAAGATTATTTAACACCACCACGACAAGGCAGACTCTTTTGGCAGGGCCCTACTCTACTCTAATCTATTAAACATTTCTTAAAATATCCAATACTCAATACAAACATTTTTCTTTAATCCTTTTCTACCATTGGACGTACTATTCCGTTCGTGTGGGGTGGGCCGCTCCTGGCATATTAACCCCCGGCACACTGCGATCAAAGATGATCGCATCGTTCCGGCGGCATAGGGAAGCATCGTGCAGGGAGGGGGCTAGGGTTAGTGTTAGGGTTGGGGCTAGGGTTAGGGCTACAGTTAGGGTTAGGGCTACAGTTAGGGTTGGGGCTAAAGTTAGGGTTAGGGTTTGGATTACAATTACGGTTGGGAATAGGGTTAGGGGTGTGGTTAGGGTTACCGTTGGGAATAGGGTTAGGGGTATGTTTGGATTAGGGTTTCAGTTATAATTGGGGGTTTACACTGTTTAGGCACATCAGGGGCTCTCCAAATGCGACATGGCGTCCGGTCTCAATTCCAGCCAATTCTGCGTTGAAAAAGTAAAACAGTGCTCCTTCCCTTCCGAGCTCTCCCGTGCGCCCAAACAGGGGTTTACCCCAACATATGGGGTATCAGCGTACTCCGGACACATTGGACAACAACTTTCAACTGTTACCCTTGGAAAAATACAAAACTGGGGGCTAAAAAATAATTTTTGTGGGGAAAAAAAAGGATTTTTTTATTTTCACGGCTCTGCGTTATAAACTGTAGTGAAACACTTGGGGGTTCAAAGTTCTCACAACACATCTAGATAAGTTCCTTGGGGGATCTAGTTTCCAATATGGGGTCACTTGTGGGGGGTTTCTACTGTTTAGGTACATTAGGGGCTCTGCAAACGCAATGTGACGCCTGCAGACCATTCCATCTAAGTCTGCATTCCAAATGGCGCTCCTTCCCTTCCGAGCTCTCCCATGCACCCAAACGGTGGTTCCCCCCCATATATGGAGTATCGGCGTACTCAGGACAAATTGGACAACAGCTTTTGGCATCCAATTTCTCCTGCTACCCTTGGGAAAATACAAAACTGGGGGCGAAAAAATCATTTTTGTGGGAAAAAAAAGAATTTTTATTTTCACGGCTCTGCGTTATAAACTGTAGTGAAACACTTGGGGGTTCAAAGCTCTCACAACACATCTAGATGAGTTCCTTAAGGGGTCTACTTTCCAAAATGGTGTCACTTGTGGGGGGTTTCAATGTTTAGGCACATCAGTGGCTCTGCAAACGCAACATGGCGTCCCATCTCAATTGTAGTCAATTTTGCATTGAAAAGTCAAACGGCGCTCCTTCCCTTCCGAGTTCTCCCATGCACCCAAACAGTGGTTTACCCCCACATATGGGGTATCAGCGTACTCAGGACAAATTGTACAACAACGTTTGGGGTCCAATTTCTTCTCTTACCCTTGGGAAAATAAAAAATTGGCGAAAAGATAATTTTTGTGAAAAAATATGATTTTTTTATTTTTACTGCTCTGCATTATAAACTTCTGTGAATCACTTAATGGGTCAAAGTGCTCACCACACATCTAGATAAGTTCCTTAGGGGGTCTACTTTCCAAAATGGTGTCACTTGTGGGGGATTTCAATGTTTAGGCACATCAGGGGCTCTCCAAACGCAACATGGCGTCCCATCTCAATTCCAGTCAATTTTGCATTGAAAAGTCAAATGGCGCTCCTTTGCTTCCGAGCTCTGCGATGCGCCCAAACAGTGGTTTACCCCCAAATATGGGGTATCGGCGTACTCAGGACAAATTGTACAACAACTTTTGAGGTCCATTTTCTCCTGTTACCCTTGGTAAAATAAAACAAATTGGAGCTGAAGTAAATTTTTTGTGCAAAAAAGTTAAATGTTCATTTTTATTTAAGCATTCCAAAAATTCCTGTGAAACACCTGAAAGGTTAATAAACTTCTTGAATGTGGTTTTGAGCACCTTGAGAGGTGCAGTTTTTAGAATGGTTTCACACTTGGTTATTTTCTATCATATAGACCCCCTCAAAATGACTTCAAATGAGATGTGGTCCCTAAAAAAAAAAAAATGGTGTTGTAAAAATGAGAAATTGCTGGTCAACTTTTAACCCTTATAACTCCCTAACAAAAAAAAATTTTGGTTCCAAAATTGTGCTGATGTAAAGTAGACATGTGGGAAATGTTACTTATTAAGTATTTTGTGTGACATATCTCTGTGATTTAATTGCATAAAAATTAAAAGTTGGAAAATTGCAAAATTTTCAAAATTTTCACCAGATTTCTGTTTTTTTCACAAATAAACGCAGGTAATATCAAATAAATTTTACCACTATCATGAAGTACAATATGTCACGAAAAAACAATGTCAGAATCACCAGGATCCGTTGAAGCGTTCCAGAGTTATAACCTCATAAAAGGACAGTGGTCAGAATTGTAAAAATTGGCCCAGTCATTAACGTGCAAACCACCCTTGGGGCTTAAGGGGTTAAGGGAATGAGTCACATACATGTTTTTAAAATGACCATTAATACCACATACAAGAAATAAATACCGCCACACAATGACCAGACCATATATTACCACCACATAGAGACCGAATACTACAATACTGATCTTGAATTAAAAAGAAACAACACGAAGTGCCATTATACACAGGAGCTCTGTTGTTATGGTTCCCAATGGCAGGGGAACATCAGAAGCATAGAAAAAACGGACAAGCTCTCGGGTGATGGAAACTAGAGCTGACCGCGATGCTAAACCTATACACACAACTAATAGTAGCCAGGGAACGTACCTACGTTTTCGCTAGACGTCTCGCACCAGCCGGAGAGCTAACTACCCCTAGTAGATGAAACAGTCCTGGCTTGCCTCCAGAGGAAAATCCCCCACAGGAGATAGTAGCCCCCCACATATAATAACGGTGAGTTAAGATGAAAAGACAAACGTAGTATGAAAGCAGATTTAGCACAGCGAGGCCCACTAACTAGATAGCAGAAGGATACAATAGTGGACTTCGCAGTCAGCTACAAAACCCTATCAAATACCATCCTGAAATTACCTTAAACTCATGTGCCAAATCATGGCACCGGAGTGGCAATTTCAGCCCACAAGAGCTTCCAGCTGCAGAGAATCACATAAGTGCAAACTGGACAAAAGATACAAAAATAGACAAAGGACAGAAATGTCCAACTTAGCTGGTCAGCAGACTGGGAGCAGGTACATGCAACAGAAAGACTCTGGTTACATTGATGGCCGGCATTGGAATGACTGAGGAACAAGGCTAAATAGGAAACTCCCACATCCTGATAGAAACAGGTGAAAAGCTCAAAGACACCAGTACCACAAGCGACCACTGGGGGAGCCAAATAACCGAATCACAACAGTACCCCCCCCTTAAGGAGGGGGCACCGAACCCTCACAAGAACCACCAGGGCGATCTGGATGAGCCCTATGAAAGGCACGGACCAAATCAGAGGCATGAACATCTGAAGCTGAAACCCAAGAATTATCCTCCTGACCGTAGCCTTTCCACTTAACCAGATATTGAAGTCTCCGTCTGGAAACACGGGAGTCCAAGATTTTCTCCACCACGTACTCCAATTCACCCTCAACCAGCACAGGAGCAGGAGGCTCAACAGAAGGCACAACTGGCACCTCATACCTCCGCAATAACGACCGATGGAAAACATTATGGATAGCAAAGGATGCTGGGAGGTCCAAACGAAAAGACACAGGGTTAAGAATTTCTAAAATCCTATAAGGACCGATGAACCGAGGCTTAAACTTAGGAGAAGAGACCCTCATAGGGACAAAACGGGAAGACAACCACACCAAGTCCCCAACACGAAGACGAGGACCAACACGACGATGGCGATTAGCAAAATGCTGATTCCTCTCCTAGGACAACTTTAAATTGTCCACCACCTGCCCCCAAATACGATGCAACCTGTCCACCATAGTATCCACTCCAGGACAATCCGAAGATTCCACCTGACCAGATGAAAAACGAGGATGGAACCCTGAATTGCAAAAGAAAGGGGAAACCAAAGTGGCAGAACTGGCCCGATTATTAAGGGCAAACTCTGCCAACGGCAAAAAGGTGACCCAGTCATCCTGATCAGCAGACACAAAACACCTCAAATAAGTCTCCAAGGTCTGATTAGTACGCTCCGTCTGGCCATTCGTCTGAGGATGAAATGCAGACGAAAAAGACAAATCAATGCCCATCCTGGCACAAAATGCCCGCCAAAATCTGGACACAAACTGAGATCCCCTGTCAGAAACTATATTCTCCGGGATACCATGCAACCGAACCACATTCTGAAAAAACAGAGGCACCAACTCAGATGAGGAAGGCAACTTGGGCAAAGGTACCAAATGAACCATCTTAGAAAAACGGTCACACACCACCCAGATGACAGACATTTTCTGAGAAACAGGGAGATCAGAAATAAAATCCATAGAGATGTGTGTCCAAGGCCTCTTAGGAATAGGCAAGGACAACAACAATCCACTAGCCCGAGAACAACAAGGCTTGGCCCGAGCACAAACATCACAAGACTGCACAAAAGTACGCACGTCCCGAGACAGGGAAGGCCACCAGAAGGACCTAGCCACCAAATCCCTGGTACCAAAAATTCCCGGATGACCTGCCAACGCAGAAGAATGAACCTCCGAGATGACTCTACTGGTCCACTCATCCGGCACAAACAATCTACCAGGCGGACAACGATCAGGCCGATCCGCCTGAAACTCTTGTAAAGCACGTCGCAGGTCAGGGGAGACAGCAGACAATATCACCCCATCCTTAAGGATACCCGTAGGTTTAGAATCACCAGGGAAATCAGGTTCAAAACTCCTAGAAAGGGCATCTGCCTTCACATTTTTAGAACCTGGCAGATACGAGACCACAAAATTAAACCGAGAGAAAAACAACGACCAGCGCGCCTGTCTAGGATTCAGACGTCTGGCCGACTCAAGATCAATCAAATTCTTGTGATCAGTCAAGACCACCACCTGATGTCTAGCACCCTCAAGCCAATGACGCCACTCCTCGAATGCCCATTTCATCGCCAAAAGCTCCCGATTACCAACATCATAGTTTCGCTCGGCGGGCGAAAATTTTCGAGAAAAGAACGCACAAGGTCTCATCACTGAACCATCTGAACTTTTCTGTGACAAAACCGCCCCCGCTCCAATCTCGGAAGCATCAACTTCCACCTGAAAAGGAAGTGAAACATCAGGCTGGCGCAACACAGGGGCAGAAGAAAAGCAGCGCTTAAGCTCTCGAAAGGCCTCCAGAGCAGCAGGAGACCAATCGGCAACATCAGCACCTTTTTTAGTCAAATCAGTCAAAGGCTTGACCACGCTAGAAAAACCAGTTATGAATCGACGATAAAAATTAGCAAAGCCCAAAAATTTCTGAAGGCTCTTAAGAGAAGTCGGCTGCGTCCAGTCACAAATTGCCCGAACCTTAACAGGATCCATCTCAATAGAAGAAGGGGAAAAAATGTACCCCAGAAAAGAAATCTTCTGAACCCCAAATACGCACTTTGAACCCTTTACAAACAGAGAATTGGTCCACAAAACCTGAAAAACCTTCCTAACCTGTTGAACATGAGACTCCCAGTCATCCGAAAAAATCAAAACGTCATCCAGATACACAACCATGAATTTATCCAGATATTCACGGAAAATATTGTGCATAAAGGACTGAAAGACCGAAGGGGCATTTGACAAACCAAAAGGCATTACCAAATACTCAAAATGGCCCTCGGGCGTATTAAATGCGGTTTTCCACTCATCCCCCTGCTTAATTCGCACCAAATTATACGCACCACGAAGATCAATCTTAGAGAACCACTTAGCTCCCTTAATGCGAGCAAATAAATCTGTCAGCAATGGCAAAGGATACTGATATTTGACTGTGATCTTATTTAAGAGTCTATAATCAATACAAGGTCTCAAAGAACCATCTCTTTTGGCTACAAAAAAGAACCCTGCTCCTAAAGGAGACGAAGAAGGACGAATATGTCCTTTTTCCAAGGACTCCCTAATATACTCTCGCATAGCAGCATGTTCAGGTACAGACAGATTGAATAAACGACCCTTAGGAAATTTACTGCCAGGAATCAGATCTATGGCGCAATCACAATCTCTGTGAGGGGGAAGAGAATTAAGAGTAGACTCCTCAAAAACATCACAATAATCAGACAAAAAAGCCGGGATCTCAGAGGGAATAGATGAAGCAATGGAAACCAAAGGTGCGCCCCCATGATTTCCCTGACATCCCCAGCTTAGTACAGACATTGTTTTCCAGTCAAGGACTGGGTTATGGGTTTGCAACCATGGCAATCCCAGCACTAATACATCATGTAGATTAAACAACACAAGGAAGCGAATCACCTCCTGATGGTCTGGAGTCATACGCATAGTCACTTGTGTCCAGTATTGTGGTTTATTACTAGCCAATGGTGTAGAATCAATACCCTTTAAAGGTATAGGGACTTCCAGAGGCTCTAGATCAAACCCACAGCGCCTGGCAAAGGACCAATCCATAAGACTCAAAGCGGCACCAGAATCCACATAAGCATCCGCGACAATAGAAGATAACGAACAAATTAAAGTCACAGACAAAATAAACTTGGACTGCAAAGTGCCAATAGCAGAGGATTTAGCAACTTTGTTTGTTCGTTTTGAACATGCTGATATAACATGAGTTGAATTCCCACAATAGAAGCACAACCCATTTTTGCGTCTATAATTCTGTCGTTCGCTTCTGGACAGAAAACTGTCACATTGCATACTCTCTGGTGCTTTCTCAGAAGACACCGCCAAATGGTGCACAGGTTTGCGTTCCCGTAAACGCCGATCAATCTGAATAGCCATTGTCATGGACTCATTCAGACCCGTAGGCGTAGGAAACCCCACCATGACGTCTTTTACGGCATCAGAGAGCCCTTCTCTGAAATTTGCCGCCAGAGCGCACTCATTCCACTGAGTAAGCACAGACCATTTTCGAAATTTCTGGCAATATATTTCGGCTTCATCTTGCCCCTGAGAGAGGGCTATCAAGGCCTTTTCAGCCTGAATCTCTAAATTAGGTTCCTCATAAAGTAACCCTAAGGCCAGAAAAAACGCATCCACATTGAGCAACGCAGGATCCCCTGGTGCCAATGAAAATGCCCAATTTTGAGGGTCACCCCGCAATAATGAAATCACAATTTTAACCTGCTGTGCAGGATCTCCAGCAGAGTGAGATCTCAGAGAAAGAAACAATTTACAATTGTATTTAAAATTCAGAAAACAAGATCGATCTCCGGAGAAAAACTCTGGTATAGGAATTTTAGGTTCAGACCGAGGAGCATGTATAACAAAATCTTGTATATTCTGAACTTTAGCAGCAAAATTATTCAAATTTGTAGCCAGACTCTGGAGATCCATATTTCAACAGATAAAATCTGAGCCATTCAGGGGTTAAGAGGAGAGGAAAGCAGGAGACTGCAATTAGAGCTGAAGTGCAACTTCAGAGGGAAGAAAAAAAAAATAAAAATTTCACACAGTTCCTTTTCTCTCCTGCTTCAGCCCATAGATTAAACATGTTGGCCGGCCATACTGTTATGGTTCCCAATGGCAGGGGAACATCAGAAGCATAGAAAAAACGGACAAGCTCTCGGGTGATGGAAACTAGAGCTGACCGCGATGCTAAACCTATACACACAACTAATAGTAGCCAGGGAACGTACCTACGTTTTCGCTAGACGTCTCGCACCAGCCGGAGAGCTAACTACCCCTAGTAGATGAAACACAGTCCTGGCTTGCCTCCAGAGGAAAATCCCCCACAGGAGATAGTAGCCCCCCACATATAATAACGGTGAGTTAAGATGAAAAGACAAACGTAGTATGAAAGCAGATTTAGCACAGCGAGGCCCACTAACTAGATAGCAGAAGGATACAATAGTGGACTTCGCAGTCAGCTACAAAACCCTATCAAATACCATCCTGAAATTACCTTAAACTCATATGCCAACTCATGGCACCGGAGTGGCAATTTCAGCCCACAAGAGCTTCCAGCTGCAGAGAATCACATAAGTGCAAACTGGACAAAAGATACAAAAATAGACAAAGGACAGAAATGTCCAACTTAGCTGGTCAGCAGACTGGGAGCAGGTACATGCAACAGAAAGACTCTGGTTACATTGATGGCCGGCATTGGAATGACTGAGGAACAAGGCTAAATAGGAAACTCCCACATCCTGATAGAAACAGGTGAAAAGCTCAAAGACACCAGTACCACAAGCGACCACTGGGGGAGCCAAATAACCGAATCACAACACTCTGTATATAGTGTCAGTGTACAGGTAATACAGGGATCACCGGTGACATTATACACAGGAGCTCTGTATATAGTGACAGTGTACAGGTAATACAAGGATCACTGGTGACATTATACACAGGACCTGTGTATATAGTGTGTTGTGTACAGGTAATACAGTGATCACTGGTGACATTACACAGGAGCTCTGTATATAGTGCCAGTGTACAGGTAATAATTCAGGGATCACCGGTGACATTATACACAGGAGCTATATATATAGTGTCAGTGTACAGGTAATACAGGGATCACCAGTGACATACACAGGAGCTACCGTATTTTTTGGCATATAAGACGCACTTTTTCCCCCCCAAAAAAGGGGGGAAAATGGGGGGTGCGTCTTATATTCGCAATGCAGGCTTACCGTGGACCGTGGCGGCAGAGGTGCGGCGGCAGAGGTGTGGCGGCAGAGGTGTGGAGATGAGGAGGCGCAGTGAGCGGGGTCCCTTTCCCCGGTGAGGTGATGCAGCAGCCCTGGTAATGCAGCAGAGCCGGGTGAATCCTGTTGTTATCGGTGCGCGCGGCCATCTTCCTGAGGCCGCGTGTTCGCAGATGGAGCTCTGCTGCCCGGGGCTTCAGGAAAATGGCCGCGGGATGCCGCGCGTGTGCAGATGGGGATCGCGGCGGCCATTTTCCTGAAGCCCCGGGCAGCAGAGCTCCATCTGCGAACGCGCGGCCTCAGGAAGATGGCCGCGCGCACCGATAACAACAGGATTCACCCGGCCCTGCTGCATTACCGGGGCTGCTGCATCACCTCACCGGGGAAAGGGACCCCGCTCACTGCGCCTCCTCATCTCCACACCTCTGCCACCACGGTAACAACAGGATTCACCCGGCTCTGCTGCATTACCGGGGCTGCTGCATCACCTCACCAGGGAAAGGGACCCCGCTCACTGCGCCTCCTCGTCTCCACACCTCTGCCACCGCGGTAACAACAGGATTCACCCGGCTCTGCTGTATTACCGGGCTGCTGCATCACCTCACCGGGGAAAGGGACCCCTCTCACGCCATACCTCTCACTGTGCCTCCTCATCCCAACACCTCTGCCGGTAACCACTGCTGCCACCCTCCCATGGACACCAGGCCGTGGCGTCCCCCACCTAAGCAGGAAGGGACCCTGCTCAGGTGCACGCCGTACCGCCTCACCCCACCTCTGCCGACACCATGCCTCCTGTGACCCTGCTCTGCCACCACCAGCCCACAGGTAAGATACTGTAAATTCGGACAATAAGACGGACCCCCATCTTATAAAAAATCTTTTTTTCTGCAATTTTCACCCCAAATTTGGGGTGCGTCTTATGGTCCGGTGCGTCTTATATGCCGAAAAATACGGTATATATATATATATATATATATATATATATATATATATATATATATAGTGTCAGTGTACAGGTAATACAGGGATCACTGGTGACATTATACACAGGAGCTCTGTATATAGTATACGGTGTATATTGTACAGGTAATTCAGGGATCACTGGTGATATTATACACAGGAGCTCTGTATAGTATACAGTGTATAGTGTACAGGTAATACAGTGATAACTGGTGACATTATACACAGGAGTTCTGTATATAGTATACAGTGATCGCCGGTGACATTATACATAGGAAATATGTATATACTGTAGTGTCAATGTACAGGTAATACAGGGATCACCGGTGACATTATACACAGGAGCTCTGTATATAGGGTATTGTGTACAGGTAATACAGGGATCACTGGTGACATTACGCCCATAGAATGTAAGTCCGCAAGGACAGGGTCCTCTCCCCTCTGTACCAGTCTGTCACTGTAAACCTGTTTACTGTAAATGATATCTATAACCCTGTATGTAACCCCTTTCTTATGTACAGCACCATGGAATTAATGGTGCTATATAAATAAATAATAATAATACACAGGAGTTCTGAATATAGTGTTAGTGTACAGGTAATACAGGGATTGTCAGGACTCTGAACATTTTTTACCTTTTGTGCATTACTGCCCTTTTCCAAGATGACGTCTTTGGTCTCATGTGCATTGTGTCTTCCTGCTATAAAACTCCACCCCAGCCTTCAGTCTGTGCTAGAGTATTCTGCCTTGCATCCAGCTCCTGACCTCTGATTACTCCCTGGCTATATACCTGCTCCTGTGAACCTGTGTGGTTATCCTGCTACTCTGCTCTGAGTTCCTGCTGCATACACCAGTTCCAATAATCCTCCTTCATCTGCTGCTCGTGTTTACTTCCATCTGCATTTGCTGGACATGTAAGCTGTTTCTGCTCTGCAGGAACCTGAGACTATTAACCAGGACTCCTTGGTTGAGCTAAGATATGATTTGAACTGCCTTATAGCATATCTATCTGTGTTTGGACTAAGACAAGGACTTATTCGTGTCAAGTATCCTAAAGAATAATTGTGCTTCATAGACTTTCTGCTTGATTGCATTTTCCTCTGAAGTATCCTAAAGACTGCTAAGCTGCATTTAATATTTACTCCAAGTGTTGTGGACTTGAGTTTCTCTCTGCACCTGTTTGAATCACCGTGTGATAATATAGACTTTACCACTTATAAAACTGTGTCCTGTAGTTGCCTTGTTCCACGCAAAGAGTCTCCTGAGTTATCCCCTATAATTATTACAGGATACTCTAGCCATAAAAAAAAAGAGACTGCTGGAGCAATGACTGCAGAAAGCAGATTAGAGCAGGTGTTTTCCATAATTAGATCACTGCAGAAAGATGTGGAAGGTCTGCAAAAGAAGTTTGGAAGCTTTGAACACTATCAACAAGTGTTTGGACAGACTTTGCAGGACTTAAGCACCCGGATGGCAGCCCTGGAAAACAAACTTGCTGGCATAGAGTCCCAGTATGGACGGGATTTTCAGGACATAAGCACGCAAATAGCTGCACAAGTGACTTTACCCTCTGGGCAACCGCCACCAGCTAGCCCACCTAAGTTGCCCCCATTCAAATTTAATGGTGATCGTGACAAATTTCGTGGCTTTGTGAATCAATGTATGCTATATTTTGATGTGCATGCTGACCGTTTTCCTAATGATAGATCCAAAGTATTGTGTGTAATAATGCTATTGACCTCACGAGCGCTCGCCTGGGCGAATCCAATGATTGAGTCTCGTGACCCACGGTTAAATAACTTGGATGATTTCTTGGCCGCTATGGCATTAATGTTTGATGACCCTAATCGCCGTGCAACCGCTGAATCTGCTTTGTTGTCTTTACGCCAGGCTAAATGTTCTGTTATTGAGTATGCCACTGAATTCGGGAGATTAGCGGTAGATACCAATTGGGACAGTTATGCACAATTGCCTATTTTTAAAAGGGGTTTGTCTAGTATTATAAAAGATGAACTAGCCCGCTCTGAGTCACCACAAGAGCTAGAGAAATTTATACAGCATTGTGTGCGCATTGCCCTTCGCCTTACTGAGCGTAGGCAGGAGAAATTTGCTGCATATAACTGTATTTGTAACTTTTCCCTTCCTTCCAAAGAGCCTGCAGGTAAAACCTCTCGGGAGGTGGAGGAGGTGCCCATGCAAATTGATTCCGTTCAGAGGCACGAGATCAATGAGCGCCTTCGTGAAAGTCTATGTTTCTACTGCGGCCAGCCTGACCACTTCTTGATCAATTGTCCTAAGTGTCCTAGACGGCCTAACAAGGCGCTAGCAGCAGTAGGGGAGTATGACAACTGTGATGATGAATCTGACATCTCTGAATGTAGCCTGCCTTTAAATGCTGTATTCCATTCACTTTCTGTGACTTCACCCCCCAAGGAGCTTAAGGAAAAGAACTCTCACTGTTCTCTCCCTATTAAGATCCTGTGTTCAGGACAGTGGATTTCCAGTGCAGTTATGATTGACTCTGGTGCAGGTGGCAATTTCATGTATATCGCATTTGCCAAGGAACATGGTATTGAAATTCAGCAAAGAGCCTCTCCAATTACCATGGAAACAGTGGATGGGTTACCTTTAATCTCTGGGCCTGTGGATTAGGAGACCGTACCCCTTGAAATTTTGTTGAAGCCTAATCATCAGGAGCAACTTTCTTTCTTGCTAATTTCTTCTCATTTTCCTGTGATTTTAGGCATTCCTTGGCTGCGTTCTCAGAACCCAATTATCAACTGGGAGACCAAGGAGATTATCTTTTCAACAAGGAGCAACTCAGTGTTAACAGAAGCTGTCCCTGAGTCCACGGCTACGGAACCACATGTACAGGTATTTTCTTTACCTCCAGCATATAAAGAGTTCTCTGACATCTGTGACAAGAAGAATGCAGATCAGCTTCCTCCACACAGACATTATGACTGTCCCATTGAGCTGCTTCCTGGGGCAGCTATTCTTTTTGGTAACGTATACCCTTTGGCGGCACCTGAGCTTCAAGCCTTAAAGGAATATATTGATGAAAATCTGGCCAAAGGCTTCATACGTCCTTCTTCCTCACCAGCAGGGGCACCTATATTTTTTGTAAAGAAGAAAAATGGGACCCTGAGACCCTGTGTTGACTATCGGGAACTCAGTAAGGTAACCGTACAAAACCGTTACCCTTTGCCTCTGATTCCCGAATTACTGGAAAGAGTCCGCCATGCTAAGGTGTTCTCTAAACTGGATCTTCGTGGGGCTTATAATTTGGTGCGTATTTGTCTAGGGGATGAGTGGAAGACAGCATTCAGATGCCGGTATGGACACTTTGAATCTCTTGTGATGCCCTTCAGGCTTTGTAACGCCCCTGCAACGTTTCAACACCTTGCTAATGACATTTTCAGAGATTTGTTTTACCAGTTTGTGGTGATCTATTTGGACGATATACTAATCTTTTCTGACTCTTTACAGGAACATGAAGAACATGTCAAAACTGTTTTAAGACATCTGAAAGAGAACCATCTGTATATTAAGCCGGAGAAATGCAAGTTCCATCGTTCTGAGATACAGTTCTTAGGTTATATCATCTCTCCCCAGGGGCTGAACATGGAATCTGGTAAGATTCAGGCTATCCTTGACTGGCCGGTACCCAAGAACGTTAAGGAGGTCCAACGTTTTATTGGTTTTGCAAATTTCTACAGACGCTTAATTCGAAATTTTTCTGATATTGTCCGTCCCATTACTTCCTTGACAAAGGAAAAGCCCTTTAAGTGGTCATCACAGGCTCAAGAAGCTTTTGATCAGCTTAAGATCTGTTTCACATCAGCACCGCTGTTGATACAGCCAGATCCAACACTTTCATTCATTGTGGAGGTGGACGCTTCTGATAATGGTTTGGGGGCTATTCTCTCCCAAAGAACTGGAGAGAAGGGTCTGCTACATCCTTGTGCTTTCTTTTCCCGTAGACTAACCTCAGCAGAGAAGAATTACGACGTGGGAGACAAGGAATTGCTGGCTATTATTGCGGCTTTCAAAGAATGGAGGCATCATCTGCAAGGAGCTGCACAACAAATCATAGTGCTAACTGACCATCGCAATTTAGAGTTCCTTAGATCCGCTAGATGTCTTTCTCCTCGTCAGGCTCGTTGGAACTTATTTTTAAATCAATTTAACTTTGTTATCTCGTACCGTCCAGGTTCTCGTAATGGGAAGGCTGATGCTTTATCCCGAATCCATGCTGCGGATTCCGTACCTGGAGCCCCGTCCAAGACCATTCTATCTGATGCCAATTTCATCAGAGTTATCCACGATCAGGACTTCTGGAAGGAGTGCAGGGAGGCATATGACGGTGATGTATTTCTGGCCAACCCACCTGTGGATATTAATCTTGTCTTTAAGGGTGGCATGTGGTTCAGAGATCGACATATCTACGTCCCTGAGGTCGTCCATCTGCAGATCCTCAAGTTGGTACATGACTCCAAGTTGGCTGGTCACAGGGGGGTACAGAAGACACAAGAGTTCCTGAGCCGATTCTTCTCGTGGCCAACATGCCTGAAGGATACCAAGGACTGTGTTCTCTCTTGCGAGGTATGTGCCCGTTACAAGACTCATGTGGCACCTACGGGTCTACTACAACACCATTACCTGTTCCGTCCCGCCCTTGGGGGTCTATATCAATGGACTTTATTGTGGATCTGCCTACATCGGGGGGCATGAATACAATCATGGTGGTAGTTGATCGCCTGACTAAAGCTGCTCATTTTGTTCCGTGCACCGGCCTCCCCTCAGCTAAAGATACAGTGAACTTGGTTATACAGAATGTCTTTCGGTTGCATCGGTTGCATGGGGTGCCGGATGAGATCATCTCTGACCATGGAGTGCAGTTCACTTGAAGATTCTGGAAGGGGTTTAGCTCTGCACTCAATATTAATGTCTGTCTCTCTTCCGCTTACCATCCCCAGACAAATGGTCAGACTGAGCGTACCAACCAGACGCTGGAACAATATCTAAGATGCTATGTCAGCCATCTCCAGGATGATTGGTTGGAGTTGCTGCCGTTAGCCGAATTTTCATATAACCATTCTCAGCGCCTCCACTAAAATTTACACCTTTCTTTGCCGATCTGGGTTATCATCCGTGTATCTTACCTAGGTCTCCAATTAATTCTCCGGTTCCGGCAGTGGATGAAAGGCTGACTGCGATGAGGCAAAATCTGGAGGTTCTGAAGGAATCCCTGACCACAGCTCAAGAACGTTATGAGATTGGCTGATAGATTCCGTAAACCTGCACCCATGTTCAAGGTAGGAGATTCCGTGTGGTTAGCAACTAAGAATCTGAAGTTAAACGTTCCTTCACAAAAATTTGGACAGAAATTTATTGGCCCTTTCAAGATCAACGGTATTGTGAGCTCTGTGGCCTGCCGGCTGAAGCTGCCTAGGACTATGAAGGTACACCCAGTTTTTCATGTATCTTTACTAAAGCCTGTATCTCCTAATACCTTCCAGGGACGTGTTGTGCCACCTCCACAGCCTGTGGTGATTGATGGGCAAGAACAATTTGTGGTGGAGGAAATTGTTGATTCCAGGATTCGCTGGAATCTGCTCCAATATCTGATAAGATGGCAGGGATATCCCCCTGAGAAAGACTCTTGGGAACCTGTGGAAAACATCAATGCCCAACAGAAGATTTCTCGTTTTCATCAGAGATTCCCTGAGAAACCAGGTCGAGGATCATCCTGAGGCCACTTCTAAGGAGGGAGTAATGTCAGGACTGAACATTTTTTATTACCTTTTGTGCATTACTGCCCTTTTCCAAGATGGCGTCTTTGGTCTCATGTGCACTATGTCTTCCTGCTATAAAACTCCACCCCAGCCTTCAGTCTGTGCTAGAGTATTCTGCCTTGCATCCAGCTCCTGACCGCTGATTACTCCCTGGCTTTGCACCTGCTCCTGTGAACCTGTGTGGAGATCCTGCTACTCAGCTCTGAGTTCCTGCTGCATACACCAGTTCCAGTAATCCTCCTTCATCTGCTGCTGTTTACTTCCATCTGCATTTGCTGGACATGTAAGCTGTTTCTGCTCTGCAAGAACCTGAGACTATTACCCAGGCCTCCCTGGTTGAGCTAAGATATTATTTGAACTGCCTTATAAGCATATCTATCTGTGTTTTGGACTAAGCAAGGACTTATTCGTGTCAAGTATCCTCAAGAATAATTGTGCTTCATAGACTTTCTGCGTGATTGCATTTTCCTCTGAAGTTTCCTATAGACTGCTGAGCTGCATTTAATATTTACTCCAAGTGTTGTGGACTTGAGTTTCTCTCTGCACCTGTTTGAATCACCGTGTGATAATATAGACTTTACCACTTATAAAACTGTGTCCTGTAGTTGTCTTGTTCCACGGAAAGAGTCTTCTGAGTTATCCCCTATAATTATTACACATCATTTCACATCTCAGTTTCATCTGTTGTTTGCCGGATCCGTTGCTGTGCGTTTTTTTTTCGCCGGACAGAAAAACCGTTTCGCTGTATGTGTTTTCCGTCCGGCGGAAACAGCTTTTTTGATGGATCCTGCAAAAAACGGATGAAACGTGTTGCATCAGGTGCAATCCGGCGCTAATACAACTCTATGAGAAAAAAACGGATCCGGCGGAAAAAAACGGATCCTGCAAATGTGCTCACATTTTCTACTGCGCATGTGCGGCCGAAACTCCGCCCCCTCCTCCCCGGACTTCAGAATGGGCAGCAGATGCATTGAAAAATTGCTTCCGCTGCCCACGTCATGCACAAATTTCACAACGTGCGTCGGTACATCGGCCCGACGCATAGCGACGGACTCTCACCGGCGCAAGTATGAAAGAGGCCTTAATGAGCATTTAATTAAAAAAAAAAAAAACACGGTGTGGGCTTCCGCGCAATTTTCTGCGCCAGAGGGGGAAAGCCGACGGCCGGGGGCCAATATTTGTAGCCTGCTATGAATATCAGCCCACAACTGTCTGCGTAGCCTTTACTTGCTATTAAAATAGGGGGACCCCCCAAAAAAATGACGTGGGGTCCCCCAATATTTTATAGCCAGAAAGGCTACTCAGACAGCTGCGGGCTGATATTCATAGCCTAGAGAGGGGCCATGGATATTGGCCCCACCCCGGCTAAAAATACCAGTCCGCAGCCGCTCCGGAAATGGCGCATCTGTGAGATGCGCCAATTCCGGCACTTAGCCCCTCTCTTCCCACTCCTGTGTAGCGGTGGGATATGGGGTAATAAGGGGATAATGTCACCTTGCTATCGTAAGGTGACATTAAGCCGGGTTAATAACGGAGAGGCGTCAATAAGACGCCTATCCATTATTAATCCAATAGTAATAAAGGATTAATAAAACACACACACATTAGGAAAAATGTATTTTAATATTTTTAATTTCACCATACTTACCATTCTTCAGCGCCTGCAAAAAACGTAAAATAATAAACCGTATAGTACCTGTCCGCCGTAGTCCAATTAATAACGAGTGTCCCACAACGATCTCCCCTATAAAACAGTGACATCGGGTGATGTCACTGCTCTATAGGACCTTCAGTGACACACTGACAGGAGGCAATGGCTCCTGCAGTGTATCACTGAACTAAAGTAACCTCTGAGTCTCAGTTTATGGCAATTGCTGCGTTGTAAAATTTCTCACACAGCAATGGCATAAAGTGAGACTAGGGACTTTTTTTTTTACAGCGGCAGAGGAATACAGTGCGGAAGGATACCTTCCTCCCGTCATTGTGTTCCTGGAGCCCCTGGAGACCGGTCGCATCAGCTGATGCTGCCGTTGTCCACGGGAGATCGTCGTGGGACACTCGTGGATTTCTGCAGACAGGGAGTATATTGGTTGTTTGTTATTTTAATCTTTTTTACAGATGAAACTGGCTTCGGGGAACAAAGTGACAAGTAATGGTGAGTATGTACTCTATGTTTATTGTACTGTATGTATGTAGTATGTATGTAATGTATGTAGTATGTATGTAGTATGTATGCATGTAGTATGTATTGTAGCATTTCACCCACTACGTGTCTTGGGGGACACTCGCTTGGCATGGGATTTAAGCACTCAGGCACGATTTCTTCACTTAAACAGTCTATTCCGGTTTATTAAAAGTCATAATCCATAACACAAACAGTTCATTATTTACATCAACGGAACACATTAACCATCGATAGTCTGTTCCAATGGCAGATCTGTGTCTGCCCGTAACCCCTTGTTACCTGGAGTTACCTTACAGGAGCTCCGGCTCCATATACTGACTCCTGCCAGTGCTGGTTCACAGGGGAAAGCTGCCTCACTGGGATCTCCGTCCTTGTGACCAGGGCACCTTGGATAGTCCAGACCCACAGTAGGAACTGTAGCCTCCCCAATACAGAAGCCGTCACAGGCTCTGTAGTTGCAGCCTCTCCATGTGCTTTCAGGAAGTCCAATCACAGGCACTTTCAACACACAGGCCATCAGTCCATGATCTTACCAGGTGCTTGCAGGACTCCAGTCCAACCCAGGACAATCCAACACGCTGACCATTCCAGGACTCACACTCTTATCAGGTACTTGTGGAGCGCCCCCAGACACAAGGCCGCGGGGTACTCGGTACCGGGCTTCTCTGTCTCAGTTCTGGGGTTGTGACAGTGGCTAGACCCGGTCCGTGACCCTGCTAAGGGGCGTCCAATGAAAGGTGTAGGTGGTGGTGCGTGGTGCAGGTCGCGGTGAATAACGAGGACACAGGATTGCAGTCTCTTTACCTCTTTACTGGTGGCTTCAAGATCCTCAATCCAGAGTACTGTCAACAGGGCTGTCTCAGACCGGCCGGTCCGATGGCACCTCCAGAGTTCCCTTTGCAGGTGGAAATCTGTGCCTACCTTCTAGCGCCTGTGTGTTGTAGTACTTCCCTGCTGAGCACCACGGGATAGTCCTCACAACTGTTGTGTCTCTTTCTGATGTTCTTTCCCACAACTTATATCTGTTCTGATGTTCTTCTCCGTCCCCCAGATGATATGGCTAGGACGCACCCGTATGACCCGGAGTTCTTCCGGGACCCTAGTGACGCCCCTCTCCCACAGTTGCCCCCTATGTCTGCTTAGGTGATTTAGGTGAGACAGCCAACCTATAATTAACTCTCCTGCCGTTGGTTTGAAGTAATGCTTGGAGCCCAATACTTCCTCGGCATTCCGGCCACCGGCTACGCGCCTCAGTAGGATGTTGCCTCGATCTTATGGCACGACTCCTACTGGTGTTATCTCCTTTTTGCTATGATCTCGTTTCTCACTCTTCACAATAAACCTCGCTTCTTGTCCTTTCTTGAGATACCGCCGCTAGGTAGTGCAGGTGCGGCTCCTTAACGTTCTGTCTTGTTCGCTAGGCCTCTGTCAGGATTCCACCCCTGACAGGGACCCCCCTGAATCTTCCCCTGCAACACCCTCTGGCACAGGATGTTGCCTGGTTCCAACCCAGTCAGCTTCTGTCTAACTTTCTATCCAACCCCCAGTTTTACCAGATTGTGAGGAGTGGCCTAATACATAGTGCCCTTTGCTCCCCCTGGAGGCCAGACTATGAAGTGTATTGGTGTCTGTGATACCTGGTCAGGTGAACTCCTTAAGTGCCATCAGACGTACCATCACTCCCCTTAGCGGCGGAGCGTCAGTACTGAAATGACCAGGACACTGGGGCGCTGCACTTGCAGGACTCCAGTCCATACCAGGACAATCCAACACCTCGTCCACTAAGTCCACGGTCTCAGGTGCTTCCAGGAAGACTCCACTCACAGGAGCTTCCAACACCGACCGTCCAGGACCTTGCACAGGAAAACTCTGTGACCCACACCGTGGTCACATTACATACCTGTAACCACTCCCCTGGGTGGGTGTGTGTGTGGCTAGTTTGACCCTCCCATCTCTCATAACTAGCCCTGCCAATCTCCCATTAGAACTACACAATTACTTGTGGGACTACAGGTCCCAGAACACAACATAACTTTAGACTGGCAGCACAGAGTGACCTCCTCTGCGACACACATACCGGCCATTTAAAATCCTGCCGGACTTTCTCTCATCACCATTATGCCTCCAAGCACATCTTGAAGCGCACACACAGCGCCCCCTGGCTGTAAGATTGGTCACTGCACCACAGTATGTAGTATATATGTAGCATGCATGTAGCATGTAGTATGTATGTAGTATGTATGTAGCATGTATGTAGTATGTATGTAGTATGTATGTATGTAGCATGTATGTAGCATGTATGTATGTATGTAGTATATATGTAGTATATATGTAGTATGTATGTAGCATGTATGTAGCATGTATGTAGTATATATGTAGCATGTATGTAGTATGTATGTAGCATGTATGTAGCATGTATGTAGCATGTATGTAGCATGTATGTAGTATGTATGTTGTTGTTTTTTTTACATTCAACACATTAGCCGGATGATGGGACTACTACTGTCCCATCATTGGCTAATGTGTCAATCACTGTCACTGTAGCAGGCATCGTCCGATGGGACTTGTAGTCCCATCGGACGATGCCTGCACACACGCACAGACCCCCGGCAGCCCGCACAGAGCCCCCGGCAGCCTGCACAGAGCCCCCGGAAGCCCGCACAAAGCCCCCGGCAGGCCGCACAGAGCCCCCGGCAGCCCGGACAGAGCCCCCGGCAGCCCGCAGAGCCCCGGCAGCCCGCACAGAGCCCGGCAGGCCCGTACAGAGCCCCCGGCAGCCCGCACAGAGCCCCCGGCAGCCCGCACAGAGCCCCGGTAGGCCCGTACAGAGTCCCCGGCAGCCCGCACAGAGCCCCCGGCAGCCCGCACAGAGCCCCAGCAGCCCGCACAGAGCCCCCGCAGCCCGCAAAGAGCCCCCGCAGCCTGCACAGAGCCCCGGCAGCCCGCACAGAGCCCTGGCAACCCGCACAGAGCCCCCGGCAGTCCATACAGACCCCCGGCAGGCCCGCCCAGAGCCCTCAGCAGCCCGCACAGAGCCCCGGCAGCCCGCACAGAGCCCCCGGCAGCCCGCACAGAGCCCCCGGCAGCCCGTACAGATCCCCGGCAGGCCTGCACAGACCCCACCCGCACACACAGACACGCATAGTGTCCGCCCACGCACCGCCCACACTCATCCCCCCTCCGCAACAGGATGTAGAAGGACAGAAAAGGCTTATTTACATTCCAATATTTGTGTCCCATTGACTTGCATTGGTATCGGGTATCGGTATCAGCGATATCCGATATTTTTTGGATATCGGCCGATCCAATCCGATACTTCTGGATATCGGAAGGTATCGCTCAACACTACTGGTGACATTATACACAGGAGCTCTGTATATAGTGTCAGTATACAGGTAATACGGTGATCACTGGTAATATTATACACAGGAGCTCTGTGTATAGTATATATTGTATAGTTTACAGGTAATTCAGTCATCACTGGTGACATACACAGGAGTTCTGTATATAGTATACAGTGTATAGTGCACAGGTAATACACGGATTACCGGTGACATTATACACAGGAGCTCTGTATATAGTGTATTGTGTACAGGTAATACAGGGATCACCGGTGACATACACAGGAGCTCTGTATATAGTGTATTGTGTACAGGTAATACAGGGCTCAATGGTGACATTATACACAGGAGCTCTGTATATAGTGTATTGTGTACAAGTAATACAGGGAGCACTGGCAACATTATGCACAGGAGCTCTGTATATAGTGTCAGTATACAGGTAATACAGGGATCACCAGTGACATTATACACAGGAGCTCTGTATATAGTGTCAGTATACAGGTAATACAGTGATCACTGGTGATATTATGCACAGGATCTCTGTATATAGTATACAGTGATCATCAGTGACATTATACACAAGAGCTCTGTATATAGTATACAGGTCCTTCTCAAAAAATTAGCATATAGTGTTAAATTTCATTATTTACCATAATGTAATGATTACAATTAAACTTTCATATATTATAGATTCATTATCCACCAACTGAAATTTGTCAGGTCTTTTATTGTTTTAATACTGATGATTTTGGCATACAACTCCTGATAACCCAAAAAACCTGTCTCAATAAATTAGCATATTTCACCCGTCCAATCAAATAAAAGTGTTTTTTAATAACAAACAAAAAAACCATCAAATAATAATGTTCAGTTATGCACTCAATACTTGGTCGGGAATCCTTTGGCAGAAATGACTGCTTCAATGCGGCGTGGCATGGAGGCAATCAGCCTGTGACACTGCTGAGATGTTATGGAGGCCCAGGATGCTTCAATAGCGGCCTTAAGCTCATCCAGAGTGTTGGGTCTTGCGTCTCTCAACTTTCTCTTCACAATATCCCACAGATTCTCTATGGGGTTCAGGTCAGGAGAGTTGGCAGGCCAATTGAGCACAGTAATACCATGGTCAGTAAACCATTTACCAGTGGTTCTGGCACTGTGAGCAGGTGCCAGGTCGTGCTGAAAAATGAAATCTTCATCTCCATAAAGCATTTCAGCCGATGGAAGCATGAAGTGCTCCAAAATCTCCTGATAGCTAGCTGCATTGACCCTGCCCTTGATGAAACACAGTGGACCAACACCAGCAGCTGACATGGCACCCCACACCATCACTGACTGTGGGTACTTGACACTGGACTTCAGGCATTTTGGCATTTCCTTCTCCCCAGTCTTCCTCCAGACTCTGGCACCTTGATTTCCGAATGACATGCAAAATTTGCTTTCATCAGAAAAAAGTACTTGGGACCACTTAGCAACAGTCCAGTGCTGCTTCTCTGTAGCCCAGGTCAGGCGCTTCTGCCGCTGTTTATGGTTCAAAAGTGGCTTTACCTGGGGAATGCGGCACCTGTAGCCCATTTCCTGCACACGCCTGTGCACGGTGGCTCTGGATGTTTCCACACCAGACTCAGTCCACTGCTTCCTCAGGTTCCCCAAGGTCTGGAATCGGTCCTTCTCCACAATCTTCCTCAGGGTCCGGTCACCTCTTCTCGTTGTACAGCGTTTTCTGCCACATTGTTTCCTTCCAACAGACTTACCATTGAGGTGCCTTGATACAGCACTCTGGGAACAGCCTATTTGTTGAGAAATTTCTTTCTGGGTCTTACCCTCTTGCTTGAGGGTGTCAATGATGGCCTTCTTGACATCTGTCAGGTCGCTAGTCTTACCCATGATGGGGGTTTTGAGTAATGAACCAGGCAGGGAGTTTTTAAAAGCCTCAGGTATCTTTTGCATGTGTTTAGAGTTAATTAGTTGATTCAGAAGATTAGGGTAATAGGTCGTTTAGAGAACCTTTTCTTGATATGCTAATTTATTGAGACAGGTTTTTTGGGTTATCAGGAGTTGTATGCCAAAATCATCAGTATTAAAACAATAAAAGACCTGACAAATTTCAGTTGGTGGATAATGAATCTATAATATATGAAAGTTTAATTGTAATCATTATATTATGGTAAATAATGAAATTTAACACTATATGCTAATTTTTTGAGAAGGACCTGTACAGTGTATAGTGTTAGTGTACAGGTAACGCACTGACTCACTAGTGACGTCTCTAGCTGAAGTCCTTCATCTTCATTTTCTTCTTCATCCAGCTCAGACCACCATCACTTGTTCCAGTGAGGATTTGTCTTTGGATAAAATAACATACAGTTAGCTGGAGCACTGCTTGCAGAGCATATTCCCCACTTTTTCCCTTCTACACTACACAGCTGAATACAGATGTGGACCCACCATTAATATATCATTAGTAATTATGCAACCCCCATACCAAATATAAATTATAATCCACCACTGTGTCCCCACTGTCATGAATCCCCAATGGCTAGGGATAGCACAGGACAAGCAAAGTAAAACAAATATCGGACAAGCTCTAGGGTGATGGAACCTGGGCTGACCGCTGCCCTACGCCTGACAAACGCAACTAGAGATAGCCAGGGAGCGTTCCTACGTTGGTTCTAGACGCCACGCACCAGCCTAAGAGCTAACTAGTACTGCAGAGAAAACAAGACCTCACTTGCCTCCAGAGGAATTAACCCCAAAGGTATAGTTGCCCCCCACATATATTGACGGTGAAATGAGAGGAAGGCACACACATAGAGATGATGTATATAGCTTTAGCAAATAGAGGCCCGCTGAAAACTAGAAAGCAGAATGATACAAAAGGGGACTGAGCGGTCAGCAAAAAACCCTAATCAAAAAAAACCATCCTGAGATTACAAGAACCCATGTGCCAACTCATGGCACATGGGGAGAACCTCAGTCCACTAGAGCAACCAGCTAGCATAGAGACATTCTAAGCAAGCTGGACCAAAAACCAAACAACTGAAAATCAGCACTTAGCTTATCCTGAAAGATCTGGGAGCAGGTAGGCAGGAACCAAACAGAGCACATCTGAACACATTGATAGCCGGCAAGGGAAATGACAGAAAGGCCAGGTAAAATAGGAAACACCCAGCCTCTGATGGACAGGTGGAAACCAAAGGCCGCAACCCACCAAAGTCACCCAGTACCAGCAGTAACCACCAGAGGGAGCCCACCAACAGAATCCACAACAGTACCCCCCCTTGAGGAGGGGTCACCGAACCCTCACGAGAACCCCCAGGGCGATCAGGGTGAGCTCTATGGAAGGCGCGGACCAAATCAGTCGCGTGAACATCGGAGGCGACCACCCAGGAATTATCCTCCTGACCATAACCCTTCCACTTAACCAAATACTGGAGTTTGCGTCTGGAAACACGAGAATCCAAGATCTTTTCAACAACATACTCCAATTCTCCCTCCACCAGCACCGGAGCAGGAGGCTCGACCGAAGGAACAACGGGCACCTCATACCTCCGCAACAACGACCGATGGAACACATTATGAATAGCAAACGATGCTGGGAGATCCAAACGAAAAGATACAGGGTTAAGAATCTCCGAGATCCTATAAGGACCGATGAACCGAGGCTTGAACTTAGGAGAAGAGACCTTCATAGGGACAAAACGAGAAGACAACCACACCAAGTCCCCAACAAGAAGTCGGGGACCCACGCGGCGACGGCGATTAGCAAACTGCTGAGTCTTCTCCTGAGATAACTTCAAATTGTCCACCACCTGATTCCAAATCTGATGTAGCCTGTCCACCACCACGTCCACTCCAGGACAATCCGAAGATTCCCCCTGACCAGAGGAAAAACGAGGATGAAACCCCGAATTACAAAAAAAAGGAGAGACCAACGTGGCAGAACTAGCCCGATTATTAAGAGCAAATTCGGCCAGTGGCAAAAAAGCAACCCAGTCATCCTGATCAGCAGAAACAAAACACCTCAAATAAGTTTCCAAGGTCTGATTAGTTCGCTCCGTCTGGCCATTCGTCTGAGGATGGAATGCAGACGAGAAAGACAAATCAATGCCCATCTTGGCACAAAACGTCCGCCAAAATCTAGACACAAACTGGGATCCCCTGTCAGAAACGATATTCTCCGGAATCCCATGCAAACGAACCACGTTCTGAAAAAACAAAGGAACCAACTCAGAGGAGGAGGGTAACTTAGGCAAGGGCACCAAATGAACCATCTTAGAAAAGCGGTCACACACAACCCAGATAATGGACATTTTCTGTGAAACCGGGAGATCAGAAATAAAATCCATGGAAATGTGCGTCCAAGGCCTCTTCGGGATGGGCAAAGATAACAACAACCCACTAGCCCGTGAACAGCAAGGCTTAGCTCGAGCACACACTTCACAAGACTGCACAAAGGTACGCACATCCCTAGACAAGGAAGGCCACCAAAAAGACCTGGCCACCAAATCTCTTGTACCAAATATTCCAGGATGACCAGCCAACACAGAAGAATGGACCTCGGAGATGACTCTACTGGTCCAATCATCCGGAACAAACAGTCTTTCTGGTGGACATCGATCCGGTTTATCCACCTGAAACTCCTGCAATGCGCGTCGCAAGTCTGGGGATACGGCGGACAATATTACCCCATCCCTAAGGATACCAGCAGGCCCAGTGTCTCCAGGAGAATCAGGCACAAAACTCCTGGAAAGAGCATCTGCCTTCACATTCTTTGAACCTGGCAGGTATGAAACCACGAAATTGAAACGAGAAAAAAATAATGACCAACGAGCCTGTCTAGGATTCAAACGCCTGGCAGACTCAAGGTAAATGAGATTCTTGTGATCAGTCAAGACCACCACGCGATGTTTAGCACCCTCAAGCCAATGACGCCACTCCTCAAATGCCCACTTCATGGCCAAAAGCTCCCGATTACCCACATCATAATTGCGCTCGGCGGGCGAGAATTTTCTAGAGAAGAAAGCACATGGCTTCGTCACCGAGCCATTAGAACTTCTCTGTGACAAAACCGCCCCCGCTCCAATCTCGGAAGCATCAACCTCCACCTGAAAAGGAAGTGAAACATCTGGTTGACACAACACAGGAGCAGAAGAAAACCGGCGCTTAAGTTCCCGAAAGGCCTCCACGGCCGCAGGAGACCAATCAGCAACATCAGCACCCTTTTTAGTCAAATCAGTCAAAGGTTTAACAATACTGGAAAAATTAGCAATGAACCGACGATAAAAATTAGCAAACCCCAAGAACTTCTGAAGGCTCTTAACAGATGTAGGTTGTGTCCAGTCACAAATAGCCTGAACCTTAACGGGATCCATCTCAATAGTAGGAGAAAAAATGTACCCCAAAAAAGAAATCTTCTGGACTCCGAAGAGACACTTTGAGCCCTTCACAAACAGAGAATTGGCCCGCAAAACCTGAAACACCTTCCTGACCTGTAGAACATGAGACTCCCAGTCATCAGAAAACACCAAAATATCATCCAAATACACAATCATAAACTTATCCAGATTTTCACGGAAAATATTGTGCATAAAGGACTGAAAGACTGACGGAGCATTGGAAAGTCCAAAAGGCATTACCAAATACTCAAAATGGCCCTCAGGCGTATTAAATGCGGTTTTCCACTCATCACCCTGTTTTATCCGCACCAGATTATACGCACCACGAAGATCTATTTTAGTGAACCACCTAGCCCCCTTAATGAGAGCAAACAAATCAGTAAATAATGGCAATGGATACTGGTATTTGACTGTAATCTTATTCAGAAGGCGATAATCTATACAAGGCCTCAGGGAACCATCTTTTTTTGCCACGAAAAAAAAACCTGCTCCCAGAGGGGACGAAGATGGACGAATATGTCCCTTTTCCAAGGACTCCTTAATATAATTCCGCATAGCAGTATGCTCTGGCAGTGACAGATTAAATAAACGACCCTTAGGGAACTTACTGCCAGGAATCAATTCTATAGCACAGTCACACTCTCTATGAGGAGGGAGCGAATTGAGCTTAGGCTCCTCAAAAACATCCTTATAATCTGACAAAAACGCAGGGATCTCCGAAGGAGTCGATGAAGCGATAGAAATCGGAGGTGCATCATCATGAACCCCCTGACATCCCCAGCTTAGCACAGACATTGTTTTCCAGTCCAGGACAGGATTATGAGTTTGTAACCATGGCAGACCAAGCACTAGTACATCATGTAAATTATACAGTACAAGGAAGCGAATCACCTCCTGATGAACGGGAGTCATGCGCATGGTCACTTGTGTCCAATACTGCGGTTTATTCATAGCCAATGGTGTAGAATCAATTCCCTTCAGAGGAATAGGAACTTCCAGAGGCTCTAGACTAAAACCGCAGCGTTTAGCAAATGACCAATCCATAAGACTCAGGGCAGCGCCTGAATCCACATAGGCATCGACGGAAATGGAAGACAGTGAAAAAATCATAGTCACAGACAAAATGAACTTAGACTGCAGAGTATCAATGGCAAAAGATTTATCAACCCTTTTTGTGCGTTTAGAGCATGTTGATATAACATGAGCTGAATCCCCACAATAAAAACACAAACCATTTTTCCGCCTATAATTTTGCCGTTCACTTCTGGACTGAATTCTATCACATTGCATAGTCTCAGGTGCCTGTTCAGAAGACACCGCCAACTGGTGCACGGGTTTGCGCTCCCGTAAATGCCGATCAATCTGAATGGCCATAGCCATAGACTCATTCAGACCTGTAGGCGCAGGGAACCCCACCATAACATCCTTAATGGCCTCAGAAAGACCATTTCTGAAGTTTGCAGCCAGGGCGCACTCATTCCACTGAGTAAGCACCGACCATTTCCGAAATTTCTGACAATATATTTCCGCTTCATCATGCCCCTGAGAGAGGGCTAATAAAGCCTTTTCAGCCTGAATCTCTAGGTTAGGTTCCTCATAGAGCAATCCCAATGCCAGAAAAAATGCATCCACACTGAGCAACGCAGGATCCCCTGGTGCCAATGCAAATGCCCAATTCTGAGGGTCGCCCCGTAGGAACGATATAACAATCTTGACCTGTTGAGCAGGGTCTCCAGAGGAGCGAGATTTCAAAGAGAGAAACAATTTACAATTGTTCCTGAAATTCAGGAAGGTAGATCTATCTCCAGAAAAAAACTCTGGAATAGGAATTCTAGGTTCAGACATGGGAGTGTGAACAACGAAATCCTGTATGTTTTGAACCTTTGCCGCGAGATTACTCAGGCTGGAAGCCAAACTCTGGACATCCATGATAAACAGCTAAGATCAGAGCCATTCAAGGGTTAAGAGGAGGTAAGAAGCAGCTAGACAGCAATTAAGGGCTAGGCAGCAAAACTCTGAAGGAAAAAAAAAAAAAAAAAAATTTTCCTTGAACACTTCTTTTCCTCCTGCTTCAGCCCAAACAATTAACACTTTGTGGGCCAGCTATACTGTCATGAATCCCCAATGGCTAGGGATAGCACAGGACAAGCAAAGTAAAACAAATATCGGACAAGCTCTAGGGTGATGGAACCTGGGCTGACCGCTGCCCTACGCCTGACAAACGCAACTAGAGATAGCCAGGGAGCGTTCCTACGTTGGTTCTAGACGCCACGCACCAGCCTAAGAGCTAACTAGTACTGCAGAGAAAACAAGACCTCACTTGCCTCCAGAGGAATTAACCCCAAAGGTATAGTTGCCCCCCACATATATTGACGGTGAAATGAGAGGAAGGCACACACATAGAGATGATGTATATAGCTTTAGCAAATAGAGGCCCGCTGAAAACTAGAAAGCAGAATGATACAAAAGGGGACTGAGCGGTCAGCAAAAAACCCTAATCAAAAAAAACCATCCTGAGATTACAAGAACCCATGTGCCAACTCATGGCACATGGGGAGAACTTCAGTCCACTAGAGCAACCAGCTAGCATAGAGACATTCTAAGCAAGCTGGACCAAAAACCAAACAACTGAAAATCAGCACTTAGCTTATCCTGAAAGATCTGGGAGCAGGTAGGCAGGAACCAAACAGAGCACATCTGAACACATTGATAGCCGGCAAGGGAAATGACAGAAAGGCCAGGTAAAATAGGAAACACCCAGCCTCTGATGGACAGGTGGAAACCAAAGGCCGCAACCCACCAAAGTCACCCAGTACCAGCAGTAACCACCAGAGGGAGCCCACCAACAGAATCCACAACACCCCACTAACTATACATAGCCACTTTCTCCACCTTATAAATATATAAATTAATTAGCACCTGTACTCTTTTCCCCAATTCATTACCACTCACTGGATCCTCAATGTCCCTCACTCTGTACTTTCCCCTCCCCCGATACATTATGTTTACTTGCCCCTTCCACGCCAATTCATTATGTCATGTTTTCTCTCTGTCCCACCCCATCATCAATTTATTATCAACCGCTCTCCCCCACATACAATACATCAATTACTCCCCTACCCTCAAAATTCATCATTATTTTCTCTCCCTCCAGCCCCCCAAGTCATCATTTGCTCTCCCCACCCCCTACCCTCAATTCGTCATTTGCAGGAACGCTCGGTCAAGCCGATATTTCAAGTGTACGGGGTGTCAAAAGAGATAATTTTCTTTTATCTAGGTGCCTCATACTTTGCACTGTCGAGGGCCAATAGCCCAAAACACCGTGTCTGTAAATTGAGATTCTGATTTGCCTTTTATCCTAAGTCAAATTACAAGACTCATTAAAGGGTTGATTGTGACTTGTAGGATCGCTGCTTCCAACAGGTGGCGCTATAGAGTTCTAGTCCTCTTTCTCTCTGAAGAGGCAATTTGCATATTATGCAGCAAAAGACACTGATATCCATGTCCCTTATTTATTAGTAGGGTCGATGCTCGTGTACTAATCATGCTACATCGGCCCCTCCATTGCGGTGATGGTTGCCCTGTCTCCCTCCCTCACTTCATCATTTGCAGTCCCCCGTCCCCCTCACTTCATCATTTGCAGTCCACCTCACCTCTCACTTCATCATTTGCAGTCCCCCTCCCCCAATTCATAATTTGCAGTTCGCCTCCCCTCTCACTTCATCATTTGCAGTTCCCCTCCCCACCTCACTTCATCATTTACAGTCCTCCGTCACCCCCCCTTACTTCATCATTTGTAGTCCCCCGTCCTCCCCACTTCATCATTTGCAGTCTCCCCTCACTTTATCGTTTGCAATCCCTCCTCACTTCATCACTTGCAGTCCCCCGTCCCCCTCACTTCATCATTTGCAGGCCACCTCACCTCTCACTTCATCATTTGCAGTCCTCCGTCACCCCCTTACTTCATCATTTGTAGTCCCCCATCCTCCCCACTTCATCATTTGCATTCTCCCCTCACTTTATCGTTTGCAATCCCTCCTCACTTCATAATTTGCAGTCCCCCTCCCCCTCACTTTATCATTTGCAGTCCCCTTGCCCCCCACTTCATCATTTGCAGTCCCCCACTCCATTATTTGCAGTGTCCCTCGCCCGCAATTCATTATTTGCAGTCCCCTCACTTCATTATTTGCTGTCCCCCTCATTTCATCATTTGCAGTGCCCCTCGCCCACAATTCATTATTTGCAGTCCCCCTCACTTCATCATTTGTAGTCCCCCTCCTCACCACTTCATCATTTGCAGTCCCCCTCCCCTCTCACTTCATCATTTTCAGTCCCCCTTCATCATTTGCAGTACCTCACCCCCTCACTTATTTTGCAGTCCACCATCTCCCAACTCACTTCATCATTTGCAGTCTGCCCCCTCACTTCATTTACAGTGCCCCATCCCCTTCACTTCATCATTTGCAGTCCCTCTCCCCTATTATACTGTATGGAGGGCTATGGGGGTGTATAATACTGTATGTAGGACTATGGGGAGTGTATTATACTGTATGGAGAACAATGGGGAGTGCAGTATACTATATGGAGCACTATGGGGAGTGCAGTATACACTATGGAGCGCTATGGGGTGTGCAGTATACTATATGGGGGGCTATGGGGAGTTCAGTATACTATATGGAGGACTATGGGAAGTGCAGTATACTATATGGAGGGCTTTGGGGAGTGCAGTATACTATATGGAGGGCTATGGGGAGTGCAGTATACAATATGGAGAACTATGGGGAGTACAGTATACTTTATGGAGGACTATGGGAGTGCAGTATACTATATGGAAGACTATAGGGAGTGCATTATACTGTAAGGAGGACTATGGGGAGTGAATAATACTGTATGGAGGACTATGGGGAGTGCATAATACTGTATGGAGGACTATGGGGAGTGCATTATACTGTATGGAGGACTATGAGGAGTGCATTATACTATATGGAGGACTATGAGGAGTGCATTATACTATATGGGGGACAATGTGGAGTGAATTGTACTATATATGAAGAACTATGAGGAATGCATTATTCTATGTGGAAGACTATGGGGATTGCATTATATATGGGTGATTATGGGCAGTGTATTATACTATATGGGAGACTATGGTGTGTAGTATATTATATGGAGGATTATGGGCTGCAGTATACAATATGCCATTATAATATATGGGACTATTATAATATTTGGAGGGCTATTTGGGGGCCATTATACTGTATGCAATGAATTATACAGTGTTATGGTTTGTGTGGAAGGCTGTACGGGGCCATTATACAGTGTGGTGAGGTGTGAGGCTATTATACTGTATGTAGGCCTATTATACTGCATGGAGGGCTGTGTGGGAGTCACAGTTGGGGGCTCATATTGTGTTGGGGTCACCATACTTTTCCAGGGGAATTGAGGGGTGGGGTACATTAGGGTCATCATACTGTGAGTGCGGAGGGTACTGTGGAGGAATTAATTGTGTGGTCATCATGCAGTGTTTGTGGGGCACTTACGGTATGTTGTTTATCATAATTTATAGGTGCAATGAAAGTGGAATCTAGAGCTTTAGTAGGAGGAAAATTACTTTGTAAAGTCTGAAAAGTTGTTAGGTATTCTGTCCTGTGACCCAGCCAAATATTCTTATTTTGTTTTGGTGTGGGGCCCAAAAACAACTTCTGCTATGGGACCCCATGATTTTCATGTACCCCCTGGTGGAACCATTTCTTTGGTGGGAAACAATAAAAGCAGACACTATTTTCTAGCTTCAGACAATCTAATTGGTACCTGATCAGACTGTACAGAGAACCTCTTGAAAACACCAACCATGGAAAATCAGATATACATTTTTTTTTTTGCAAACCTGCAATGTTACTGCCCATTTCCATACAGGAATTAATTTATCAGTGTAAAAATATTTTTGATTTTTGGAATTTTAATTTGTTTTTGTTATTTTTCATGGTTTGGAAAACAAAACTTTTTTTTAGTAATCTGCTATTTCTCTCTTTACCACAAGATGGAAGCAGAGAGTCAGCTCTGTGACCACATTTTTATTAACCCCTTCAGGAAGCAGCTCAGTTTGCCATAAAATACAATATTAATTGACAATTTTTTTTTAAAATTGATGAACGAGCCTTCATTTATGGAGGTATAATCGCTTCCTGCAACATTTGGGGAATAATTTAATTTATACTAGTTTGTACTATAGGCAGAACAGAAGACGTCATCGATACAGGGAGAGCAGGGGTGGATTAAGGGTAGTCAGACACTGTGGCCCCCCCCCCCCGGTCATGTGACGGGGGAGGGGGGGTCATGTGACGGGGGTCATGTGTCATGTTACAAAGATTTTGTAAGCCGCCACCATAACGGTAGACACTTTTGGCCGGGCCCTACTCTACTGTAACCTATTAAATATTTGTTAAAATATGCAATACAATTTAGGTATATTATGATTTATTTTTCAATTTTTAAAATGACCAATATCACATACAAGGAACAAATACCACCGCACCATGACCAGACCACATATTAAAACCACAGTGATCGAATAATATCACATACAAGGAACAAATACCGCTACACCATGTCAAGACCACATATTACCACCACTTGGTGACCAAATAGCACATACAAGGGACAAATATCGCAACACCATTTCCAGACCACATATTACACCACATAGTTACTGAATACTACAATACTGATCAGTAATTAAAAAAAAACAATACTATCACCATCAGTGCCAGTATTCACAGGAGATCTGTACTTAGTATGCAGTGTCTGTGTAGAGGTAATACAGAGATCACTGGTGGTATTATACACAGGAGCTCTGTATATAATGTATAGGTAATACAGTGATCACTGGTGACATTGTACACAGGACCTCTGTATATAGTATACAGTGTATAGGTAACACACTGACTCACCAGTGACGTCTCTAGGTGAAGTCCTTCATCTTTCATCCAGCACAGACCGCCATCATTTCTTCCAGCCAGGGCTCGTTTCTGCAGAAAATAACACAGTTATCTCGAGCTCCGCTTGCAGAACACATTACTTAATTTTTCCCAACTTCTACATTACACCACATGAAGAAAAAGAGGCGACATAGTGTCACTCTGCACAGTAACAGGACCGCCCCCCCCCATTTAAAACAGTGTCCTCAAAAAATAAAATAAATGCATCACTGCAGTAATAATATCCCTCAATTAGCCCCTATGGTAATAATAATATCCCCATCCTGGCCCCGTTTATCTCATTCCTGGCTCCAGCCATATGTTCTCCCATACTGCCGTCATGAGTATCCATCCTACCCCATATGATCTCCTCATCCTGCCCCATCTGTCTCCATCGTATCCATCCTGCCCGATGATCCAATCCTGCCCCATGTCTTTCATTCTGCCCCGTGTCTCCAATCATGCCCCGTATCTACATTCTGCCCATGTCTCCAGTCCTGCCCCCAGTATGTCCAGCATATTGCCCCAGTGTGTCCAGCAATCTGCCCCAGTGTCTCCAGCATATTGCCCCCAGTGTGTAGAGCAATCTGCCCCAATGTGTCCAGCATTGCCCCCAGACAGTGTGTCCAGCAACCTGCCCCAGTGTGTCCAGCATATTACCCCCAGTGTGTCTAGCAATCTGCCCCAGTGTGTCCAGCATTGCCCCCAGTGTGTCCAGCAATCTGCCCCAGTGTATCCAGCAATCTGCCCCAGTGTATCCAGCATTGCCCCCAGACAGTGTGTCCAGCAATCTGCCCCAGTGTGTCCAGCATATTACCCCCAGTGTGTCCAGCAATCTGCCCCAGTGTGTCCAGCATTGCCCCCAGTGTGTCCAGCAATCTACCCCAGTGTGTCCAGCATTGCCCCCAGTGTGTCCAGCATATTGCCCACAGACAGTGACCAGCATTCTGGCCCGCCCGGGCCCCCCGGATTGCCGTTAGCAAAAAAAAAAAAAACGAGTTCTCCTCACCTGACCTGTGCGCTCCAGCGGCGAGCTCCCTCCAGCAGTGCGCACTCGCCAGCGACTGACAATGACGTCAGACGCCGGCGACGTGTGCTCTGCGCCTGCAGCCGACTTCAGCTACCAGCCTCCAATTGGCTGGCGCCTGTTGTTAACTATTGACGTGCGGGCGCGCTCCCGCACATCAATAGGTGAAACTGGCACAGTGCCGGTAGGGGCCCAGTGAGCAGATGAGACGGGGCCCGATGCGGGCCCCCTCTCTGCCCTCCGGACCCATACGTCAGTCACGGCAGTAATGCCCTGATGGCGGCGGGAAATCTGAGCGGTAGCGCAGGGCCCCCCCACACCACTGGGCCCTGGGCTACCGCCCAGATTGACCCTTTTATAATCCGCCCCTGAGGGAGAGTGACCACGTAAACGTAAATGACCGCAGAACTGATTCTGACAAGCCAAATCTATAGTCACTGTGGCCAGTGACTGCACCAGCAGAATAGTGAGTGCAGCTCTGGAGTATAATACAGGATGTAACTCAGGATCAGTAATTTAATGTATGTACACAGTGACTGCACCAGCAGAATAGTGAGTGCAGCTCTGTAGGATAATACAGGAGGTAACTCAGGATCAGTAATGTAATGCATGTACTGTTGTGAATTCTGCTTTTGGGTTCCCTCCGGTGGTGGTAGGTGGTAATGCAGTTCCTCCTGCCTTACTGCCAAATCAGCAAAGATAAGTGTTTTTTTTTTTCTGTGGCACACATGCTGTGTGCTTCATGATTCAGTGCTATTCTTTTGTATTTTCTTGTCCAGCTTAGATTGTGTCAGTATTTTCTCAGTCTTGTTGGATTCTCTGGGGTTGCAGATATTCATTCCACGTCTTTAGTTAGATTGTGGAATTTTTTGTATTATCTGCTGTGGATATTTTTTGAAGGGTTTTAATACTGACCGCCTAGTATTCTGTCCTATCCTTTCCTATTTAGCTAGAGTGGCCTCTTTTGCTAAATCTTGTTTTCTGCCTGCGTGTGTCTTTTCTTCTCCTACTCACAGTCAATATTTGTGGGGGCTGCCTATCCTTTGGGGTTCTGCTCTGAGGCAAGGTAGTATTCCTATTTCCATCTATAGGGGTATTTAGTCCTCCGGCTGTGTCGAGGTGTCTAGGGTTTGTTAGGCACACCCCACGGCTACTTCTAGTTGCAGTGTTAGTTCAGGATCTGCGGTCAGTATAGTTTTCACCTACACCAGAGACAGTTTCATGCGGCTCCAAGGTCACCGGATCATAACAGTACAACTGGCCAATAATGAGCTAAATGCATCTCAGAAGAAGGGAAGAAAGGTGTTGAGCCATTTTTTTTTTCTGCAGTCTGTTTTGTCTTTTTTTCCCTCTTTATTTATGGGTGGCTGAGGAGTCTTGTGCTAGCATGGATGTTCAGGAATTAGCTTCTCGTGTAGACCAGCTTGCTGCTAGGGTACAGGGTATTTCTGATTATATTGTTCAGACTCCTGTTTTAGAACCGAAGATTCCTACTCCTGATTTGTTTTTTGGTGACAGGTCCAAATTTTTGAGTTTTAAAAACAATTGTAAACTGTTTTTTGCTTTGAGACCTCAATCCTCCGGTGATTCCATTCAGCAGGTTAAAATCGTCATCTCCCTGCTGCGTGGTGATCCACAGGATTGGGCATTTTCCCTGGAATCTGGGAATCCTGCTTTGCTTAATGTAGATTCCTTTTTTTCAGGCTTTAGGATTACTATATGATGAACTGAATTCTGTGGATCAAGCGGAGAAGACCTTGTTGGCCCTGTCTCAGGGTCAAGAGGCGGCAGAATTGTATTGTCAGAAATTCAGAAAATGGTCTGTGTTGACTAAATGGAATGATGATGCTTTGGCGGCAATTTTCAGAAAGGGTCTTTCTGAATCCGTTAAAGATGTTATGGTGGGGTTTCCCACGCCTTCCGGTCTGAGTGATTCTATGTCTCTGACCATTCAGATTGATCGGCGTTTGCGGGAGCGTAGAACTGTGCGCGCTGTGGCGTCGTCCTCAGAGCCAATTCCTGAGCCAATGCAGTGTGATAGGATTCTGTCTAGGAAAGAACGACAAGGACTCAGACGTCAGAATAGGTTGTGTTATTATTGTGGCGACGCTTCTCATGTCATTTCAGTCTGCCCTAAGCGAACAAAAAGGATCGCTAGTTCATTTACCATCAGTACAACCTAAATTTCTGTTATCGGTGTCCTTGATCTGCTCATTGTCATCATTTTCTGTCATGGCGTTTGTGGATTCAGGCGCCGCCTTGAACTTAATGGATTTTGAGTTTGCCAGGCGTTGTGGTTTTCCCTTGCAGCCTTTGCAGAACCCTATTTCTTTAAGGGGGATTGATGCTACACCTTTGGCTAAAAATAAGCCTCAGTTTTGGACACAGGTGACCATGCACATGGCGCCAGCCCATCAGGAAGATTGTCGATTTCTGGTGTTGCATAATTTGCATGATATTATTGTGCTGGGTTTCCCGTGGTTGCAGGTACATAATCCTGTGTTGGATTGGAAGTCTATGTCTGTGACTAGTTGGGGTTGTCAGGGGGTTCATAATGATGTTCCTTTGATGTCAATCTCCTCTTCTTCCTCTTCTGAAATTCCAGAGTTTTTATCTGATTTTCAGGATGTATTCGATGAGCCCAAGTCCAGTTCCCTTACACCGCACAGGGACTGTGATTGTGCGATTGACTTGATTCCAGGCAGTAAGTTTCCTAAGGGCCGACTTTTCAACCTGTCTGTGCCTGAACATACCGCCATGCGGAGTTATGTTAAGGAGTCTTTGGAGAAAGGGCATATTCGGCCATCTTCTTCACCGTTGGGAGCGGGATTTTTTTTTGTTGCTAAGAAGGATGGCTCCTTGAGACCTTGTATTGATTATCGCCTCTTGAATAAGATCACGTTCAAGTTTCAATACCCTTTACCTTTGCTTTCTGATTTGTTTGCTAGGATTAAGGGGGCTAGTTGGTTTACTAAGATTGACCTTCGGGGGGCATATAATCTTGTTCGTATTAAACAGGGTGATGAATGGAAACCTGCGTTTAATACGCCCGAAGGCCATTTTGAATACCTTGTGATGCCATTCGGGCTCACTAATGCTCCATCTGTTTTTCAATCTTTCATGCATGATATCTTCCGGAATTATATTGATAAATTCTTGATTGTATATTTGGACGATATTTTGATTTTTTCTGATGATTGGGAGTCTCATGTGGAACAGGTCAGGATGGAATTTCAGATCCTTCGTGACAATGCTTTGTTTGTGAAGGGGTCTAAGTGCCTCTTTGGGGTGCAGAAGGTTTCTTTTTTGGGCTTCATTTTTTCTCCCTCATCTATGGAGATGGATCCGGTTAAGGTTCAGGGCATTTATGATTGGATTCAACCCACATCTGTGAAGAGCCTTCAGAAATGTTTGGGTTTTGCAAATTTTTATCGCCGTTTCATTGCTAATTTCTCCAGCGTGGTTAAACCCTTGACCGATTTGACGAAGAAAGGCGCTGATGTGGCGAATTGGTCCTCTGCGGCTGTCTCTGCCTTTCAGGAGCTTAAACGCCGATTTACTTCTGCTCCGGTGTTGCGCCGTTGCGCCAACCGGATGTTTCCCTTCGGTTTCAGGTTGAGATCGACGCCTCTGAGATTGGGGCAGGGGCCATTTTGTCTCAGAGGGATTCTGTGGGTTCCTTGATGAAACCGTGTGCCTTCTTCTCCCGCAAGTTTTCGCCTGCTGAACGCAATTATGATGTCGGCAATCGGGAGTTGTTGGCTATGAAGTGGGTGTTTGAGGTGTGGCGACATTGACTTGAGGGAGCTAAGCATCGTATTGTGGTCCTGACTGATCATAAGAATCTGATTTACCTCGAGTCTGCCAAACGGCTGAGTCCTAGACAGGCTCGATGGTCCTTGTTTTTTTCCTGTTTTGATTTCGTGGTTTCGTATCTTCCGGGTTCTAAGAATATTAAGGCTGATGCCCTTTCTAGGAGTTTTTTGCCTGATTCTCCTGAGGTCCTTGAACCGGTCGGCATTCTGAAAGAAGGGGTGGTCCTTTCTGCCATTTCCCCTGATTTACGGCGGGTTCTTCAGGAATTTCAGGCTGACAGACCTGACCGCTGTCCTGTGGGGAAATTGTTTGTTCCTGACAGATGGACTAGTAGAGTGATTTCTGAGGTTCACTGTTCCGTGTTGGCTGGTCATCCTGGTATTTTTGGTACCAGAGATTTGGTTGGTAGGTCCTTTTGGTGACCTTCCTTGTCGCGTGATGTGCGTTCTTTTGTGCAGTCCTGTGGGACTTGTGCGCGGGCCAAGCATTGTTGTTCCCGTGCTAGTGGGTTACTTTTGCCATTGCCGGTCCCTGAGAGGCCCTGGACGCATATTTCTATGGATTTTATTTCTGATCTTCCGGTTTCCCAGAGGATGTCGGTTATCTGGGTTGTTTGTGACGGGTTTTCTAAGATGGTTCATTTGGTGCCTTTGCCTAAATTGCCTTCCTCTTCAGATTTGGTTCTGTTGTTTTTTCAGCATGTGGTTCGTTTGCATGGCATTCCAGAGAATATTGTGTCCGACAGAGGTTCCCAGTTTGTTTCTAGGTTTTGGCGGGCCTTTTGTGCTAGGCTGGGCATTGATTTGTCTTTTTCTTCTGCATTTCATCCTCAGACAAATGGCCAGACCGAGCGAACTAATCAGACCTTGGAGACCTATTTGAGATGCTTTGTGTCTGCTGATCAGGATGATTGGGTGGCCTTTTTGCCATTGGCCGAGTTTGCCCTCAATAATCGGGCTAGTTCAGCTACTTTGGTTTCGCCTTTCTTTTGTAATTTTGGTTTTCATCCTCGTTTTTCTTCTGGGCAGGTTGAGCCTTCTGACTGTCCTGGTGTGGATTCTGTGGTTGACAGGTTGCAGCAGATTTGGGCTCATGTGGTGGACAATTTGGTGTTGTCTCAGGAGGAGGCTCAACGTTTTGCTAACCGTCGTCGGTGTGTTGGTTCCCGGCTTCGGGTTGGGGATCTGGTTTGGTTGTCTTCCTGTCATGTTCCTATGAAGGTTTCTTCCCCTAAGTTTAAGCCTCGGTTTATTGGTCCTTATAGGATTTCTGGGATTATTAATCCGATGTCTTTTCGATTGGCGCTTCCGGCCTCTTTTGCTATCCATAATGTCTTCCATAGATCTTTATTGCGGAAATATGTGGTGCCCGTTGTTCCCTCTGTTGATCCTCCGGCCCCTGTGTTGGTTGATGGGGAGTTGGAGTATGTGGTTGAGAAGATTTTGGATTCTCATTTTTCGAGGCGGAGGCTTCAGTACCTTGTCAAATGGAAGGGTTATGGCCAGGAGGATAATTCTTGGGTTTTTGCTTCTGATGTCCATGCTGCTGATTTGGTCCGTGCCTTTCATCTGGCTCGTCCTGATCGGCCTGGGGGCGCTGGTGAGGGTTCGGTGACCCCTCCTCACGGGGGGGGGGGGTACTGTTGTGAATTCTGCTTTTGGGTCCGGTGATGGTAGGTGGTAATGCAGTTGTCCCTGAGTTGCAGTCCTGGTCAGGTGTTTCTGCTGATTGCAGTTCTGACTGGGGTATTTAGGTGTGCAGGATCCATTAGTCCTTGCCAGTTATCAATCGTTGTTGGGAGGTGTTGGACCTCTGCCTGGTTCCTCCTGCCTTACTGCCAAATCAGCAAAGATAAGTGTCTGGTTTTTTTTCTGTGGCACACATGCTGTGTGCTTCATGATTCAGTGCTATTCTTTTGTGTTTTCTTGTCCAGCTTAGATTGTGTCAGTATTTTCTCAGTCTTGTTGGATTCTCTGGGGTTGCAGATATTCATTCCACGTCTTTAGTTAGATTGTGGAATTTTTTGTATTATCTGCTGTGGATATTTTTTGAAGGGTTTTAATACTGACCGCCTAGTATTCTGTCCTATCCTTTCCTATTTAGCTAGAGTGGCCTCTTTTGCTAAATCTTGTTTTCTGCCTGCGTGTGTCTTTTCTTCTCCTACTCACAGTCAATATTTGTGGGGGCTGCCTATCCTTTGGGGTTCTGCTCTGAGGCAAGGTAGTATTCCTATTTCCATCTATAGGGGTATTTAGTCCTCCGGTTGTGTCGAGGTGTCTAGGGTTTGTTAAGCACACCCCACAGCTACTTCTAGTTGCGGTGTTAGTTCAGGATCTGCGGTCAGTATAGTTTCCACCTACTCCAGAGAAAGTTTCATGTGGCTCCAAGGTCACCGGATCATAACAATGTACACAGTGACTGCACCAGCAGAATAGTGAGCGCAGCTCTGGAGTATAATACAGGATGTAACTCAGGATCAGTAATGTAATGTATGTACACATTGACTGCACCAGCAGAATAGTGAGTGCAGCTCTGGAGTATAATACAGGATGTAACTCAGGATCAGTAATGTAATGTATGTACACAGTGACTGCGCCAGCAGAATAGTGAGTGCTGCTCTGTAGTATAATACAGGATGTAACTCAGGATCAGTAATGTAATGTATGTACACAGTGACTGCACCAGCAGAATAGTGAGTGCTGCTCTGGAGTATAATACAGGATGTAACTCAGGATCAGTAATGTAATGTATGTACACAGTGACTGCACCAGCAGAATAGTGAGCGCAGCTCTGGAGTATAATACATGATGTAACTCAGGATCAGTAATGTAATTTATGTACACAGTGACTGCACCAGCAGAATAGTGAGCGCAGCTCTAGAGTATAATACAGGATGTAACTCAGGATCAGTAATGTAATTTGTGTACACAGTGACTGCACCAGTAGAATACTGAGCACAGCTCTGGAGTATAATACAGGATGTAACTCAGGATCAGTAATGTAATGTATGTACACAGTGACTGCACCAGTAGAATAGTGAGTGCAGCTCTGGAGTATAATACAGGAGGTAACTCAGGATCAGTAATGTATGTACACAGTGACTGCACCAGCAGAATAGTGAGTGCAGCTCTGGGGTATAATACAGGATGTAACTCATGATCAGTAATGTAATGTATGTACACAGTGACTGCACCAGCAGAATAGTGAGTGTAGCTCTGGAGTATAATACAGGATGTAACTCAGGATCAGTAATGTAATGTATGTACACAGTGACTGCACCAGCAGGATAGTGAGTGCAGCTCTGGAGTATAATACAGGATGTAACTCAGGATCAGTAATGTAATGTATGTACACAGTGACTGCACCAGCAGTATATTGAGCACAGCTCTGGAGTATAATACATGTTGTAACTCAGGATCAGTAATGTAATGTATGTACACAGTGACTGCACCAGTTGAATAGTGAGCGCAGCTCTGGAGTATAATACATGATGTAACTCAGGATCAGTAATGTAATGTATGTACACAGTGACTGCACCAGCAGAATAGTGAGCGCAGCTCTAGAGTATAATACAGGATGTAACTCAGGATCAGTAATGTAATGTGTGTACACAGTGACTGCACCAGTAGAATATTGAGCGCAGCTCTGGAGTATAATACAGGATGTAACTTAGGATCAGTAATGTAATGTATGTACACAGTGACTGCACCAGCAGAATAGTGAGTGCAGCTCTGGAGTATAATACAGGAGGTAACTCAGGATCAGTAATGTAATGTATGTACACAGTGACTGCACCAGCAGAATAGTGAGTGCAGCTCTGGGGTATAATACAGGATGTAACTCATGATCAGTAATGTAATGTATGTACACAGTGACTGCACCAGCAGAATAGTGAGTGTAGCTCTGGAGTATAATACAGGATGTAACTCAGGATCAGTAAAGTAATGTATGTACACTGTGACTGCACCAGCAGAATAGTGAGTGCAGCTTTGGAGTATAATACAGGATGTAACTCAGGATCAGTAATGTAATGTATGTACACAGTGACTGCACCAGCAGAATAGTGAGTGCAGCTCTGGAGTATAATACAGGATGTAACTTAGGATCAGAAATGTAATGTCTGTACACAGTGACTGCACCAGCAGAATAATGAGTGCAGCTCTGGAGTATAATACAGGAGCTAACTCAGGATCAGTAATGTATGTACACAGTGACTGCACCAGCAGAATAGTGAGTGCAGCTCTGGGGTATAATACAGGATGTAACTCAGGATCAGTAATGTAATGTATGTACACAGTGACTGCACCAGCAGAATAGTGAGTGCAGCTCTGGGGTATAACACAGGATGTAACTCAGGATCAGTAATGTAATGTATGTACACACAGTGACTGCACCAGCAGAATAGTGAGTGCAGCTCTGAAGTATAATACAGGATGTAACTCAGGATCAGTAATGTAATGTATGTACACACAGTGACTGCACCAGCAGAATAGTGAGTGCAGCTCTGAAGTATAATACAGGATGTAACTCAGAATCTGCAATGTAATTGACAGTCATCTTGTGCTTCTTCCATGTTCTAATAATTGCGCCAACAGTTGTTGCCTTCTCACCAAGCTGCTTGCATATTGCCTTGTAGCCCAGCCCATCCCATCCTTGTGCCGGTCTACAATTTTGTCCCTGGTGTCCTTAGACAGCTCTTTGGTCTTGGCCATGGTGGAGTGGTTGGTGTGTGATTGAGTGTGTGGACAGGTGTATTTTATACAGGTAACGAGTTCAAACAGGTGCAATTAATACAGGTAATGAGTGCAGAGTAGAAGGCTTCTTACAGAAACACTAACAGGTTTGTAGAGACAGAATTCTTGCTGTTTGGTCGGTGGTCAAATACTTATTTCATGCAGTAAAATGCAAATTAATTATGTAAAAATCCTACAATGCGATTTTCTGGTTTTTATTTTTAGATTCTGTCTCTCACAGGTGAAGTGTACCTACGATATCAATTACAGACCTCTCCATTCTTTGTAGGTGGGAAAACTTGCAACATCAGCAGTGTATCAAATCCTCATTTTCCCCACTGTCCGTACACTGGTGCGTCATGAAAAGTAAATTTTTATTTTAATAATATTGATATTGGCAATAGAACATGATATAGATGACAGCTTACAGTCCAACGATGACACATTCAAAACAGGAAAATTGTATTAGTTTTTCCATGCCTGTAAAAAAAAATAACTAAAATGAATACTCACTTTCAGGTCCTTAGCAAAAAAAAACCTTTTGCAGATTTTTTTTTTTTTTTAACATAATTTTACACTCGGTTTTGAAATCAGCATTTCTGCATAATGAGGCCTTCAGAATTTATCAGAACCAAACATATCAGATGACGAGAGAGTTAGAGACTAAGAAGAAAGTTGTGAGAATGAGGAACATGAAAGAGAAAAACTGCAACAACTTTGAAAGTACCTGTCATTTCAGGAGAACTTGCAGTAGGATGTCTGTTTTTGCCTCTAGCTCCTCCTTGGTCCATAGAACTTTATGAGCACCAATTGTCATTTCTTAAAAAGTCAGGGGGACACCAATCGCTTTTCTGATATACAAGGTGAGGGAATAAGTAACTGCTCACCTTTTCGGAGATTGTGTAACCTGCGACTGAGGAATCAGATGACAGTTGCCGCAACACCCTTGGGGCAGGAGATCTTGCTGTGATAAACAAGTGCTTGGAGGATAGGAGTGGTGATCTGCACCACCGATAAGCCATCCCAATAAAAATCCAGAAGACATTGTGTAGGACAGACAATGCTGTTTAACCTCAATGCGTTTCGAAGTTACTACCTTCATCAGGAGACCCACAATAATGTCCTAGTTCTCCTGATGAACAAGTTAGTCCAGCTTCGAAACGCGTTGAGGTTAAACCACATTGTCTGTCCTGCAGCACGACATCGGGGAAAGAAGAAAATTTTTCTGATAAGATATGTTACAAATTTTAATATTTTCATGTGTGCTATTGATTGAGGAAATTAAAATTAAAATAACTGTTACACATTAAAGAAAAAGTGCAAAAAAAAATAATTAGAAAAAAAATATATATATTACAAAAGCAAATCAAAAAGTTAAACAATAAAAAAATTACAAAAAGGTGATGACAAGTATATAACAGAAATGTAACCTCTTGGTGACGTAGGAAGTAATAGTATGTCCTACTCTAGGTCGGGTATGGAGCCGGCTCAGGAGTCAGATACCGGCTGTGTTACACAGCCAACATCTGCCTTGGAGAACAATCCTGTGATATTGGCTGAGACATCGCTGGTTTTAAGTTGCCTCCTCTCTCAAAAAAAAAAAAAAAAAAAAAAAACACAAAACGATAAAAATATCCTTTGTATCCAAAAATGTTATCTATATAAATGCCTGCTTGCTATGCCAAAAAAAAACGTTCCCAAAAAACAAAGCAAGAAAAATAAAAACATTTTGGCGTGATCTGGAGAACCATATTACCAAGTAATTTTTATGACATCATAAATAAATAAAATAAAAAATAATAAATAATACAAAAATAATGTACACCTTCTTTTTTTTTTCTTTTCATATTCCAGTATGTGATATGGCATATGAAGAAATGCTTTAATAAAAAAAATATATGTTTCGCCAAAAAAAGCGCCCTCATATGCTTACATGAACAAAAAGGAAAAAAAAATAAGATAAAGTTATGGATCTTGGATGAAGGGGAGGAAAAATGAAATGGGCAAAAATTAAAATTGGTCATATTGGGAAGGGGGTTAAAACGTTGTGGAAATGAAACACACAAAGGTTGCAAAATCTTGAAGTTGTGGACAACAAAATGTAAAATAAAAGAGAAAAAAAAGCAACAAAATATGACATTGTGAATATATATAATAAAAGAGAAAATAAATATGAATAAATAAATGAAGAAAATAAAAATGACTATAAAATAAAAGAGAAAATAAAGCAACAAAATATAATTACATTGTGAACATATATACCGTAATAAAAGAGAAAATAAATATGAATAAATAAATGAAGAAAATAAAAATGAACATAAAATAAAAGAGAAAATAAAGCAACAAAATATCATAACATTGTGAACATATAAAAACCCTGAATGATCGCGCTAATATAATAATCAAATACCATTATTCAAGTATAATTTTTTCAGAATTTGTAGGTTAAAGTAGAGATCTAATAAATCACACAATGGGCCGGAGTAAAGACTATTGCACCATTAGGAAGGATGTGGTGACGCGAGGATGTGAAGATTACACATAATAATGAATAGTAGAGGGGATTCTCTGTCAATATCACCAAGTGGAACACCCCAGAAGGACCTGTCTCCTCTACAGAGCCGGACCCCCACATACAAAAAGCGGGGAAGACCAAGACAAGGACATCCAAGGTAATGATAGGGGATACATAGGGACTGATGAAAAAGTGGGTCTGCTTTACTTTGGAATTTTTTAAATCTTTTTATTTAAATTGCTAGTGATATACAGAATAAAAAAAGTTCAAGTGTAGTAATAACATAAGATAAAATTACTATTATGATTTTATATTTTGTATGTTACTCGCAGCTTTTGCTTTTTTAAACTTTTTTAAAACTTTTTTTCTACATTTTTATTGCCTTTATTTTATTTATTTTTTAACCTTTTCTTCCACATTTTTATTACCTTTATTTTATTTATTTATTTATTTTAACTTTTATTCTACATTTTTATTGCCTTTTGTTTTATTTTATTTTTTACTTTTTCATAACTTTTGGTTCTTAAGTTTTAATTACTTCCTATTTTTATTTTTTTTAAACTTTTTTTTTGTTTTAAATTCTTCATGCCTTTTTTGTTAGAACGCATATAATTTTGACTTTTGTTGTAAATTTTGGTTTAAATTTTTCTTTAACAGAGCGCATATAATAATTTTTTTTTACAAATAAATGAACAATTTTATTAGTGCGATACCAATGTCTGTGAAATTAGCAGGACATTTTTTTGTGAGATCTTACAGATAAAATCCCTAAAGACGTTAACTCCCTCCTTATAAGATATCAAATAAGGTGATGATGAGGAGGGTGAATCAGCAATTTTAATTTCCCTTTTTTTTCTCTATATTTTGCTTTAGGATGTTGATTAGCCCCTTTTTTTCTCATTATATCCTTTCTTATTTCCACTAGTGGATTATATGTGTACATGCCCATAAAAAATACTATAAAAGTTACATTTTTTCCTTTCTTTTCATATATAATGTTCACAAAATATTAGCTGTTTGATTAAAGGATATCAAAAGTTTTTGCGCCACCAAAGACTTAAACATAAAAAAAAATACTAAAATATAAGAGAAATAAAAAAAGTGGTAAAAGTAATAAAAAAATTGAACTGGACAATTTGGAATTATAAAACTGTTCCTGAATTTAGAAAAAACATAAATGAATGAATGAATGAATGAATGAATGAATGAGCGGCTTTAGGTGTTAGCAACAAGAATTGGGGAATTTTGTAATTTTAGATAAATCTATACATCAATACATGTTTCACCATAGTATTCAATCGAAGACCCTGAAGAAGCTTCCAGTAGAGGATCGAAACGTGTTCATATTGTATAATAATGTGGATTAAAAGATGTTTGGTTTTACCCCTCTTGGAAATAACAGTTTCTTGCCAAAATATCAAGCCAACAAGGTCTGGCTTTGGGGTATTCAATATGGGTTCTCCTTGAGATATTTATCTTGTCTGAATTTTTCATTTGCCATCTCCAAACATATTGCCTAAGTTTTTTCCTAAATATACTGTACTAGTTTTTTTTCTTTTTCACTCCATAGTATTGATGAAATGTTTCGCTCGAGCTTTGCGCTTCTCTGGATCTTCTGTTTGAAAGGTTTGCATCTGTTTCATAATTTCTAATATCGAAATTTATTGGTTTAAATGATATCTAGACATAAATGTTTATAAAGGAAAATAAAAAATGTACACGCCAACGAAACAGTCAGCGAAGAGGAATTGTAATATATTTGGTTAATATGCCATAGAACAAGAAACACGAGTGAGGGGTCAGAGACATCGGTTGTCACTGATCAGGTCATCAGTGGTCACCTTTTGGGTCACTAGTTATATACAAAACGTGGCCGTGCCGAATATTTTTAGAAAATAATAATAGAAATGTTTATATATAACATTGAAAAATTTTGTGCTTCAATATTTTTGGCATCTTTTAAATAATTTATGAAAGGACAATATTATTTAGTTACTGTATTTTGAGGATTATAAAATGCACTGGATTATAAAAGGCACCTCAAATTTTGGGGAGGAAAATAGGAAAAAATGTTTTGACAAAATAGTGCTGCGTCTTAAAGTCCGCTTGTAGGGTAGCTTACCTGGGGGGGTGGTAAAGCGGGGTCCCACGTGGCAGGGTTGCTGCTACAGGAAGCTGGCGGCATAGGCAGGAGTGGGGCAATGCTGCAGGCCCCAGGCTGGTAGGAGTGGGTGTTCGGCAGAGGCAGGGGTGGGGCGATGCTGCAGGCCCCAGGCTGGTAGGAGTGGGTGTTCAGCAGAGGCAGGAGTGGGGCGATGCTGTAGGCCCCAGGCTGGTAGGAGTGGGTGTTCGGCAGGGGTGGGGCGTTGCTGTAGGCCCCAGGCTGGTAGGAGTGGGTGTTCGGCAGAGGCAGGAGTGGGGCGATGCTGCAGGCCCCAGGCTGGTATGAGTGGGTGTTCGGCAGAGGCATGGGTGGGGCGATGCTGCGGGGATCAGGCTGGTAGGAGGTGGTGTTCGGCGGTGCGGGGGCTCTGCCAACATTTTGTGAAAGCCCGGAGACCAGCGCACTTTCCGTGGTTTCCAATGCGGTGGACTTCAAGAAAATGCGCAAATTGAGATGTCAGCTCTCAGGATCACAGTCTGCTCACACGCCGCCTTTGACGGACATTTTTCTGGAGTCCACCACAATGAAACCATGGACAGTGCGGGGTGTCCAGATTTTTCACTAAGTGTCAGCGGAACCCACACCGCTGAACACTCCCTCCTACCAGCCTGGGACCTGCAGCATCAGCCCACACCTGTCGCCGCTGCCAGCTTCCTGCAGAAGCGACCCCGGGACCTCATTCCACCGCAGCCGGTAAGCTACATTCGGATTATAAGACGCACACCCATTTTCCCCCCAAATTTGGGGGAAAAAAGTGCATCTTGTAATCTGAAAAAATATGGTATATATATATACTCAGTCATTATATATAAACCCCCGACAGTTAAAGTGACTAACGCTGATTATTTCTTGAATCTTTTTAAACTGGAATTTTCCAAGTTTGTCAAATTTTTCCCAAAGATTTGATTTGCAGATAATCGATTTGTCACAAATTGGAATACTTGAAAGCCTCCAATTGCCCAGAAAAAGATGTTTGCAACACTCTGTGGTCTCATAGGACTTTATTGAACCCTTTTCAAGCTCTTTAACGCAAACACAGCCTTAGTAATGTCAAAGTGATCTCCACATACCTGCTGTGGGTAAACGGATGGAAACTGGTGGCAATCAACAGCCTGATTAACAGCACACTGCACAGACAAACTTTATAAAATGTAAAAAATGTACAAATTTATCCCTTTTTCAGTATGCAAATTGCCTCTTCTGAGAAAAAGAGGACTTAACTCGATAGCGCTACCTGTTGGAAGTAGCGATCCTACAAGTCACAATCAACCCTTTAACGAGTCGTGCAATATGACTTAGGATAAAAGCCAAATCAGTATCTCAATTCGCAGACACGGTGTTTCGGGCTGTTGGCCCTCGTCAGTGCAAAGCATGAGAACTGATTTGGCTAGGTGAGAGGCTCTGGACTGGGGTCTAAGGGGTATCGTTTCTCCTTATGGAGAGTGACATACCATCTCTGGCTTGTCAAGGTAAGGAGGCTTATTTGCCGTACAATGCTCCTCTGGGAATTTAAATATGCAAATTGCCTCTTCTGAGAAAAAGAGGACTTAACTCTATAGCGCCACTTGTTGGAAGTAGCTATCCTACAAGTCACAATCAACCCTTTAACGAGTCGTGCAATATGACTTAGGATAAAAGCCAAATCAGTATCTCAATTCGCAGACACGGTGTTTCGGGCTGTTGGCCCTCGTCAGTGCGAAGCATGAGAACTGATTTTTCAGGGCAGATGACTGCTTTGCCAGTGTTTATATACCTTGGATATATACGAAAGAAGCTGTGATTTCGTGGCAAGCCGTGATCTAAAAATAATACTTGTTTGGGGGGTAGCAACAGGTTTGTTGTTTGCCAAATGAAGAGGCAATGGCTATTTAACAATCCTTCCAAAAATCATCCCTCTTTTGTGAGCAGTAACAGCTTTACCGTTTGGGAAATGAAGACGCAATGGCTTTTTAAAAAGCCGCGCCAAAATGACCCCCTTTTTGGGAGCAATTTCAGGTTAATTTACCCTGTAGAAGGTAGCATTCCCAGCAGCAGTATAGTATAGCTATAGAAAACATTGGATAGGCAACAGGTTTGACAGTGTAACAACAGTGGCAGTGACCACAGTCGCACAGTTTATAGGGCCAGCTCTGGCAGCACTGGCACAGCATAGATACAACAGGACAGATAGACCGATGCTCAGCTGGGCATGTGGCATCATCAGTGTCAGCAGCAGTACAGTGTAGAACACAATGGACAGGCAGACAGGCGCTACTGCCTATCATTGGTATCGGCAGCAGGTGAATGAAAGTCAGCACTGATCCATGCCAGATTCATTTTGACAAAAGTGAGGGTTTCTACACTTGTGGTTGTTAACTTGGTCTGCTTGGTGGAACAAGCCCACCTTTTGTGCTGAACACTCTCTCTGACAGCACAATGGTGGCTGTACATGACAGTACTGGACCAGTGGCAAGAACTGGCCCAATTAGCTTACCGGAATTCAATGGGATCGTGGCTTGGAATATCTGCTGGAGAAAGGATTCAGTCACGGTTCAGTCAGTGACTCGCTGTTTGTTGAAGTGCATCAGGTTGTGGCAGAGGCAGATAAAACATCTGGTCCATCCTGTCAAATATACTGTAATTGCTGCTGTCTCAGCTAATTATTGTTGTGCTGGCAACAGTGAAAGAAAGTTAGCTCGGCAGGGAGCGGTCAGACGTAAAGCTTTGCCAAGCTGGGAACACAACGTTTTCCTGGTAATTCACCAATTTTGACTCCCTTTCAGAAGCCAGAAAAAAATCACCCAATTTGTTTTTATGATGAGGGTCGAAAAGCATGGCTATCCAATAGTCAACTCTTTGCCTGATGTGAATTATACACCTGTCAGCTCACATGCAATCGATGATTCAGCTTACCATGCTCGCCAGCACGACCAATGGCTTGGTTGGTTCACTTTCTGCACCTTGCTGTGACGATTGGTGATCACAGCCATTGTTGACAAATATATTTCGCACTGACTGTCAGTCTTGTCCCCTGCGTGTGCATGGGATACTTTCCCCTCCACATCCTGCTACATGTAACAGTGACGTTGAGGGTCCCTTACAGTGTCAGGTCGTCGTTCTTCCTCCACATGAGCCTTCTTGGCTGATTCAATCTTCTGTTTCATGTAAAAAAAAGGCGAGCATCTTTTTAGCGACTCAAGCAAATTGAATCACTAATTGTTGGAATTCGCCAGGTATGGCCAATTTCCTAAGATTGTACACAATTTCGAATTGCATCAAATCGATTTGCTGATTTCTATTCATGACAATGGCACCTGTTAGAGGTGAGAGATATTAAGCGGAATTTGATTGGTCAGTTCTAGAAGATTTGTTAGAAAGGGAAAAAAGGGGAAGCATAAGAATCTGAGCAATTGTGATGATGAGATGACTGGGAAGGTCTTGTTAAAAAAAAAAAAATCCGTATTTCACAACTCTGGGGGGCTCTAGATGTGGGCCGTGACCTTCTTTCAGAGATGAAGACGAATGTGTCTCTCGAGGTAAGAAATGTTGGGGATCACTGGCTAGGAAACGAAAACCTGGACATGTTTGCCTTTTATGAAAACATTGGGTGGTCGCATTCTAGCAAATGGATCATCGTTGGTAACTGGCTAGCGGGTATAGGAGCATTTTCACCAAAATTTTGTGCTGGTAACTTAGAAACATTTTAGTCTCACCCTCCATAATCCTTACACAGAACAACTCATTTGTTGATGTCGACTGTTTATATCTTCTCCTTTTTGGTCCAAGATGCAACAAATTTGCCCTAATTGTTTTTGAACAAATGTGACAGTCCTAGCAAATTTGTGAAAAATTGGCGTATACGTAGGAGCACAGTGGGTGATTAGAGCAGAAGCAGAGGCTGATGATCGTAACATTGCTTTTAATACTAATGGCCTTTCCTGTGGCTCGGGCAGGTGCAACTACTACCTCTGCATTCTCCAGCTACACTTTTGGGTTCTCTCCACCTACACTTTTATACTTTTTAGTTACTCTACAGCTACACCTTTTGGGTTTTCTCCCGCTACTCATTTTGGGTATTCTCCATATACACTTTCACACTTTTGAGTACTCTCCAGCTACATTTCTACACTTTCGGGGTATTCTCCAGCAATGCTTTTACACTTTTTGGGTACTCTATAGCTGCACGTTTTGGGATCTCTCCAGCTATACTTTTTGGGTTTTCTCCAGCTACGTTTTTACACTTTTTGTGTACTATCCAGCTATGCTTTACACTTTTTGGGTATTCTACAACTATGCTTTTACACTTTTTATTCTCTCCAGCTGCACATCTACACTTTTTGGGTACTATCCAGCTATGCTTCTATACTTTTTCGGTACTATCCAGCTACGCTTCTACACTTTTTGGGTACTATCTAGCTATGCATCTATACTTTTGGGGTACTATCCATCTACACTTCTACACTTTTTGGGTACTATCCAGCTATGCTTCTACACTTTTTGGGTACTATCCAGCTATGCTTCTACACTTCTTGGGTACTATCCAGCTATGCATCTACACTTTTTGGGTATTATCCAGCTACACTTCTACACTTTTTGGGTACTATCCAGCTACGCATCTACACTTTTTGGGTATTATCCAGCTACACATCTACACTTTTTGGGTATTATCCAGATACGCTTCTACACTTTTTGGGTACTATCCAGCTACGCTTCTACACTTTTTGGATACTATCCAGCTATGCTTATACGCTTTTTGGGTACTATCCAGCTACGCTTCCACACTTTTTGGGAAGTCTCTAGCTGCATTTTTTGGTACTCTCCAGCTACACTTTTTGGGTTCTCTCCAACTACACTTTTTACACTTTTTGGTTATTCTCGAGCTGCACTTTTTGGGCACTTTCCAGCTATACATTTACACTTTTTGGGTAAGGGGCATGCAGACCTGAGTCTCCTGTTTTTATGGGCCTCTCTGTGGTACATAATGTTACAATTAGACCCAAAGCAAACATTGTGTTCCCTCAAAATTCATAACTTGTTTTAGCTGCCTTTATACCAAGATTGTAATCTCCCTTTTTATAAATATCTTATATCATAATCTTTTTCTGAGTTGTCTAATGAACAACTGTCTAATGTGGACCTGTTTGGCCTTGTCTCTTGCGTAAACCTGCATTCTCCAAATGGCGAGCGCTCACAACAACTACAAGGTAACGTCAGATTGGACTTTAGCCAAGCTAAATCCGATAGGCGACATTCCTCAGCAATCTGCTCTGCATCAGACCATACAAATCGATGATGTGTGACATGTTGTCATCTATCCTCTCTGCACGGTTTAAAGGGCTTCTACTGAGCAGGAAGAACATGGATTCTTTCTTCCAGAAACAGCACCACACCTGTCCCGGGGTTGTGTCTGGCATTTCAGCTCTGCTCTATTGAAGTGAATAGTCTGAGCTGCAACACCTTCTATAACCTTATGAGAGGTGTGACGCTGTGTGTCCGAAAATATCCAAATTCTGTTTTGTTTTTTTAATTTTTTTATCCTGCCTCCCACAAAAGAACAAAAAACATAAATAAATAATAAAGTAATTTTTACTCCAAAATGATGACAGTAAAATCTTCACATTTGAATCCCAAAACGTATAACAGGTCAAACATTGCGGATGTGATTTAATGAAAACTCATGCCGCCTGCGTTTTATTTGGTGCATTTTTTTCCGTACAGGCTGAAAAAAAAAACACAGCGTTTTTGCACTAAACATAAAAAAAACAACACGTCAGCTGGAATAAATAGTGTTCACTTCTGCACCCGACATCCTGGGCGCATCTGGCGTTTACTAAGCGCCACAATGTCATGACGTCACAAGTGACACCCATGATGCCCGGCCGAGGATACCATCTGCAGAAGTGGATCCTACTCAGGAGGAGCGAACTAGATATCGGATTGGGGTCAGCGGAGATTTTTTTTTGCTCAACTCTACTACAACAATGGCTATGTAGAGGGAAAGATAAAAAAGATTTGGCTCTTGAAAAGATTCAATTAATTGATTGGTTCTTAAGATCTAAAAGGTATCAAAGGGGTTGCCCATTACTTTGATATTAAAGACATCCTTTGGTCCTGGCACCCCACCTATCAGTGTTACCAACTCTGGCGGTGGCCGGATTTACACAGTGTATGGTGCCGGAGTAACCAGACCTGTCCGCTGAGTAGTGGTCGGTGTCGGGTACTTATATCCAAGCAGTGGACAAATCCTTTAAATATTCAGCTCAAGGTGGATTGTTATTAAAAACTAGGGTGGCCATAGGGACCCAATCTCCACTGTTCTTGAGAATGAGGGTCTGGCCACATCATCACCAATGTAAATGAGAGATATGAAAATGGTGAATTTGAGTCATGGTAGCGGTGTGAGCAGTGGTTATATGTATGACCAGCATATGTCTAAATAACTACAGAAGAGGTGAAAATATCGACATCCTGTGGCTAGTAATAGACGGATAAAAGTAAAGTGTGACCACATAGGTGACGGCCGGTCAAGTGTTCCCTGCTCGCACTGAAGTCTGAGCTCCTAAATACAGCATCTGCTGTTATATCCGGGTCAATGCTTGTGGTCCCAAACGCAACATCTACAACTGGGTCCCCAATATCACATGTCCTTAATATTATTCGTCTTCTCATAGGGGCCTTTTGGGTCCCCCCCAGGCTCCTCAACCTCTTCCCTCAATCTGGTTGCGCTCCTGACTTGGGCTTGGGTAGCATGTACTTACCAACTTTTCAGAAGGGCCATTGGGAAGATTTTGGGGCTCTATAACCTCCCCATTTATACCGCATCTCAAAAATAGCAAATGTTTATAATTTACAGAGGGTCCTGGTAATTGGTAGATCTATCATGTGTAGAAATAGCCTTCGAAAACATCCTGGTAAGCAGGTTTCAAGTGCTTCATCGGTGGCTTAAAGTCATTTAGTGGGGCATGGTAGAGGCGTGAATGAAGCAGGAATATGGTGTGATATAGACATGATTAGGCACAACCTTTAAAAGGGGATGAGTCCACAGGGGATAATTTTTGGGAGGTGCCTAAAAACTATAAAAAGTTTGCAAATATATATATATATATATATATATATATATATATATATATATATAAATATGAACCCCTTTAGGAACTCAAAATGACCACACATCAAACCTTCTAAAACACATGCAGATACCAGATCACCCATTTGCAGACTCCAAACTACCCCTTTGCTGGTCTCTCCCTATTTCTGCACTCCGTAGACTTGAGCAGAAGAAGTCAGGTCACAAGCTATATCCAATAGGTGTGATGATGGAGAGTTTCCATGGACTAGGCTATGTGATAGAGCGCGGGCACCTATCAGATTTGCCTGCCTTTTTCGGAGTCCAGTCTCGTCTACCTTTGGGAAGAGATGGCATGTATGGGGTAACAATGGTGCTGAAGCTTTATTATAGGACCCTTGAAGCGAGGGGTCAGCGCAATTCCTTTTGATCTTGTGTTGAAAGATCTTGTCAAGAATCCCTCCGAACAAACAAAGGTGTGAAGTGTCAGTCCATGCGTAAAAGGGGAGTAAAAATGTATTTATTTTTGGGGATTAGTATTTAAATGACCGTTGTTATTAATTGATGCAAAAAGAAAAAATCAAGTCTCATACAAAAAAAATTGTACAAAAAATGAAAGGAAATCCACAGCGTTTAACTACTAGAGAGCTCAGGGCCGTGCTGTGGTTAGGCAGCATTGCTGTAGATGTTTCTCTGTGGTCCTGGCTTCGGACTACTGCTCTGCAAAGGTGTGAAACTATATGTAGAGTGCAGAGAACAGGAAAGCAACAGCAGTACACAGCAGCGGATATACGAGTAACCACAAACCTGTCAAAACCTGTCAACAAGGAGCTGTATTAAAAATTATCATGAAATTATCACAATTTTCAAAAGCCCCATATTGAAATGCTCAATTAGAGAATTTGGAGATAAGTGGACCCCGAATTCAGGACTGGCTGCAAAGAGTATGACTCACGCTGGATGACCCATTGAATCCATCCATTAAATGGACAGCTCACCAATTTCAATCCTGGATATGTAATACTTTATTTGCCCTGCGGAGGTGCTGCAGGAGAAATGATTACTTACTTCCTACAGATCACTGCTAACTTTCTTTTTTAGGAGGGGTCCAAGCAACCAGATACCTATTAATTAGCTTATCTTTGGGGGACCTTTCTAACAAAAAGGCCTGTCCAAAACGGGAAACCGCTGCATTTATGGCGTTTGTCACAAAGTCACTGGTAATGTAATAGAGGGGAGATATGTGTCACTGTGCCTAATGGTGTCAGTGATATGAAACCAGAGTATTTTCCTCCAGCACACTACGTGTTGTGAGGGTTAAGTTAAAGTTGCATAATGGGCTGGTTTCATGTGGACCTTCATAGAGCGGGTGGGAGGAGGTCCACCTTATCTCCACCTGCAGAGCTGCCAGGACCTGTGTGATGTCATGATCATGTGGTCAGTCACATGATAGAAAGAGTCACATGGTCTGGGGTCTAAATAACAGCTCTAGAGGCAGTCTTGGGTCAGCAAGACTGGTGAGAGGATTCTCCTTCTCCAGTGGTTTTGTGTCTTGAGGAGGTAGGACTGAACCCGTGTTGCTCCAGAGCGGGTTGCCACCCCCATATGCATGGACTGTGTTGCAGCGATTTATTTTCTTTGTTTTTTTCCTATTTATGCCGCATAATAATAAAGCAGCCAAGATTTAAAGAGACAGTGTTCCTATTTTCTGCCTCCGTATACCACCACTTGAGTTGAACTACCACACATTGATGTAAAATACTGTAATTATTTTATCTGATTATTAAAGCCTCTACTGCTAGTAGTAGAGTTGGTGTGCATTGATTCTCATGACCTGGTCCATCGGCCACATCAGTAGTCTCTGGGGTGCCTTGAAAAACGCCTCCTACTTTATGTCAACCGCGGTTCTATTTTTGACTAGTTTTCCTGGTGTGACCTCATCGATGACATCATCATGCCAGGCTGGCTAATCAAAAGAAGAGCTGACAATGTTGTAAGATAGGAGACCTTTCCAGTCGCCTCAGGTTGCTGGACTGGGTCTGGTGAATTATACATCTGGAGGTGGAGCTGACCAGAAAGAGGAGAGGAATAGACAGCAGGGTCTTTGTATTTCTAAGAAGCCTATGACTTTGTGACTGTATGATTATCAGTTTCCATCTGAGACTGCAGAGTCTGATAGGAGGTGTAAATAGTAACCTTGGGTCGCCATAACAAAAACTTGAAATGGGGCCTGTTCCGTGCCTATAATCTCAACTTCTCTTGGTAATACAACTATCTGCATTCATTTTCATCATCAACGAATATCACTGACTGCCAACGCAATTGGCCCCCTGTATTTGCTGAGCCCTATATGCCTAATACAGGGGAGGGGAGTTGGTGAAACAATGGCTTTTAGCTACTCCGTAGGGAATGTTTTTGATCTAAAAGGGGCACATGTGCGCCACCTCCTACTGGCATACTCGCCAACATTTAGGGTGCAAAATTAAGAGCATGTAAACCCTGCTGTTTTGCTAAGCTTTACCTTTTTTGTGGACCGTTATCAAGTATATATTAGGTAGTATGTAAGTGTCCCAGCCGCAGGGGCTTCTGACCTCATATAGGTTCATGGGGCAGTTCGCTCAGGAGGTCGGGTCTTGTGATCCATGCACGGTCCCTGTTTCACAGAGGTGTGAAACGAGCCTTAGAGAAGAAGGGTGAAGAGAGTAATAGAAAAGTAGAAAATTAGTGCTTGACCGAGTGACAAAGGACGGTGCTCCATAAACCTTCAATATAGCTGACCATAGTGGCAACATCCAGTTGTCGGTAGAAAAAAACACTCTGGAGCACAAAAGAAGGAATAGCAGGCAAGAGGTGCCCATACACTATCGTCTGAATCCAACGGTCTAATGTGTATGGAGATCTACCAAGTCTCCCCCGGTTCACGATGTCAAGGAGGACAAGCCTGTTAAATTTCAGCGTTGGATCTTTTTTTCTACGAGAGATACAAAAGGAGTTTGGCCATTGTGTTCCTGGGCATGGGGGGAGACGGGAGAGGTAGCCATTCGTTCTGCAGCTATCTAATGTGTATGGGGGCCTAAAACGGGTTCTCCTGTGAAGACAAGTTATCATCAGTCTGAGGAATAGGTAATAAATAGCTGATCGGTTTGGATCAGACTCCTGGAACTCACAACAATCAGCGAAATGGAGAATTTTTATTCATTTTAGAATAGAGCTGCTGGTCGGATGCTCCACTGCCGCTCCATTCATTCTCTTTGGGGCTGTACTCGGTTATTTCCAGCAGCCCCATGGAAAATGAATGGAGCTGCTGTTGGTTAACCAACCTGCTGTTCCAGTTTGACCAGGGCGTGTCCCATCGGTTGGAACCCATCCGATCCAGACAGCCCCTTTAAGAGACGGTAACACTGTGTACACATTACATGCATTAACCTAGGCTATATCATGTATATACAGTTATATGAAAAAGTTTGGGCACCCCTATTAATCTTAAGCTTAATGTTTCATAAAAATTGTTTTTTTTTGCAACAGCTATTTCAGTTTCATATATCTAATAACTGTTGGACACAGTAATGTTTCTGCCTTGAAATGAGGTTTATTGTACTAACAGAAAATGTGCAATCTGCATTCAAACAAAATTTGACAGGTGCATAAGTATGGGCACCTCACCAGAAAAGTGACATTAATATTTAGTAGATCCTCCTTTTGCAAAAATAACAGCCTCTAGTCGCTTCCTGTAGCTTTTAATGAGTTCCTGGATCCTGGATGAAGGTATTTTGACCATTCCTCTTTACAAAACAATTCCAGTTCAGCTAAGTTTGATGGTCGCCGAGCATGGACAGCCCTCTTCAAATGATCCCACAGATGTTCAATGATATTCAGGTCTGGGGACTGGGATGGCCATTCCAGAACAGTGTAATTGTTCCTCTGCATGAATGCCTGAGTAGATTTGGAGCGGAGTTTTGGATCATTGTCTTGCTGAAAGATCCATCCCCTGCGTAACTTCAACTTTGTCACTGATTCATGAACATTATTGTCAAGAATCTGCTGATACTGACAGGAATCCATGCATCCCTCAACCTTAACAAGATTCCCGGTGCCGGCATTGGCCACACAGCCCCAAAGCATGATGGAACCTCCACCAAATTTTACTGCGGGTAGCAAGTGTTTTTCTTGGAATGCTGTGTTTTTTGGCCGCCATGCATGACGCCTTTTTGTATGACCAAACAACTCAATCTTGGTTTCATCAGTCCACAGGACCTTCTTCCAAAAAGAAATTGGCTTCTCCAAATGTGCTTTTGTATACCTCAGCCGACTCTGTTTGTGGCGTGCTTGCAGAAACGGCTTCTTTCGCATCACTCTCCCATACAGCTTCTCCTTGTGCAAAGTGCGTTGTATAGTTGACCGATGCACAGTGACACCATCTGCAGCAAGTTGATGCTGCAGCTCTCTGGAGGTGGTCTGAGGATTGTCCTTGACTGATCTCACCATTCTTCTTCTCTGCCTTTCTGATGTTTTTCTTGGCCTGCCACTTCTGGCCTTAACAAGAACTGTACCTGTGTTCTTCCATTTCCTTACTATGTTCCTCACAGTGGAAATTGACAGGTTAAATCTCTTAGACAGCTTTTTGTATCCTTCCTCTGAACAACTATGTTGAATAATCTTTGTTTTCAGATCATTTGACAGTTGTTTTGAGGAGCCCATGATGCCACTCTTCAGAGGAAATTCAAACAGGAGAACAACTTGCAAGTGGCCACTTTAAGTAGCTTTTCTCATGATTGCATACACCTGGCTATGAAGTTCAAAGCTCAATGAGGTTACAAAACCAAAAAAAGTGCTTTAGTAAGTCAGTAAAAAGTAGGTAGGAGTATTTAAAACAAGAAAATGATAAGGGTGCCCATACTTATGCACCTGTCAAATTTTGTTTGAATGCAGATTGCACATTTTCTGTTAGTACAATAAACCTCATTTCAAGGCAGAAACATTACTGTGCCCAACAGTTATTAGATGTATGAAACTGAAATAGCTGTTGCAAAAAAAAACAATTTTTATAAAACATTAAGCTTAAGATTAATAGGGGTGCCCAAACTTTTTCATATAACTGTACCACATATAATACTGTACCAGACCGCATGCCTATGGAGTATTTTGCCCGCCCTCCCCCTCTCGGCTTTGGATGGATTTTATAGTCATGAGACTCGAGGTCTGTTCTTTGAGTTATACTAAATTAGCAACAACATGAAATAAATGTTTGGCTGAAATGAAGTAATTCTCAACGGCAAATATTTAGAACAATAAAGTAGAAAAAGTTTCCCATGTCGGGGGTGGGGCTCAGTTTGGGATTTGCGAGTGTAGATCTTATCGCGTACTTGTCGGCCGGGCTTGTGCATTCAGCGAGGCATTGTATGCTGATACCTCGGGGATTAGTGCGAACACTGCCCAAAATAAATATGAAGCAAAAGCAGACGAGACCTAGAAAGTAAACATAACAGTGCCCTTTTCCCCCAGAATTCCACATTAGGACCCCTAAATCCGGTTCAGGCCCTCCCTTATCCTTTTATATTGCTTTTTAATTTGCAGGAGAAATTATTCCCTTTTTGCCAGTCTAATTAAAAAATGGGCTTACAAAGTGGCAGCCAATCTCCTGAGCCAGAAAAGTGGTCAAAGATGTTGCCATAACTCTTCTCGGTGGCTCATATGTGGTCGCAGTAGTTGCCGTAACTCTTCTCAGCTCATACATGGTCGTATTAGTTGCCATAACTCTTCTTGGCGGCTCATATGTGGTCGCAGTAGTTGCCGTAACTCTTCTCAGCTCATACATGGTCGTATTAGTTGCCATAAGTCTTCTCGGTGGCCCATATGTGGTCATAGTTGCCGTAATGCTTGTCAGCTCATACATGGTCGTATTAGTGGCCATAACTCTTCTCGGCGGCTCATATGTGGTCGCAGTAGTTTACGTAACTCTTCACGGCAGCTCATACGTGGTTGTAGTAGTTGCCGTAGCTCTTCTCGGCGGCTCATACATGGTCGTAGTAGTTGGCGTAACTCTTCTCGGCGGCTCATACATGGTCATATTAGTTGCCGTAACTTCTCGGCGGCTCATACATGGTCGTAGTAGTTGCCGTAACTTATCTCAGCGGCTCCTACGTGGTCATAGTAGTTGCTGTAACTCTTCTCGGCGGCTCATACGTGGTCATAGTAGTTGCTGTAACTCTTCTCGGCGGCTCATACGTGGTCGTAGTAGTTGCCGTAACTCTTCTCGGCGGCTCCTACGTGGTCATAGTAGTTGCTGTAACTCTTCTCGGCAGCTCATGCGTGGTTGTAGTAGTTGACGTAACTCATCTCAGCGGCTCCTACGTGGTCGTAGTAGTTGCCGTAACTGTTCTCGGCGGCTCATACGTGGTCATAGTTGTTGCTGTAACGCTTCTCGGCATCTCATATGTGGTTGTAGTAGTTGCCGTAACTCTTCTCAGCGGCTCCTACGTGGTCGTAGTAGTTGCCGTAAGTCTTCTCGGCGGCTCATACGTGGTCATTGTAGTTGCCGTAACTCTTCTCGGCGGCTCATGCGTGGTTGTAGTAGTTGCCGTAACTCTTCTCAGTGGCTCATACATGGTTGTAGTAGTTGCTGTAACTCTTCTCAGCAGCTCATACATGGTCGTAGTAGTTGCCGTAACTCTTCTCGGCAGCTCATGCGTGGTCGTAATTTACGTAACTCTTCTTGGCGGCTCATACGTGGTTGCAGTAGTTGCCGTAACTCTTCTCGGCGGCTCATACTTGGTCGTAGTAGTTTACATATCTCTTCTCGGCGGCTCATACGTGGTTGTAGTAGTTGCCATAACTCTTCTCAGCGGCTCATACGTGGTCGTAGTAGTTTACGTATCTCTTCTCGGCAGCTCATATGTGGTGTATCCTTCAGAAGGGGGACGAGAAGGAGCACAGAAAAATGTCTTATTGCATTTAACTTCCCTTAAAGGAACTGTCCAGTTTTCTCAAGTTAGCGCTTATCCATAGGATAAATAATAACTTACTGATTGGTGGCAGTCTGACTGATGGGATCAGCACCGATCGGCAGACTGCGGCTTTTTTACACCAGTAAGAATGGAGCAGTGAATAAGCTGGACCGCCGCCCCGTTCAGACTTTATGGGGCTGTGCCGAGCACCACGCTAATGTATTTTTTTCCTGCAGCCCCAAACAACCCCTTTAAAGGGTTATTCCAGTAAGATGTTATCACTTATTTACAGGACAGGTGATAGCTTCTACACTGGTGACTGTGACCCCCTACGAATGCCAGAATGGAGAGGCAGTAGTGCACATACTAGGCTGCCACAAAATGCACTCTCTATGGCACTGCCAGAGATGGCCAAGCATAGCCCTCAACGTCTATTAGTGGGGGTCTCATGATCTCATAAGGTTTTATGGATAGGTGATAACTTTTTCTTACTGGAATACCCCCAAGACCATAGTTGAGGCACGTTGGCGTACTGCTATGTCGAGGTAGTGATATCGGAACACGAGCCCAGGTGGAAGGATGGCGAAACACGACCTCATTTCCTCTGCTATTGATTCTGTGACAAATTCTGAACAATTGGTATTTTTTTGGACTTCTGGGTGCCGGACTAAAATACCTTTCATGTTTTTAAGATGTAAAATCCGCACAGATCATGTTAAAATGTTCTGAAAACATTCTAACCTTGGTCAACATTGACCACAAAACCACTTCCCGCATAAAAAATGGGTCACTCTCATGTATGTAGGAGAATGCCAGATGAGCTCTCACACCGGTGTTTTTGACTTTTGTTGTGCTCCTCCTCCATACAAATCAATATTAACACAATTATTATGTCTTCTCGAGCCACCAAGAAGTTACTTTCCGAGACCAGACAACCTTGTAGTGCTGATCCTGAGCGTTTACCACTGGATCTGGATTTCTGTTGGCAGATCCCAGTAGATTTGCCGATAGTTTGGTGTTTTGGGGACCTCTTTATAGTCACAGGAAGAAAGAATCCTTTATTCTCTTGATGTTATAGGGGTTGTCCACCATTGGTGACGATTACAATTTTTGTTTACTGCTTGCACAGATTTTTTTTTTTTTTGCTAAATTTCAGTAAAAATTTTCCCACCTCTTTTCTTTTATAGCCTCTGTCATGAACTGATTATTGCTGGCTGCTGAGTGGGCTAACTGAGAATTCATCAGTGAGCTCATTCTGACCAATCAATAAAAGTGTATGTGACTTTTTTAAATCACTTTTTCTTAGCTCCTCTCGGCTGATTTATGACCACAGACCCCATGAAAGTTGAGTGCAGAGTGAAATAAAATATCCTGCTAAAGCCATAGGGTGCAAAATGTTTATTGAAGTGGAAAAATGATTCTTAGCCCCAAATACATGCATTTGGACTCACAAACTGTGCAATTAATTGACTTTTCTTGGCCCAACTGGAACCACGTTAGCACAAAGAAAAAGTGACACTATGGCTTTATTTATGTACATCATGACACGGAGCCTGCACTGGTAAATGACAGTTGTGTGAAAAAAGTATTTGCCCCCTTTCGGATTTCCTATTCATTTGCATGTTTATCACACTTAAATGTATCAGATCACCCAACACATTTAAATATTAGACAAAGATAACTCAAGTAAAGACAAAATACAGTTTTCAAATGAAGATTTTTATTATTATGGAAAAAGAAATCCAAACCTACAGGGTCCTGTGTGAAAAAGTTATTGCGCCGTAAACCTAATAACTGGTTGGGCCGCCCTTAGCGGCAACAACTGCAATCAAGGTTTCCAAGCATGATCTGTCTTTTTAAGGTCATGCCACAGCATCTCAATCGGATTAAGGACTTTGACTAGGCCACTCCAAAGTCTTAATTTTGCTTTCCTTAAGCCATTCAGAGGTGGACTTGCTGGTGTGTTTTGAATCATTGTCCTGCTGCATAACCCAAGTGCGCTGCTTTTTGAGGTCACTAACAGATGGGTGGACATTCCCCTTCAGAATTTTCTGGTTCTATTTATCACAGCAAGTCTTCCAGGCCCTGAAGTAGCAATAGAGCCCCAGACCATCACACTACCACCACCATATTTTACTGAAATGTTGTGTTACTTGTACGCAGGGTCGGACTGGCGCACTGGAGAACTGGAGGATTCTCGGGTGGGCCCAGGCACTGACACCTGCTGGCATACAGGACCGGCAGCAGCCTAGGACCCCACACAGGGCCCTGTAGGTTTGGATTTCTTTTACCCTTAATAATAAAGACCTTCATTTAAAAACTTAATTTTGAGTTTACTTGTGTGATCTTTCTCTAATATTTACATTTGTTTGGTGATCTGAGACATTTAAGTGTGACAAACATACAAAAGAACAGGAAATCAGGAAGGGGGCAAACATTTTTTCATGCAACTGTAAATCAAGCATCAGCATCAGATTCCCATTAAAGCGATAATACAAAGGTTTTCCACTAGATGGTGCTGACCTACTGTATACTTCTGTAAACATTCCCAAAGTAATCTAGTCCTGGACTTAAAGAAAACCTGTCAATTGTAATAAAGATGTATTTTTTTGCTTGGTGTAAATGCCGCTGTTCTCCTGAATCCGGTGATGTTTTTCTTTTATTCCTGCTCCTCTCCGTTCCTGAGATATGGCCTCTTCTTCCCTGTGTATAAATCTAGTCTTCTAACCAATGGGGCGTGATCCTTAAAACAGAGTTGAGGACCACACCCACTTGACTAACAAGACTAGATTTATACACCTGGAAGAGGAGCCCATATCTCAGGAACGGAGAGGCGCAGGAATAAAAGAAAAACATCGCTGGATTCAGGAGAACAGCGGCATTTCCACCAATTAAAAATTTTGTGGCAAGTGACAAGTTCTTTTTAAGGAAAAATGTATGTCTGGATGCTTGAAAAACTGTGTTTAGACTGGTGGGATACAAAACCTTTGGAACTCCTCCAGTACAAGAGCCTGGGTGACCCTGTTACCTCTGCACCCTCCATAGCTGCAGTATATAAAGCAGTCAATAGAGAGAGCCAAGACCTTAAAGGGGTGGTCTGCTGGAGTAAAATTTCTTCTTAAATATTAAAATTTCCGATATAAAATAAAAAAACATATACGCCCTTCCATGAGCTCCCGGAGCTCATGGGACTTTATGCCTATTAGCCGGCGTTGATGGACTGCAGCTTTTAGAAGAGATCTGATAGGCCGCAGCGCTCATGTGAGACACTGCGCCAACATTTTAGGAATTTTAGGAATGGCCCGGTCTGGGAGGGGAGTATATATTTTTTATTTTATTTAAATGTGGCCGATTTCCCAGAACGTATTTTTCGATCAGGACGTATCTCCGAGTCATCTGTTGGAATCCATCATCTGCTTTCCTCTCTTTTTCCCTTTGCAGTCGCCTCCTGTTCTAAGGTCACTCAGCATCCAAACTCCTTAACCGTCCGCGAGGGAGACCTCACAACGATCAACTGCACATTCAACCACGGGGCCGAGCGTCTGGCGGCTTCTGCCGAATTCTACCGAATGCCAGATGAATCGAACCCCATGAACAGCTCCACGGACGAACGCATTACTTTCACCTCCACCGACAGCGCTCTCGTCATGACCATCCGCAGGGCCAGCGTTTGTGACTCGGGATTATACGTCTGCAAGGTGAAGTTCTTTTACGGTGTGGCCCATAGGGCTGATGGAACCACCTTACAGGTCCTCGGTGAGTTGACTTCTATGGTCATAGTACATTTGGGGCCGGAAAGTGCAGGATCGAGTTTCACTGTCCGCCACTCTCGATTTGCCGCCATGTCGTCAGGCCTGTCCTATAGCCAAACTCTCTATCTGCTGCATTTACTATGGACTGCACCAACTTTCTTTTATTAATGTCTTTTTTTATTACAGAATCTATTGGGAACGCATTAATATCTTCCAACGCTCAACTCATTGTGGAATTGATCCGCATTAGCCTCCTGGCGGTCCTCGTCGTCCTTACTTTTATATTACTTTGCAAATTTTGGTAAATCTGTCCGATATACTAATGAAGAGAAGATTATAGACTAAAGGATATGGCTAGAGTTGAGCGATGCCATGATTGTTGGGCCTGTGGACTAGGAAACGCCAGAGGTGTCCAGGAAACCGGCTACCGTAGCGAAGACTGCCCGGTCCGGCTAAAATGGAGGACCAGACCGGATGCTGGGCCAGGAAAGCAACAGCGCAAATTATTTTGCTCAATTCCAAGTAAAAAAAAATGCATACAATGGATTCTAGTGGATGATACCTTTCCAATTCACATATACAAGGTCTGGAGAAAATGAAAAACTATGGCAAAGTTTGCAAAAAAAACACCCAAAAAACAGAAATGTATAATTCTTCTGATAACCTATGTTGCTTACCTCATGTGCAGGGCATTGTGTTAGCTTAGGTATCCATGGTTACGAGCACTAGCAATTAACTCACTATTTGTAACCATGGAAACCTAATCTACTGCAATGCCCTGCACCTGGGGTGAGTGACATAGCGAATCAGGAGAACTATACTACATTTCTAATTGAAGGTATTTGCTAATAGTATTATTATTACACCTACTACATATCAGGATAGGTTCCCGGAGATGGGAATACCCTATTAAGGAAAGATTAAGGGTGCCATGAGGTGCAAGCAAAGAAGGTTGATTATTTGTCCTGGAAAATCCCAGGCACCAGGCAATAGACCTGAGGTTTCGTGTCCTAGTACTAAAAACTACCATAATGGAGTAAGAAAAGGTCAAGGTCACATGCAACACATGCGTCTAGAAATCTACTGATTCCTACAGAGTAGTTGTCTTTCTAGGAACACCCCTTTAAAAAGGGAATGTGTCATTACTATATGACCTATTGTTTAACACCCTTCCCCATCATGGCCAATTTTCACTTTTTTTTTACTTTCATTTATTCCTCCTCTTCTTCCAAGTGCCAAACTTTTTTTTTTTACAGTGCAAGACAATGACAGTGGCATGTAAGGAGTAAAATGGCAGCAATCGGTGCTGGCTCCAGTTGCTGCTGTTTTTGGCAGATGTCAGTTGAAGAACAGCTCCTGAACCTGCGCCATACGCCAGCACCCGACATAGGCTGCACCATTACATCCTATGTCTGGAAAGTGTTATATCACGTTGTAGGTTGTGTGTTTTCTTAAAAATTCTGATAGTTTTTATTTTTTTAATATTTATTTAAAAAATGTTCCCATTGGTTAGTAGGCTGAATATAAGACTCCTGTTTCCTGTTGGACACATGGACACTAGCAGCCATAGACTGAAACAAACCATATCTGCTTGTATAGAAGTATTATCAGAGCATGCTCTGATCTGGGCAAAGGGCATTGAGGAGGAAGAGGTGAGCTGTGACATCACCTATTCTGAATGGTGGATCCTGTGTGATCAGTCATTGTACAGGAGGTGAGCTGTGACATCATCTATTGTGTATGGTGGATCTTGTGTTATCTACTGTATATAGAGGTGTTATCAGTCATTGTACAGGAGGAAGAGGAGGTGAGCTGTGACATCACCTATTGTGAATGGTGGATCCTGTGTTACCTCCTGTATATAGAGCTGTTATCAGTCACTGCACAAGAGGAAGAGGAGGTGAGCTGTGACATCACCTATTGTGAATGGTGGATCCTGTGTTATCTACTGTATATAGAGCGGTTATCAGTTACTGCACAGGAGAAGGAGATGAGCTGTGATATCACCTATTCTGAATGGTGGATCCTGTGTCATCAGTCATTGTACAGGAGGAGAAGGTGAGCTGTGACATCACCTATTGTGAATGGTGGATCCTGTGTTATCTTCTGTATATAGAGGTGTTATCAGTCATTGTACAGGAGGAGGAGGTGAGCTGTGATATCACCTATTGTGAATGGTGTATCCTGTGTTATCTACTGTATATAGAGAGGTTATCAGTCACTGCACAGGAGGAGGAGGTGAGCTGTGATATCACCTATTCTGAATGGTGGATCCTGTGTCATCAGTCATTGTACAGGAGGAGAAGGTGAGCGGTGATATCACCTATTGTGAATGGTGGATCCTGTGTTATCTACTGTATATAGAGGTGTTATTAGTCATTGTACAGGAGGAGGTGAGCTGTGACATCACCTATTGTGAATGGTGGATCCTGTGTTATCTACTGTATATAGAGATGTTATCAGTCATTGTCCTGGAGGAGGTGAGCTGTGACATCACCTATTGTGAATGGTGGATCCTGTGTTATCTACTGTATATAGAGGTGTTATCAGTCATTGTACAGGAGGAGGTGAGCTGTGATATCACCTATTGTGAATGGTGGATCCTGTGTTATCTACTGTATATATAGAGGTGTTATCAATCATTGTACAGGAGGAGGTGGTGAGCTTGATATCTATTGTGAACGGTGGATCCTGTGCCATCTACTGCATATAAATATTATCACTGACACTATTATAATGAAAGCCATTGAGACTGATAAAATGTCTGCTATGCAGCACAGGGACGATATTAGTTTTGTGGCCAATGTAAAAATTGCAAAAAGTCTTAGGCCCCTTTCACACATCAGTATTTTGCCATCAGTCGCAATCCGTCGAATTTTGAAAAAAACAGATCCGGCGACTGATGCCGCCGGATCCTTTTTTTTCTCATAGAATTGAATTAGCGACGGATGGCCTCACATTTCATCCGTCGTTTGCCGGATCCGTAGAAAATTGTTTGTCCGGCGGCCGGAGACAACGGAAATAGTAACGTTTTTGTGTCCATCGAAAGCGTCCGTCGTTTGCTAGAATGGAAGCTTATGGTGCCGGATCCGTCAAATGACGGAATCCGGCAACAGATTTAGTTTTTTTTTAACTGAGTATGCTCCGATTTTTTTAGGATCCAATTAGCCGGATCAGCTAGTCGGATCCAGCGAAAAAACCGATCCGTTGCATCAGTTTTTCACAATCTGCGACGGATCCGTTTTTTTCAAAATTCGACGGATTGTGACTGATGGCAAAAAACTGATGTGTGAAAGGGGCCTTAGTCTTTACAAAAATATAGATTATAATATCGGGAACTGGAAACACACATTTTTTAATTTAAATACATTTAAGCACAAAACCTAATGTATACCGATTCCCTTTAAAGGATAAATTGCTGGAATATTTCTAAATATATACACTGCTCAAAAAAATAACGTGAACACCAAAATCCCACGTCCTAGGTATCTCTGAATGAAATATTCCAGTTGTAAATCTTTATTCATTACATAGTGGAATGTGTTGAGAACAATAAAACATAAAATTGATCAATGTAAATCAAAATTAAAATCCCATGGCGGTCTGGATTTGGAATTATACTGAAAATCAAAGTGGAAAATCAAATTACAGGCTGATCCAACTGCAGTGGAAATGCTTCTAGACAAGAAATGATGCTCAGTAGTGTGTGTGGCCTCTATGTGCCTGTATGACCTCCATACAATACCTGGGTATAGTCATGAGGCAGCAGATGTTCTCTTGAGTGATCTCCTCCCAGACCTGGATTAAAGCATCAGTCAACTAATAGACAGTCTGTGGTGCGACGTGACGTTGGTGGATGGTGCGAAACATGATGTCCCAGATGTGCATGATTGGATTAGGTCTGGGGAATGGGTGGGCCAGTCCATAACATCAGTGCCTTCATCATGCGGGACCTGCTGACATTCCAGCCACATGAGGTCTGGCAATGTCCTGCATTAGGAGAAACCCAGGGCCAACCGCACCAGCATGTGGTCTCACAAGGGGTCTGAGGATCACATCTCGGTACCTAATGGCAGTCAGGCTACCTCTGGTGAGCACATGGAGGGCTGTGCGGCCCTCCAAAAAAATGCCACCCCACACCATTACTGACCCACTGTCAATCCGGTCATGCAGGAGGATGTTGCAGGCAGCAGAATATTTTCTATGTCATCTCCAGACTGTCACGTGCTCAGTGTGAACCTGCTCTCATCCGTGAAGAGCACAGGACGCCAATGTCAAATCCAGCAAATGCCAATCGCCCTGCACGGTGTTGGGCTGTAAGCACAATACCCACTTGTGGACGTTGTGCCCTCATGGAGTCCGTTTCTGACAGTTTGAGCAGACACATGGATGTTCGTGGCCTGCTAGAGGTAATTTTGCAGGGCTCTGGCACTGTTCCTACTTGCACAAAGATGGAGGTAGCGGTGCTGCTGCTGGGTTTTTACCCTCCTACAGCCCCCTCCACGTCTCTGGTGTACCGTCTTGTCTCCTGGTTTCTGCTCCATGCTCCGGACACTACGCTGACAGACACAGCTATCCATCTTGCCACAGCTCATATTAATGTGCCACCGTACTACCTGAACAACTTCTGCCTCATGCTACTGTGACGCCCGGGAGACCGAGGTACCCAGCACCAGATCAATGAGGTCCGTCTCTTGAGGGGGATGTCACTAGTGGCTTGACCAGGTGCTGTGGCCTCAGGCGATGCACAGTATAAGGGATATCATGAAGGAACAGACACTTACTTGATCAGCAGCAGGTCCTCTCAGCTGTGATGACCCCGATCCTGGATTGATGGCTATTGTCCAAATGAAAGACTGAGGCGCTGAAACGTTTAACCAATTTACTTCAACAAAAAGGGATTTGTGACCAACACTGTCACCGGAGTCTGTATAAGAACTCTGAAATTACTTTGACCCTGTCAGGATTTCCACCTCTTATTATGCGCAGCTTCTGTATGGCCCTGCTGCTGTATGTGAACTGGCTGCCGGCCCAATCTGTCTCTTCTATGCTCTGGTTCGACGGACAACCCGAGTCCTTTTTTTGTCGGCTTACCCCCTCTGGGAGTACCGCTGAACTCTGTGTCTGTTGCTGCGTCTTACCCTGGTGAAGCTGATATCACCTCACGTCCTTCCGGTTGCTGTATTATATATAATTAATATAGCCACGGATCCGGTATCCGTCTCTGCGCCTATTATGGGTAGTGATTATTACTACCCGGTTCTCACAATGTCCTTTTTCTCTACTCCTCTTTTCCTACTATGGGTATTACGGGCCTATAATCCATCATAGGGCTGTTAGGAGTTCAGTTATACGACCTCTCACTTTCAGCTCCTCAGCCCAACTGCCAGTCCTTTTCTCAAACCAGAATAGATCAAGGGGAGTCTCTGGAGCTCCCCCTTCTGGCCGGAGATGGTAGTGCAGTCTTGCTATTCTAGTATTTGGTGTCAATAACTATTTTTGTGGCAAATACCCCTAGGGGCGCCACATCACTGTACCTCTAGGGGTGTGAGCAATGACAAAATGCAAAAGTGACCAAAACAGTCAAAAAGGATGAGAACAAAGAAATGGTCTGTGGTCACCCCTGCAGAACCACGCCTTTATAGGAGTTGTCTAATTGTCTATCATTTCTACCTGTTGTCTGTTCATTTGCACAACAGCAGAAGAAATTGATTCACAATCAGTGTTGCTTCATAACTGGACAGGTTGAATTCACAGAAGTGTGATTGACTTGGAGTTAAAAAAATACAATCTAAGTGTTCCCTTTCTTTAGTTTTTTTTTGGCAGTGTATAGATCATATTATTTATTATAACTGAAAGTGTTCTCTTTCTTCTTTTAACTTCAATGAAGTCACCTCCAGGCTTCTTTAGTGCAGTTTCACTATCGCACACTAGAGATGTATACTCACTAGACTGCAGACTTTCTCCCCAATAATATTTAACACATTAATATATAATATAAATAAATATATACTGTATGTGTGTGATTTTTATTCTCCATACATTCTCAAGTTATGAATGTTTTTGTCATACACTTCATTATTACATCATTTTTGTTCCATCTCTCTATGCTGCGGTGCTGCTCATGCTCCTTTAGAAGCTGCTTTCATCTGCTGCTCGGCCAAGATCATTACACTATATTCAGATAGTTGGAGAATGGGAATTCCCATTTTAGCAGAGAGGCTCAGACAGGGAAAGTGCTGTACACAGACAATGTGGATCTTGGCTGGACAGCAGTTCAAAGGAGCTTGTAAAAGCATGAAATTAGTCTAGTTTCTCAAATCCATTATTCTCATAATATCAATTCTGGAAAGAGGAGAGGAAGATTCAAATAATTATTTTAACTCTTTTGTGTTGAATCAGCTAGACATCCAGTATGAGTAGGATATGAGGGTTGCGTATGAAAGAAATGGGAACAAAGTTGGAAAATGAACACGTGGAGGCACAGGCCAATACTGCATATCTTTATTCAGTGCTTAAGACTAAGTACAGATTTACTCATAAAAAACATTAAGACTTCATAGACCGAAGAACCACTTTTTTTCCTGATTTCGTACTTATAGCCACAAAAAAATGATAAAAAAATAAAAATAAAAAAGACATACAACACTCTACAGGTCTCAAGCACGAGGAGTCATGAGGGTGGAGGATGTAGCAGGCTGTAACAAAAAGTCATGTAGGTGGGGCCTGGAGATGGCGGACACTTCTTAAACATGGCGACTACAGACATTTGAACCAATAAAAATGCACGTAAAATGGAACAACGCTTAGAGGTGACGGCCATGTTTGCCACGGCCACAGAAACTGAGGCAGCAACGTGCGTAACGGTGAAAGGGGAGGAGAGGGGGAAATGGCTTCAGTGCATCAATATGGAGGCTTTAAAAAAATGGCAGAGAAGGCGCAAAAGGTATTAACAGTGCAAAGAAAAAAAGGCGCAAGGCTCCTAAGGTTATCTATACCGTTAAGAGTGGTAACTATTTTGGGGGTGTAGAGGGGAGTCGGGGCGGAAGGAGCAACAACGCTTCCAAAGAAATGTACACCTCACATGAAGAGTTCGGAATGGCCGACTTCCAGCAGCTGAAGTACTACGGATGTGAAAACCCGCCAGTCCCAACTTCTCAAGAAATGGTTTTAGGACTGAAGGGAAATTTCTGCCAAAACTTTGTGTGTATTAAAAAAATAAATATAGCAAAAGGAAAAAAGTTACCCCCTACCCCCAGCAAAAACCCCCAAAACAGGGTAAAGCCATTGAAATGGTTTACGGCCTACCTAAAAATAGAAAAGAATCAAAGATGGCTGAATAGAAAGTGAATAGTGTTCCAAAATGGCCACGGTTACATGCTTGAGGCCTACGTCTGAGGCCAAAGTCAAGCCAACATGGCAAAAAAACAAACAAACCCCAAAACATTTGTCGGTCTGCATATATCCATTAGTGTTCAGGTTAGCCAACACTATCACAGACAAGAAGCGCTGACATCACGGACTCCATCTTGAATCAAAATGGTCACGTCTGACTCAGTCCTGATTCAAAATGGCTGACAAGGCAAAAAGCTCTACAGTTCATAAATGGCTTAGCCTAGCAGGTTATGGCATAGAAACATGTTGGTCCATTTTTAGGATCAAAAAAATGGGGCATACTTCAAGAGATACTCATTGATCAAAATGGCCACTCCTGACAGGCTTTGGCATCACCAAACCCAACCTCGACATGGGTCATACAGTCATTCAAAATGACCTTTCGGATTTGGTCCATTCAAGTTCAGAAAGCCTGTTCCCGTAGTGGTGGGTCAGGCCGACTCCTTTTTCCTTTTCATCCCTCCCGGGGTCACCACACTTCTTTTCCCTCAGCACGCCCCATTTGGAGGATGGAGCATGCTCTGATAGAGATCGGATCGCAGAAACCGGGGATAGGAGTCTCGCTCCATTAGGCCGTAGATCCGGCGTTGTGCCTCGTCGAAGGCTGTACGTGTCGGGAGTAGAAGGTTGTTTTCCGTCAACTCTCTTGTGCTGGCATCTAGGTTGACCTAGAAGTAGTAACAAAATGGAATATCAATGACATTACAGAAAAAATGCCTCGTGGTCCGGAATGATAAAGACTGACTGCTCTTACTGAAAAGAACCCTTTCCTACATTGAATATGGAACCACTTTCCCTCTACTTTTACATGAGGTATTCCAGCCTTTTGTATATTGCTTGGAATAAATGGATAGTTTCCAAGCCTTTTCCTTAATAGGTAGAAGCCCCCTTCTCCGCCCCCCACACTAATACTACAAGTTCAAGAAATTATTTGAACACACAGGATGCCAGAATAACACTACAGTGACCTCTATGGTGCCAAAATAATGCTACCGTGGCACGCAGGGTGCCGGAATAACGATACCATGACCAGCAGTGTGTACGGACAACACTATCTTGACCTGAGGTTGCCAGAAAAACACTACCATGACCTGCAGGGTCCCAGAATAACAATACAGTGACCCAGGGGGTGCCGGAATAACAATACCATGACCCTTAGGGTGCTGAAACACCACTGTGACCCTTAGGGTGCCTGAATAATGCTACTTGATCAACTGAGTGCCGGAATAATGTGATCGTTGTCTGAAGGGTGCCAGAATAATGCTACCGTAACCCGTAGGATGCCAGAATAATGGTACCAACACAAGATGCCAATGTGAAATGTACCCCCCCAATATTTTAAGCACTAGTACACACAGATGCGGAGCTTCTTTCGCATGGACACGTCAACGTTTTACAACAAGGACAAAATCAACATTAAAATCCCACATTGGCACAATGACACCAGGTAACAAAATTGTCACCCTTGGATATCATTGTGAAAACACTACTTTGATGTAAAGCATTACACAAGGAGGGTCCAGAGTGACGGTCATAAATTGCCTTGGCTAGCAGAGGATGTCCCCGGATTCTGGAATACTTCCCTTACACAAGGCCATATTGTCCCCTCACACATGAGCGTGGTAACATTACATTACAGGCCTGTGCAGCTCTGCAGTCACCTGCAGGGGGCAGTGATGAATTGTCATCGCCTCGGGAATTGCTATGACTAAGGGTCTGAAACGTGTGAAGCCTTCACCCTCTCTATATTCTCCACCATCTATTTTCTGCTCCTTTTCACTATTTTTACTCCATACGAGGTGGAAACAAAGATCCAAAATGGGAAATCTAATTGGGGTATTGGAAACGTGTGATCCAGATTTGTTCTATAACCCGCGGAGGATTATAAAAAGCTCGTCCGCAATTAGATGACTTTAGCGCGTTCAATGGGATGACGGAAATCTATCACTTTATTTTTGTATTTTCTTCCGGTGATGATCACAGGTTTCTAGAATTTCTGAGATTGCTTGTCAGGAATAGAATCGGTGCGCGCCATCCATCTACATCCGACTCCTTCTCCGCCTCATATTTATCTAGAATTTAGTTTCCTCTTATGGCTCCCACTTCTCCTACATTCTCTTCTCTACTATTGTGCTTATGTGCTCCATTTAGATGTGCTAGATCCGACCATTTATAGAATTTGTTTGTAGAATGTCCATCTATTTGATATTTTATATATTCTATCCTTGCCATCTCAATGATTAAAGATTAAAAAAAAAAATATATATATATATATATATATATATATATATATATATATATATATATATATTTTTTTTTAATCAATTTACAGGACCTTGGTCGAGAGGCCACATCAGTAGTCCAAGCCTGCCTCGCACCGGGGCCGGGAGCCCTGCGAGCTGCCCGGGGCCGGGAGCCCTGCGAGCTGCCCGGGGCCGGGAGCCCTGCGAGCTGCCCGGGGCCGGGAGCCCTGCGAGCTGCCCCGCACCGGGGCCGGGAGCCCTGCGAGCTGCCCCGCACCGGGGCCGGGAGCCCTGCGAGCTGCCCCGCACCGGGGCCGGGAGCCCTGCGAGCTGCCTCGTACCGGGAGCCCTGCGAGCTGCCTCGTACCGGGAGCCCTGCGAGCTGCCTCGTACCGGGAGCCCTGCGAGCTGCCTCGTACCGGGAGCCCTGCGAGCTGCCTCGTACCGGGAGCCCTGCGAGCTGCCTCGTACCGGGAGCCCTGCGAGCTGCCTCGTACCGGGAGCCCTGCGAGCTGCCTCGTACCGGGAGCCCTGCGAGCTGCCTCGTACCGGGAGCCCTGCGAGCTGCCTCGTACCGGGAGCCCTGCGAGCTGCCTCGTACCGGGAGCCCTGCGAGCTGCCTCGTACCGGGAGCCCTGCGAGCTGCCTCGTACCGGGAGCCCTGCGAGCTGCCTCGTACCGGGAGCCCTGCGAGCTGCCTCGTACCGGGAGCCCTGCGAGCTGCCTCGTACCGGGAGCCCTGCGAGCTGCCTCGTACAGGGAGCCCTGCGAGCTGCCTCGTACAGGGAGCCCTGCGAGCTGCCTCGTACAGGGAGCCCTGCGAGCTGCCTCGTACCGGGGCCGGGAGCCCTGCGAGCTGCCTTGTACCGGGGCCAGGAGCCCTGCGAGCTGCCTTGTACTGGGGGCCGGGAGCCCTGCGAGCTGCCTCGTACCGAGGCCAGGAGCCCTGCGAGCTGCCTTGTACTGGGGGCCGGGAGCCCTGCGAGCTGCCTCGTACCGAGGCCAGGAGCCCTGCGAGCTGCCTCGTACCGGGGCCAGGAGCCCTGCGAGCTGCCTTGTACCGGGAGCCCTGTGAGCTGCCTCGTACCGGGGCCGGGAGCCCTGCGAGCTGCCTTGTACCGGGGCCGGGAGCCCTGCGAGCTGCCTTGTACCGGGGCCGGGAGCCCTGCGAGCTGCCTCGTATCGGCCAGCCTCCTCAATGCCTCTTCTGATTAGTAGGCCTGATGCAACATTGTTGTTGATACACACACGACATTGTGCCGAACCGACTAATCAGAAGACATGCCGGCCGGTAGGAGGTGGTTCGCGGGGCCCCCCGATGGGCAGTCATGGACTACTTAACGGGTACGTTGCATGGAGTCCACCCGAAATTGCACACTGAAGGTACCACTGGACCAGGTCTCTCATCTCTAATAACTGTTTAATTTGTAGCACTCTCATATTCTATATATCTAACTTGTTTCTGTCTGACACCCATCTACATAGCATCTATGCAGTACCCATGCATCATGTATCCACCTAGCATACATGTCGTCTATCTATCCATGTAGATATCCATCCTCTTTATTTGTAAGCTTTGGCCCAGAAGAGGCAAATAGAATAACGGTCTCAGTAAAGAAACGTGCTCCTTGTTGTGGCTGGTGGACACAAAGAAATTGGCCAATTTGTGTGCCATGAAGCTCAATTCTACAGGTCTAGTGTGTATGGCAGTAATGCAGTTTACATTTTATATATTCAGCATCTACATGTATCGTTGTGCACACACTGCAGTCTTTGGTATATAAAAGTGCTTCTCACTAAATTAGAATATCAAAAAGTTAATTTATTTCAGTTCTTCAATACAAAAAGTGAAACTCATTATATAGAGTCATTACACACAGAGTTCTCTATTTCACGTGTTTATTTCTTTTAATGTTGATGATTATGGCTTACAGCCAATGAAAACCCAAAAGTTATTATCTCAGTAAATTAGAATACTTTATAACACCAGCTTGAAAAAATGATTTTAAAATCCGAAATGTTGGCTACTGAAATGTATGTTCAGTAAGTGCACTCAGTACTTGGTCTGGGCTCCTTTTGCATCAATTACTGCATCAATGCGGCGTGGCATGGAGGCGATCAGCCTGTGGAACTGCTGAGGTGTTATGGAAGCCCAGGTTGCTTTGATAGCAGCCTTAAGCTCGTCTGCATTGTTGGGTCTAGTGTCTCATCTTCCTCTTGACAATACCCCATAGATTCTTTATACGGTTAAGGTCAGGTGAGTTTGCTGCCAATCAAGCCCAGTGATACTGTTGTTTGTAAACCAGGTATTGATACTTTTGGCAGTGTGGACAGGGGCCAAGTCTTGCTGGAGAATGACATTTCCATCTCCAAAAATCTTGCTGGCAGATAGAAGCATGAAGTGCTCTAAAATGTCCTGGTAGAAGGCTGCGCTGACTTTGGTCTGGATAAAACACCGTGGACCTACACCAGCAGATGACATGGCTCCCCAAACCATCACGGATTGTGGAAACTTCACACTAGACCTCCAGCAGCTTGGATTGTGGCCTCTCCACTCTTCCTCCAGACTCTGGGACTTTGATTTCCAAATGAAATGCATAATGTACTTTCATCTGAAAACAACACCTTGGACCACTGACAACAGTCCAGTTCTTTTTCTCCTTGGCCCAGGTAAGACACTTCTGGCGTTGTCTATTGGTCATGAGTGGCCTGACACAAGGAATCTAACACTTGTAGCCCATGTCCTGGACACGTCTGTGTGTGGTGGCTCTTGAAGCAATGACTCCAGCAGCAGTTCACTCCTTGTGAAGCTCCCCCAAATTTTTGAATGGCCTTTTCTTAGTCCTTTCAAGGCTGCGGTTATCCCGGTTGCTTGTGCACATTTTTCTACCACACTTTTTCCTTCCACTCAACTTTCCATTAATATGCTTGGATACAGCACTCTGTGAATAGTCAGCTTCTTTAGCAATGACCTTTTGTGGCTTATCCTCCTTGTTGAGCGTGTCAATGACTGTCTTCTGGACATCTGTCAAGTCAGCAGTCTTCCCCATGATTGTGGAGCCTAGTAAAACAGACTAAGGGACCTTTATAAAGGCTTAGGAAGCCTTTGCGGTTTTTTGTTAATTCTAATTTACTGATACACTAAGGGTCCCATAAAAAAGGCGCACTTTCTAATTTACGTGTGCCCACCAGTCACAACAATGTATGTGCCAAGTACCTCATTTCTAAAGGTGTAGCCTATAGGGCAGTTTACCTTTATCTCGGCACACAGTGGGTGAAGCACTTTGTTATGTTTATACGTATTTATCTGTCCATCCATCTAGTACAGTCCTGGGCCACATCTGGCTCTTCCAGTCTGGACAGAGACAGGCGAAAGGCTGAAAACACTGTCCCACGGGCCGGATCATGTGGACGCCCTCTCCCGTGTGGTGTGTCTCCATTTCACCGCTATACACATCCTCTGGATGCAGATAGCATTGAATTCAATGGTTGGGGAAAGAGCTGCCGGCTCCTTCTCCCACTAATCAGCATGTGCAACGGCCAGCAGACGTGATTATGTCATTAGATCACATACTGTATATAGGGGCTATGTGGGGTCCTATACTGAATATAGGGAGACTTTGTGAATGCACATACTGTATTTACGGGGTCTACAGGGTGGCCCATTTACATGGATAGACCTGGGTGGGCCATTTATATGGATAAACCTAAATAAAATGGGAATGATTGGTGATATCAACTTCCTGTTTGTGGCACATTAGTATATGGGAGGGGAAAACTTTTCAAGATGGGTGGTGACTATGGCTGCCATTTTGAAGTCGGCCATTTTGGATCCAACTTTATAAATGGCCCACCCAGGTGTATCCATATAAATGGCCCACCCTGTATGTGGGGGCTCATATTGTATTTAGGGGGCTGTGTGTCCCACTGTATATAAGGAGCCGAATACTGTACATAGAGGGCTGTGCATGGGCTCATACGGTATATTGGGGTGTCTGCATACTTAATTCTGCTCAATATTAAGATATTTAATATTAATATAAAGTAATTAATATTAATATTGAGCAGAATCAATTTCAGATCAGATATCTTCTCTATATTTCCGCCACTGCACCTTTATCTGTCCGGTACGCCTTTATCTTGCTTTTGCTCCTCGTTTCGTACAGGCCTTTTTCTTGTGCCCCCCCTCCTGTAGCTTTGTGTCGTATGACATTACCACGTCCTCCACTGACCCCACTCAGATCTCTGGGAAATCATTAGAAAACCGAGACTAACAAATTCAATATAGATTTAGAGCGGTGGAGATGAAAGCGGACTCCATTGCTGAGCGAGAAGTTACGGGGGTGCGGTGCAGACGACGGGGGTGGAGGGGTAGCATGCAGACATGAACACATGTAACGAGCCTCCATCGCTGCTATTTTTCCTCTACAGAACGGCTTCAGAAAAGGAGAAGAAAATGTAACCGGACCGGAGATCCAGCCAGGAAAGTACAAATCAGGGTGATTAATTTTACACCGACGGCTGGACAGAAAAGCCGCGTAAAATAAACATTATTGCTAAGCCGAGGACTCATTTAAAAGCTTCTTTGTCATCGGAAAAGTATGCCCTTTAAAGGAGAAGGAGAGCGGAGCCGCCGGCTGCTCCTGTACGATAAGGCACCACCAACAATCACACATCCCGACGAGAGAAGAGCCCACCATGCACGACGGTGCCAATGGCCGGGATCACAGGGGCATTTACGGCCCGTGATGGAGACACATTTATTTTTAATCCTATTACACACTATTTTTGAAGGGTCTGTTCAGACTTAATCCTTTTTTTTTTTTCTTAATCGTATTAAAGCTCCAATAGAGATTTATTTTGGGAAAATTAAACTGGGCACAACCACGGGATATGTTTTCTTTTTGCATATGGCAGGCCCAATGATTTGGAAATTTTGCTGGATCCCTAAGAAAAAAAACAAAAAACAAACTGCCTTGAAGCAAAGAAAGGGCCAGGGTGGTAGGGGTGTAAATGCCGCTGTTCTCCTAAATCCGGCAATATTTTTCTTTTGTTTCTGCGCCTCTCCGTTCCCGAGATATGGCCTCCTGTTTCCTGTGTGTGAATCTAGTCTCGTTAGTTAAGTGGGTGTTGTCGTCTACTTAAGGATCACGCCCAGTTGGATAACAAGACTAGATTTATAGACAGAGAAAAAAAACAAAAAACAAAATCCTCCTCCAAAAACTTCCCGAATAGGAGCTTTTCCTGAAGGTATTTACACATAGACACCTCAAAAACCTCCAACATCTCTAAATACTCGGGCTCATTTTTCTTGTTTTTGCTTTAGGCTTTTGTACTCTGTACAAACAAGGGTGTGGCCTTCCTTTCTTAGGTCACGGCAGTACATTTATACAGCTTCCCATTGCTGGGCGTCCACAGTCAGGCCCCGCTCCTTATTCACAACATTAAGGGCTTTTTTTGAAACACGGTAAGATTCTAATATCAGAGATCGTATAGGACTGTCCAAATTTTGGTGCACCTTGCCGCCGTTGGGATGGCTTTTACGCTTTTTTTTTAAATTTTTATCAAAAACAAGTTTACCAAGCACCGTATGTCATTTATATGTACCATTATTCTACTTACAGTAAAATACTAGCTTTTTTTCTTTATATCTTACGTATTAAGTGTGAACATATTCCTATACATTGCCCGTATATCGACTTATACTCCGGCTCATTTTTTTTTTTCCTGGTTTGCTCTTTGTGACTGTAGCTCAAAAATAATTATCAATCACTTTCCTCGGATTAAAAAGGGGTTGTCCAGCTAGAACGAGTTATCACCTATCTACCACACGCGATTGGGATCTCTTGGGACCCCCACTGCTCGCTAGTACAGGGCACTTTTATTACCGGCAGTATACATGCTCGACTGCAGCTCCTTTCATTCTTTAGGGACTGCCGTAGCAACGGTTGAGCATACGCACTGCTGTACCACTTTCACGAGTATAAAAGTGCCCCATTCCGGCAAATGCGTTCGGACCCCCTCCAACAATCTAGAAGTCATCCTCCACATATAGGATAAGTGACAAGTTGTCCCAACCGGAATACTCCTTTAGTGTTTACCAAGTAATAAAAACTATGATGAAGGTTCTGAAACGCGTGGAGCCTTTACCCCCCTCTATATTCTCAACTGTTCTTTCCAGTCTGCGGATTTTACTATTTTTACCCCATAGAGATGGAAACAGAGATCTAATACAGGAAATCTAATTAAAATATTGCAAACTTGTGGTCCACATTATATATCCCTCCGGAGGCTTAAAAAAACAAAACAAAAGAAAACAACATCAGGGTATATGAAACTTGGTTTCGTCAAACCATTCCTGTAGTGACTACCGTTAAATCCCAGACACAATGAATGGATCAGTAGGGGCACCGTCTGATCCACTGTATAATACTTGTACCTCTTTAGGGGACTGAAACGCGATGTAGTGCTGATAGATCTTGCGTGCTTTGCTGTGCAGGATAAAGTTCGGGTGCGTTTCTTTATAGTCTTCACAAGCTAACCAGAAATCCAGGTTCTCGTCACTGAACTCGGACTGTAGGAATACACGAAAAACAGCGCGCCCATCTGTATGGTGAAAAAAAACAAAACACGAGTTACTCGGTTCTAAAAGAAAAGAAAGTTTACATAAAAACACATTATTTCTCCAGATCTAACGTATAGACACACACTGGGATATGTACGCCTCAATATTGAAGTTGCAACACCAAGAAGGAAAAGTGGTGGAATTACAGAAATCACAGGATGGAGACGTTCCGGATCTGCAAATGATGAAAAGAAATGGAAACACAATTGTCAAAACCTCTGGATATCTCAAGCCTGGAGTCTGAGCCTTGTGCAGAAATCCTGGCACTTCCAGCCTCGGCTGCTATCACTGAGGTCATTAATTGCACTTGGGCAAATCATCAAGATCTTCTGCTGGCAGCTCCTGTGTTATCACCGACCAATAATGTTCTAGATGTGCTTGATGGGAGACAAGTCTGGAGATGCTGCAGCCATGGGAGTACACACGCCATAGGACGAGGAACACGCGGCCTGGGATTGTCCTGAAGAAAAATGACCTCCCGGGACACTTTGGATAAATGATGGAAGTGGTGGTGTGGCCATTTCTCCATGCTATGCTGTTTGTCACATACCGAGCCCAAGATGTCACACGTTGTCTGCACAAATGATCAGAAGGCGTCTGCACAACATTGGGCTACGAGCCAGGAGTCCGCTATAGGTGTCCATTGACCTCACACCACTGCTCTCAAAGGCCATCATGGTGCATAGCAAAATGGCAATAGAGGTTGGAGTGGAGGTCTGTCCTCTCCAGCGATTCCTGCTTTTGTCTTGGATGCAATGATACCTGGAGATTGGTCTGGAGACAACATAGGCAATGCCATAAGGCCTTCAGGATGGAACATCACACCGATCCTACTCCTGGGATTATGGTGTGGAGTGACAATGTACGGTAGCCAGACCCCTGTAGTCTTCATTACAGGTGCACAAATAGCTCAGCGTTACATTGATTTGTTGGTGGAACCAGTGGTGCAGCCATTTCTCCGGTGTCCAACAAGCCTGTTTTTCCCCAAACATGATAACTCCAGGCCACATGTTGGTCTTTCAACTGTGAGCCACCTGCGTGGCCTAAACCTGCTCCCATGGCCGCAGCATCTCCGGACTTGTCACCCATCGGGGACATCATTGGAGGAGCTGCTAGCAGAGGATCTTGACAATTTTCCCAAGTGCATTCAGCGGCACAACCTTCCTCAGATGATCATTAATGACCTCAGTGATGGCAGCCGAGGCTGGAAGTGCCGAGATTTCAGACTCCAGACTAGATATATCCAGAGATTTTCAAAATTTAGTTTCCATGTATAATATCGGAAAGGTCGGGGAATGATGGAGAACAGTGTACCGGTCTTTTATCTTTTTTCATTTGTGACCTTTGAATCCATATAAATATTCACAGGTCAAATAAGAAAAGGTTATATTTTCATAATTTTAATTTTGCCCTTCTCTTATGACTGGCTGGAAATAAACAAACAAACAAACAACAAACAACAAAAAAATGGTACACGATGCTTGGGCAGGAGGCTCAAGCGAATATTTGGAACAGTTTCATTAAGGGGTTAATGAATTTACATTATAAACCAAATTCTCCGCCTGAGCCCAGGAAACAATATCTCCAGCTACAATGAAGGAGAACAGGCCAGGTCCTTATCTGTCCGCAGCAGATACAAAGCAGACAACGGCCTCCATTCAGGTCCAGTCACAGAGTACGACTAGAAAGACACAATGTCGCTTTATCACACCGCAATACAACAAGCGGCAAATCCCCAATCCTCAGCTCGTAAAAAAAGAAGCACAATGCCTTCATGATGAAAACTGGATAATGCTGTAATTAAAATGTCCTTGAGTTGTCTTTTTTTTCCATTTTCAAGGTGCAAGAAATTTATAGGAAGGAGAATGCATCGAGTTGTTTTCTTAAAGGGGTTGTTTAGTGAATTTTTTTTTTTTTTTTTTCATAGATTCAGCTTGGGAAAAAAAATAAAATTAAAAAGTATTACTATTCATCTTCACCGATACCCCATGTGCTCGCCCGGTCTGACTCAAATTCTTGGTAGATTTGCTCACTTGGTCTAATCACTGGCTCGTATTAATGGGTGGCCATTTCTGGCTATTTGCAGTGCATTAAAACGGGTCTAAAAAGTAAAGAGTTGCAAGTTTTTTTTTTTCTGGTACCAGTCTGAACCCTTAAAATAAAAGAAAAAAAAAAAAGTATATCTGCTTGACCACCCCTTTAAATCTGACACAAAAGTGATCACTCAGCTTTCCGAGAAATCCGAATGGCAAATCTGCCCTACTATGTAATAATGCAATTAACCTCTTCAGAGAGGGCAACAACAGGGTCTCTTGTCGACAATTTCTGAGATTCGTGTTTTTTTTTTCTTCAGTTGCCCCAAAAGAGGTCTTGTTTTTTTGTGTGATGTTTTTAATTTGATACCATTTTAGGGTACAAACGATACTTGAATCACTTTTTACTTATAGCTAAATTTGACTTTATAGCAATAGGCTGGGCTTGATAGAAGGACCAAGAGGACCGCGATGGGGGCCTTCAACAGGCCAAGGCAACCCGTAACCGGTTTGCAGACGGACTGATGGGAGCTGGTGAACAACGGCAAACAGGCCATTCAAATACTTCTTTTTTTACTTAAAGGATTGCTACTTCCAGTAGGTGGCACTCCATGTCCTCTTCTCTTCCTCTGAGAAGTGGCTATCTGCATTTTGAGTTTTCCAGGGAGCACTGCATGGCCTACAAGTCTCCTCATGCCAGCCTAGCAGTCTCTACATTGTTATGCAATGACACATTCATTTTCAGCATTGATGCATACCTGCTGCTTTGGGTTCTAGGAAAGGTGGGTGACAATGCCTATGTGAGCCATAAAGAGAGCAGCTAAAGCTATATTAATATGCAGAGTTTCTATATTTAAACCCCATAGTGGGCAAAAATATGGATAGTGTCCGGAAATAAAAACTGTCCAGAATGCGCCTGTTGGGATTTGTAGTACCACAGCAGCTGCAGAGACAAGATATGCCTGCCTCTGTGCTGTCTAGATGATGGTGGTCAAGAGACCTTAATATAAAAGTAGTGATAACGTCCAAAGGCGATAAGAAGGTAATTACAAACTGTCTCCATCAAAGACTCTGCAGAGACAGGGAGAGCGAGAGCGTCATCCAGTTCAGGGCAAAGGTGACGGCAGTATTTGTGTTCCCAGAGGAGTTTAAAAAAAAAACAAAAAAAAAAAAACACAAAATATGTACAAATATACAGAAAATACATAAAAGACAAGGGTTGATTATTTTACTCACATGGATGAGATAAGAGAACATCAAGTGACTGTCCCCAAGTCTGAACTTCTTCTATACTTGGCCTTCAGTGGAATAAGAGTAGAGCAAGTAAAATAGGTTACATTATATACATTCCATACACTGGGAGTACATGCAATGCCTTGAACAAGTATTCATACCCGGTGAACTTTTCCACATTTTTTCATGTTACACCCACAAACTTAAAAGTATGTTATTGGGATGTTATGTGATGGTAATACAAAGTAGTAAGTATTTGTGAAGTGTAATGGAAATATATTTTTTAAACAATTAAAAAAAAAACACAAAACATCTAAATCTGAAAATTATGATGTGCATTTGTATTCAGCCCCCACCCAGAGTCAACACTGCTGCAGCCTTTGGGGTCTGTCGCTACCAGCTTTGCACACCTAGAGGTGAAATTTTTGTGCCTCCTTTGCACACTCAGGAAGATTGGATGGAGATGTCTGATAAGCAATTTTCATGTCTTGTCACAGATTCTCAGTGGAATTTCGGTCTGGACTGGGCCGTTCACACACACATGAATATGCTTTGCTCTAAACTATCTATCTACACCCCAGACTCAAGTATTTGCGACCTTTAACATGTATTCCTTCAGGATTGCCCTGTATTTTCCTTCATCCATCTTCCCATCATCTCTGACCAGCTTCCTAACCCTCGCAGAAGATAAGTCTCTCCAAAACATGATGCAGCCACCACCATGTTTAATGGTGGGGATGGCGTTTTCAGGGTGATGTGTAGTGTTATTTTTCCGACACGCATAGCATTTAGAATTTAGGCCAGAAGTTTATTAATATTTGCCAAATGCCAGAATAATGAGAGAGTGAGAGAAAAATGTTTTAAGGCATTTTTAATTTTTTGCTTACTGCAAAGTCAAAAGTTTACATACACTAAGATTACTAAGCTTTTAAACAATCCTGGACTGCCCATATGATGGTGTCATGTGTTTGAAAGCTTCTAATAGGTTTTTTGGCAACATCTGAGTTAATTAGAGACACACCTGACCTGTGGATGTATTCTAATGCACATCTGATACACACTGCTTCTTTGTGTAGCATCACGGGAAAGTCTAAAGAAATCAGCCAAGAAATCAGGAAGAGAACTGTGGACTTTCAGAAGACCGGCTCATCCTTGGGTACAGTTTCAAGATACCCGAAGGTGCCTCGTTCATCTGTATAAACAATTATACTCAAGTACAAACAAGATAACTACACATCCCCAAACATCATTATTTTCAGGAAAAAGAGGATCCATTCAGAGAAAGTTTTTTTTTTTTTAAATAACAAATATTTTATTTTCAATAATTCATAAATATTAAAAAATTCAAGCAGGTATAACCAACAGTGACAAGTTCAAGCAACAAATATGTATAAAGACTGGCTTCATTTTTAACTCCAAAAATGATCTTTAGGTTAGGTAGAACTATTGCAATGTGTATGGGCCTCAAAATTAATCCCTATAGAGTGCATGTGCTAAGCAATAGAAGATTTATAATGCCAAGTAAACCCTATTGGAGTGGAAGAGGACATTAGCCTGTTTTAGCTTTAGTGGCAGAGTATTTAGAAGTGTACTTACATGAGATGCCTCTAAGCTTAAAATGCCAGGAAAGCTCAAGTGTCACCACCCCGATGACGCCGTTTCGCCATATGCTTCTTCAAAAAGGGGCCCCTAGGTTCTTCAAAGTAGCCACCTTTTGCTTTGATGACTGCTTTGCACACTCTTGGCATTCTCTTGATGAGCTTCAAGGAGGTAGTCACCGGAAATGGTTTTCACTTCACAGGTGTGCCCTGTCAGGTTTAATAAGTGGGATTTCTTGCCTTATAAATGGGGTTGGGACCATCAGTTGTGTTGTGCAGAAGTCTGGTGGATACACAGCTGATAGTCCTAGTAAATAGACTGTTAGCTGCTTTTATCTTGCCATAATACAAATTCTAAGGAAAGAAAAATGAGTGGCCATCATTACTTTAAAAAATGAAGGTCAGTCAGTCCGAAAAATTGGGAAAACTTTGAAAGTGTCCCCAAGTGTAGTGGCAAAAACCATCAAGCGCTACAAAGAAACTGGCTCACATGAGGACCGCCCCAGGAAAGGAAGACCAAGAGTCACCTCTGCTTCTGAGGATAAGTTTATCCGAGTCACCAGCCTCAGAAATCGCAAGTTAACAGCAGCTCAGATTACAGACCAGGTCAATGCCACACACAGTTCGAGCAGCAGACACATCTCTACAACAACTGTTAAGAGGAGACTTTGTGCAGCAGGCCTTCATGGTAAAATAGCTGCTAAGAAACCACTGCTAAGGACAGGCAACAAGCAGAAGAGACTTGTTTGGGCTAAAGAACCCAAGGAATGGACATTAGACCAGTGGAAATCTGTGCTTTGGTCTGATGAGTCCAAATCTGAGATCTTTGGTTCCAACCACCGTGTCTTTGTGCAACGCAGAAAAGGTGAACGGATGGACTCTACATGCCTGGTTCCCACCGTGAAGCATGAAGGAGGAGGTGTGATGGTGTAGGGGTGCTTTGCTGGTGACACTGTTGGGGATTTATTCAAAATTGAAGGCATACTGAACCAGCATGGCTACCACAGCATCTTGCAGAGGCATGCTAATTCCATCTGGTTTGCGTTTAGTTGGACCGTCATTTATTTTTAAACAGGACAATGACCCCAAACACACCTACAGGCTGTGTAAGGGCTATTTGACCAAGAAGGAGAGTGATGGGGGGCTACACCAGATGACCTGGCCTCCACAGTCACCAGACCTGAACCCAATCGAGATGGTTTGGGGTGAGCTGGACGCAGAGTGAAGGCAAAAGGGCCAACAAGTGCTAAGCATCTCTGGGAACTCTTTCAAGATTGCTGGAAGACCATTCCCGGTGACTACCTCTTGAAGCTCATCAAGAGAATGCCAAGAGTGTGCAAAGCAGTCATCAAAGGAACAGGTGGCTACTTTGAAGAACCTAGAATATAAGACATATTTTCAGTTGTTTCACACTTTTTTGTTAAGTATATAATTCCACATGTGTTAATTCATAGTTTTGATGCCTTCAGTGTGAATGTACAATTTTCATAGTCATGAAAATACAGAAAAATCTTTAAATGAGAAGGTGTGTCCAAACTTTTGGTCTGTACTATATTTATTTTATTTCGATAACCTAACCCTGCTTTACTCTTCTCCACAACTTTATCTCTGACCTGTCTGGTGTGTTCCTTGGTTTTGAGGCCTTCACAGAGCAGCTGTAGTTATATGGTGAATATATTACACACAGGTGGACGCAATGTGCAAATGATGTGACTTCAGGAGGCAATTGGCCAATCAGGATTTTATTTAGGGGTATCAGACTACAAGGGGGGGGGGGGGGGCTGAATACAAATGCAACCCACAAATTTCAGATTTATAATTTTTAAATAATTAGAAAACCCTGTAGCATTTCCTCTACACTTAATCAATAAAAACACATTTAAGTATGTAGGTGTAACGTGAAAAAATGTGAAACGTTCACAGGGTATGAATACTTTTTCTAGGCACTGTACACACAAACACTTATTGGAATAGAGGTAATTACCGTGTAATGTTAGACGAGTGGGAGGGCCACAGTCGGAACAGAGACAAATGACTTCTTTTGTGCTTCTGTCTGAGAGAAGGAAGGCGATCCATCATATACATTATATATACACACCCGATAGTCCACACTTTCCTACCTATACACTCACAGGAGAACGGCGAGGAGAACAAGGCTGGATTTGGCACCAGGTCCTGACGCCTGTGCCTCACACTAGTGGAGACTTACATGTGACTCACTTCCTGAGTTAATGTCATTTTTTTTTTTTTTTTTTTTTTTTTTTTTTATTACCAAAGGGAATTTGCCGGGTACATAACAAAACTCCACTAATGTGGCTGGAAATATTACTGTTTTTTATGGCCTGTGCGTGGTCCCAACCAACAACAGAGATTTGGGAAAGATTCCCCCTCATTGTGGACCACCATGCCAATAGCTTTGGCCTATGAGATGTTTTCACTGGGCAGGCTGGGTTCTGCACATGGCGCCTTGGCCGCGGTCATACTCACTCCTTCTTTTTGTGTCTCGGAGCTCTGTCAGTTTCGCACACGGATCCAATATCGGTTTCTACACTGGAAGCCAGCGACTGCAAGAGACGGGATTAGAGGAGATTAGTGTCAACGCACAATTAAGACCGTGCCGGGCGCTTGGCAGGACCAAGTTGATGTTCCTAATTTGGTCAGATCATTCCAACACTTTATGGTCCGTGATCCTCTAACAAGGGATCTTCAAGAATGTGATGTTGTCTATTCGGGTACATAGATCGAGAACAAGTGGCACCATCATGGCCGGCCTCAGACTGGGTTTCCAAACATCAGTCATGTCTGGTCAGATCCAACCAACGATAAGGCCCCACTAACGATAAGGCCCCAGTCGGAGTATAGGATCAATCCAACACAACAACCAGCACATACGATGACTGAAAATGATCCCACAGAAAACTATGGGATCAGATGTACAGTAGCTCCAGCTTCTGTACCATGCCATAACAAAACTCCGGATAGCCTCAGATATGGAGACGAGCCATTAGGGGTGTGTGATCTGTGCCCCTGGTGGAGGATCACCTCAGATGATCTGGCCCTGGGGAAAACCAAAGACATTCAATGTCCAAAGCTGGGGGTTCCCACCAATCACTCACCTTCTTCTACCCTACTTCTTCAAGCAATAAATGGAGAGGCCACAGAAGCACATAGCTGGAGGAAGAGGACCCCTGTCCTAATGATCAAAGGGACTCCCAGTGATCAAACATTTACTTCTCACCTTTGATAGTAATACCTCTAATTGTATAGCGGTAGTATTTAGAGATTTTATCGCACGGGTATTAGGCAACTTTGTATTAAGCTGTTAGGCAGTCACTATAGGTCAGTATTATATGAGCACTGTATGGCGATATTCACGTGTTTTTTTTTTCCTCATTGGTATTACCGCCATCTAGTGATGAAAAAAATGCCAATATACCACAATAACAGCTCCTCAAAATAGGTGATGAATATCTGCCCACTGCCCACTATTAGGACAGTGGCCTCGTTCCTCCAGCAATGTGGCGGTGCTATAGACAATAAACGAAGTGGCATCGCACATGTTTGGTCTCACTGATCTCTAGAATGGGGGTCCCGTTTCTCTGGCAGTGCGCTTGGCCATCTACCACGGTCCTATAGACAATAAATTAAGTGGCATCACACGTTCTTGACCACAATGCTACATTAATTTCAGTAGGAAGTGAGGGGGAATTCTGATCAGTGGAAGTCCATGAGGATAAATCCCCATAATTCATCATCCATCTTGGAGGGGTAAAACCTCTAATCATATGGCGGTATTATTTGGCGGTATTATATATCACTTGATCACTATCTGGCGGTATGTACATGTGTTGAATTGCAACTTGTACAGTTTTTTTTTTTATTTTTTTAAAATCCAAGTGAAAATCCCAACCTATAGAGCTCAAACAATTTACAGTGGCTGAATAACAGATCCACAGGATAAGGGATTCCAGAATTCAGATATTCATCACCTATCCTGCGGATCTATTACTCAGCCACTGTAAATTGGTATTTGAGCGCTCTATGGCGGTATTTCAACAGCGGAAGAAAAACAAAAAAGTAAAAATGTACATGAACAATGAAATGCATGTAAATACCGCCATATAGTTCTCACGTGATACCAACATACAGTGACCACATAACTAATACAGTGTCAAAGACCTCTTTAATTGTATGGTGGTTTTATTAAGAATCTATTTAAAAACCGCCATACAGTGAAAGAGGTCTTTCCACCAAAGACAGATGATGAACGGTGGGCCTGTTGTTCTGGCAACATGCTTGGCCATCTTCTGCAGTCCTACAGATTAAGAACAGAGCGACATCGCGCCTTCTTTACCAAGCAGCATACTGCAATGTCCATTGCTGTAGGAAGCGAGAGGCGAGCTCTCTCTCTTTCAGATATTTATCACCAGTTTTTGAATGGCAGTATTTTTTAGACATTTCATAGCACTGCTATAATGTGGTCATTGTATGCTGCCATTACATTAGTGCTGTATGCATTGCTGCTTATACGGTTGTTTCTTATTAAGGAGGTGGTGGTAGAATTGTAGTTTTGGTACTGTTACTATGTGGCAGCATTATTTATTTAGGCAGTCTTTGCATTGCTGCTTATACGGTTGTTAATGAGGAGGAGGTGGCAGCACTATTTAGAATTGTTGTTTTGGTACTGTTACTATATGGCAGCATTATTTATTTAGGCGGTCTTTGCATTGCTGCTTATACGGTTGTTTCTTATTAAGGAGGTGGTGGTAGCACTATTTAGAATTGTTGTTTTGGTACTGTTACTACGTGGCAGCATTATTTATTTAGGCGGTCTTTGCATTGCTGCTTATACGGTTGTTTCTTATTAAGGAGGTGGTGGCAGCACTATTTAGAATTGTAGCTTTGGTACTGTTACTGTCTATGTGGCAGCATTATTTATTTAGGTGGTCTTTGCATTGCTGCTTATACGGTTGTTAATAAGGAGGTGGTGGTAGCACTATTTAGAATTGTTGTTTTGGTACTGTTACTATGTGGCAGTATTATTTAGGTACTATATTGAACAACATCTATACTTTCTCCTTCTTCCCTGCGAATACAGAGGAACATCAGGACGAGGCTTATATAGAAGTCCAAGATTTTCCAATAAACAGCGAAATATGTCAAAGTTCATTACGAGTTCACTAAATAAACAGCGGCGTCTTACTGATCGCTCCTAAGTAAATAGAAAATTCACATTCCCAGGGCTAATAAAGCAAGGATCACACCCAAACCAACCCGGGCAACAGAAAGTGACCACCACCAGGAAAAAAAAAAAAAAAAAGTTAAAAACTGCATAAGAAATAGGCATATACTGCATATGGGCTAAAAAAAAGCTTCCGCAAGGAATCCTACTGGGAGAATGTCAGGAGGTGTTAGCCCATAAAATAGGTATATAATGGGTATATACAGCCTAAGCACACTGCTTTATTGTCTGCTTTACATAAGTGATTGCATGGAAAAAAAAAAGCAATCAGACCACATTCCTTGCAGGAAGGACGGGTTCAGGATGTGCCATACACTCTGAGCCCAGATACCATCATTACAGGTGCCAAAGCTACAGATTTGTGAGGCCGGCACTAAGTTGGTGGTCCGGTGCCAGCTGTACGAGGTGTTTAAGACATGTATTTATACCTGCGGTCACTCATTGTCACACCTTGCCGCTGAAGGATAGGGGACAGTAACTAAGTTCTGGTTCCGATCCATGGTCCTTGACTCGTCAGTCAGAAATCAATGAGGTGAGTATACATGGGGCATAGAGGGTACAAGTGACTGGACTCAGGGATTTCATCAGGGTGGGCCACTGCTCTACGGGGGCAACATGACAGTTGTCCAAACTGGATCGGAAAGGAGCTGTAAGGTCTAGCACACAATTTATTTTTTTCTTGTTCCTTCACTTCCTAATGGAAAGGGTATTGACTTTCTAATCAGTTTCCACTAAAAATGTTCTACCACTGTGATCTGCAAAGATGTTACAACTCTCACCACTCCACCTGCCCCTTCGGTCAGCGTTAGAAACAGCAGGAAGTTGTATACAGGTGTGCATTGAAAATGGGGGTTGGAGAAGAAAGCATCTACAGTTTCAGGGAGGGCAGAGAATGCTGTGAAAATAGGGCGAGTAGAAAGCATCTACAGTTTCAGGGAGGGCAGAGAATGCTGTGAAAATAGGGCGAGTAGAAAGCATCTACAGTTTCAGGGAGGGCAGAGAATGCTGTGAAAATAGGGCGAGTAGAAAGCATCTAATGTTTCAGGGAGGGCAGAGAAAACAAGAAATTTAGTGCGGTTCTGGAGCTGTGCTGATAATTGAAAGCATGTAAAGACAGCTGAACCCTGGATATACACAGACCTCACATCCAGCCTATATTACTGGGAAAGACACTCCCACAGAAAAAAAACACCCTGAAACTTAGATCAGACTGCAAACTGCATAAGACGGGGGATATAAATTAATGAAGACTGCAAACCGCAATTCTAACTACTACTGTGTAAAAGTGATTTATTTTACATGTGAAATGTGTCCATAGCTTTTAAAGAGAACCCGTATCACTCTCTTAATTCTGTTTCAGCAATTTATTCTATTTCCCATATACTACCAGAGCTTATAGATCTGAAGCCGGAGAGGTTGGCATGATCTCCATGGACTTCTATGTAATACATCTGCCAACCTTCACAGGACACCTCAGTGCAGAGCTATGGATAAGACGTCTTCCAGCCTAGCCCTATAGTGCGGGCCGGATCTATACCCGCTATAACCGTGTAGTTTCGTTTCATACAGTGCCAATCTGTCAATAGCTTTTCTACAGCTCTGGCAGGGAAATGGTTAAAAAAAAGTCAGAGGTCATGGGAAAACAGCTGTGTTATGAATGCTGCTGCTCTGCGGGAGGGGACAGGAAATAATGGGTCAGATTATACAGACCCTAAACATCCTCCTCATATAATCCTACACTGCCGCCATAGATCAGATCTGTGCCTCGTTCTGCCCACTCCCATATGTACGTTACAGGCAGGCGAATGGCGAGAAGTCTGCACGTGTGGCCTATTTATCAACCCTTCTCCTACTCCATGAACTTTGGTAGAAGCACATTTTTTACTGATCCCTTTTAAATCTGTACCACAATAATGAGAAACAGTTCACAACCCGCAGCTAAGGGGATGGGGGGCACCATTCAGTGCTCTGTACAGAAGATTATTTCAGCAGTTTCATTATCACTGTCACTGTGAGAGTGACTGATAACACCTCTGTATACAGGAAATAACAGGATTCACAATAGATGTCACAGCTCACCTCCTCCTCCTGTGCAATGCCCAGATCAGAGCATGCCCAGAAAATACTTCTATACAACTCAATGGGGTCTGAGCCAGTATATTGCTGCCTTTTGGAGAGGACAGAAGTAGGAGCCTAACATTAGATCTGTGTTAAAATTGTAAGTTTTTTTTTTTTTTTAATTTTCCAAATTTTATATTAATATATATATATATATATATATATATATATATATATATATATATATATATATATATATATATATATATATATATTTAGAATGCAATTAACATGGATCTAAAATAAGTGATTTTCCAATGATAGCCCCTTTTTTTAAAGGGAATGTGTCTTTGTCCAACCCGCAGATTTTTACAGGACGTGCTCTGCTGTGGCCACTTGTCTAAGCACACGTTTCGCTCCCAGCTTATACATCACTTGACAAAGCCTTTCGGCATCCAGTCTAGCATACTTTTTTTTTTTTTTTTTTTTTTTAACTTGGCTGGCTATTTAAGGCTCGTGTATGGCTACCTTGTGGCATTTTAAAGTAGCCTGACTATACATCCCCTTTAAATGGCTATTTTAGAACCCATCCCCTTTAAATGAGTGGTTTTGTAAGCGAGTACGACGCATATCCATGAGCCATCGTACGATCAGATAGATCCCTGCGTAATCAGAATACGGCTTGGACGGCATACAGGGGGCTCCATGCCCACCGCCTCTCCCACCAGTTACCGTAGCAACAGATGCAAGAGTCTGTAAAGATGGAGCCTGCCAGGGTAGAGGGAACTGACGGTGCTGGGATTTGGCCCATGTTAATAGCGAGATAAATGAAATGTGACAGTACACAACACATGG